>NC_069707.1:19982500-20582500 GCF_023699985.2 Odocoileus virginianus
GGAATCAGCTATTCGTATTCACATATCCCCTCATTGTGAACCTTCCTCCCATCCCTCCCCATCCTACCCACCTAGGTCATCACTGCTGCTGCTGCTGCTAAGTCACTTCAGTCGTGTCCGACTCTGCGCGACCCCATAGACGGCAGCCCACCAGGCTCCCCCATCCCTAGGATTCTCCAGGAAAGAACACTGGAGTGGGTTGCCATTTCCTTCTCCAATGCATGAAAGTGAAAAGTGAAAGTGAAGTTGCTCAGTTGTGTCCGACTCTTAGCGACCCCATGGACTGCTGCCGACCAGACTCCTCCGTCCATGGGATTTTCCAGGCAAGAGTATTGGAGTGGGGTGCCATTGCCTTCTCCATAGGTCATCACAAAGCACTGTATATATGTCAATCGTAACCTCTCAATTCATCCCATCCTCCCTTTCTCCCCCTGTGTCCACACGCACATATTCCTGTCCTGGAACTAGGTTTATCGGTGCTCTTTTTCTAGATTCCACATGCGTGCATTAATATACGATATTGTTTTTTTCTTTCTGACTTACTTCCTTCTGTGTGACAGATTCTAGGTCCACTCACATCTCTACAAATAACCCAATTTTGTTCCTTTTTGTGACAGTAATGTTCCATTGTATATATGTACCACCTAAGTGTCCACTGACAGATGAATAGAAAAATATTCTTAAGTACTCAGTTTTGCATACGTCTCTTCAGTTTATTTCCTACCTGACTTGTTGCAAAGAGCAATGACGTATTTGTCAGACAAGGGTCAATCCCCTGGTCCCTGTCTCCACCCGTTCATACACAGGATCATAAATTCCCTTGGGTAATTTCAAGTACTGTAAACAGCTTGCCATATTTTCCTTTCTCCTATTGGGCATTCCTGGAAATACTCAATTTACAAGACAAGAACTCTTCAGCATGGCTATATTTTATTAATAAAATGTATGTATGAAATAATAAAATAAATTTTATTATTGGTATTTTAATAATGCGGCCTCCCTGATATCTCAAGGTAAAGAATCCGCTTGCCAACGCAGGAGACACGGGGTTTACTCCCGAGGTCAGGAGGATCCCCTGGAGAAGGAAATGGCAATCCCAGTCTGGTATTTTTGCCTGGGAAATCCCATAGACAGAAGAACCTGGCAGACTACAGTCCATGAGGTTGCGAAACAGTCAGACGCGACTTAGGAACTAAACGACAAAATATATACTCAGCATATACCAGCGCTAAGCACTCATCTCAGAGGAAATGAGAAGTGAAGGTACTTGCACAGGCTCTCAAAGCTGGTAAGCAGCAGAGCTGGGATTTGAACCCTGGCACTGTGGCTTCTTGAGCCTATGCTTCTGAGTCTTACGATAGATGGACTGTCAACCTGAGTTCATTTATGCACTCATAGCCCAACTTTAAGGTGTCTGAGGGTCTTCACATATAGGTTTGCCATGACTGAGCTTCTGGTTACCCTTGAAAGTTCTTGCCCTCCCAGGACCCCTCTGAAATGCCTGCCCCAACTCCTCAAGGACATGATGTGCTGACTCATAGCTAGGACTCACCATCACCCAAACTCAAGTATTTTGTTGGGAATAAAAGAGACCAATTTATTTTTCGCTTGTGCTTGCCATCTTTTCTGTGTTCTCATTTCAGAGCCTTACTTACCTCTCCTTTCTCTCCTCCAGAAAGTTATTTCCTCTCTCCTCAGGGGACCTTTTCTCTTTAGACAATTAACAGATTCTTTCCTGTGACACCTCACACAAACATACATCACTGGATTTTCTGGTTCTTGCTCAATCATTCTAATTTCACTGTAAAGGTACATATAAATGGAGCCTAATCCAGGGCAGAAGGAGAACAAGTTGTGTCCCTTCTTTAATCTCTTTGTCTCTATTTTATGCACTGCATTCCTCCAAGGCTGCTTGTACTTTGTTATACATAACACTGACATTGCCTTTAAAAATTGCTCTCTGAATATGAAAATCTCCTTAGCTGCCTCCTACTCATATGTATCCTCCAGGTCTGACTGAACTGAATGTAGTGCATTGAAAGCAAAGCCCACCACCTGCTTCAATCAAACCCAAATGACAGATTTCAACCCCAAATCGAACTCATTGCCTATGATTTTTGCTCAGCTTTTCAAATCAGACAGGAGTATTTCTTGGGGATAAACATATTTCCCAGTCTTCTGAGTAGACTTAGATCCCATTTTAAAAGAAAGAGCATAGCTGATAAGGATTGGAACAGAAATGGGATTTAACTGTGTACTCTCTGAGGTGATGAATGAGGGGTCTGGTGAGAAAGAGGGCATACTGCATTCAGAGTGTTTGATCTTTAGTTAGAAAGGCCACTGAATGGGGAATAAAAAACACTAATTACCATTTGTACATTAATATTTTATGTTGATATGGTCATGTTGGATATTTGATATGCCAAATCAGGGGTACATCTCAGAGAACACGAATGGATTTGACTCTTAAAACTAATTATATTGGTGACTTGTTAAAGAGAATATTCCTTTCATTAGATGGTTAAGCATTTTTAAAAACTTATTTTGTGCAGCTTTCCCTTAGGATCCCAGTAGCACATTATAAAACTCCAATCAAGTAAGCAGGCTGCGGTCTATTATAGTGCACTATCTGATGCTCATCTGCCCACTCATCTTCTCATCAACTCCCAATTCTTATCTAGCAAGTCATACCTGAACAAAAGGAGGAAAGGAAAGAAGGTAGAAAGGAAGAAAAGAAGAAAGAGTAAGGGAGAAAAAGAGAAAGTGGGTTAACTTTATTTTGAGGATTTTCTGTGCACCAGCTGAGTGGGAGCTGTTTCCTTTGTATATGCTAATTTTATCTACCCCTTCCAGTTTGCAAGCATGCTAACTGTCTTTTCAGTCATGTCAGACTCTTTGCAACCCTATGGACTGTAGGCCATGAGGCTTCTCTGTCCAAGGGGTTCTCCAAGCAAGAATACTAAGTGGGTTGCTATGCCCTCCTCCAGGAGATCTTCCCGACCCACGGATCAGACCATGTCTCTTACATTTCCTGCACTGGCAGTTTGGTTCTTCACCACTAGTGTCTCCTGGGAAGACAATTCCATCCAATTTAATCCAAGAGAAAACTAGGATCTTTTAACTGTAAGAGTTGTAGGTAATGATCTTTTCCCTCTTTTTTTAGGTGAAGAGACTGTGCTCAGGATGGTTAAGGAATTGCCCAAGATGATACAGTTGGTTAGTGGCTGTGTCCCCACTGACCTCAGCACAAAGGGAGGTGCCATTCTCCCCCTCCCTCTCCTAGAGCATTATCACTGCAGTGGGAGAACTGCAGGACTGGCATTGAACAGGCTGGCATTGACCAATAAGTGACTAGTGATAGGCTGACAGGTGGACACATACTTAAACGGAACACTGGGAATTTCCAGAAATACTTTCAAGACAGGAACACCAAAGAGATCTGGACTCCCCTCACGGGTTAGTGGAACACCAGCATTCTGGATTTGAGTACTCATATTAATGTGGTTGTCATTGGATTCAGAGGCTTGAAATGTTAAACATTTATATTAAAGGCATCATTACTTCAAGTTCACAGATTTCATAAGTGTTGTCTAATGAGTTTCTTGTTTTCTTTATTCTACTCAGTATTACATTTGTACTGAAATAGACCTTATTAATTCTTTACATTCAGACAAATCTATCTTGACAAATATCACAAAGGACTCATCGTATGAATCACACTTCAACCTCCGTCTGCTCAGAAGGAAATGAGCACACATTTGAGAGTTAAGAGAGGGCAGTTTCATTCCCCGCCCTGCATCATCTGATTGCACTTCTGTGAGTCACTTTATTTCTCTGGCCCCAGGTTCTGATTGGTCTCTTAAAATGATCGTCAATGAAAAAAAAAATTAAGTGAATGAATGAGGCGATATACATGGAGAAGGGAGACACATGCACTAAAGCCAACATTGCCTGGCTTGAATCCTAACTCTACTGAATACTAGTAACAAAACTTAGCACAAATTATTTTATTTGGGGGCTCTATTATCTGTAAAGTAGGAATAATGATAATTGTGGTCATTTGGTTATTGTGAGCACTAAATGAGCAAATATATGCTAATTTCTAATAGCCTCATTTAGTGCATAATAAACGGTCAAATATATCTATTGAACTTATAACATTTGTTTTCTCATGGGTCTATTTGAATAATGTTATATTATTTTGTAATGTTGTCTAATGATCTTTTGATCTTTTGATATCACCTACAAAGTGATTCAAGACAGAAATGTCTAAAATACATACATTTAAAATTTCAGAGTGACCTATATTTGGAGAGAAATATGAATAAACATAGCTTAGAATGCTACCTGATGGTAGAATGTAAAACAGGAAAGTAAAAATCTACATATTTGGCCTTCAGTTCAGTTCAGTTCAGTCGCTCAGTCATGTCCGACTCTTTGCCACCCCATGAACTGCAGCACGCCAGGCCCCCTGTCCATCACCAACTCCCGGAGTTTACTCAAACTCATGTCTATCAAGTTGGTGATGCCATCCAGCCATCTCATCCTCTGTCATCCGCTTCTCCTCCTGCCCCCAATCCCTCCCAGCATCAGGGTCTTTTCCAATGAGTCAACTCTTCGCATGAGATAGCCATATCTCCTTATTATTTCTTTTGTTCACATAATTATGAAATATATTTGTTTATATATTTTTATAAATAAAATTAAGTCCCTTTCAATCCTTATCCCTATTTTCTCTATCTTTGTCTTAACTTTTTCCTCTGTTTGGCACATAGTAATCCCCCAATAAGTTGTACCTTTTGTCATTATTAGTTAAGAGAAGAAAAAATGTAATTGAAATGATCAGAGCTTTGGGGCAGTAGGAACACACCATGGATTTCTCATCACATGTCCTTTCTCCCTGTTACTCTTTTCCCTTAAAAATTTTGGAGAAGTTACAAACTGCCCAACTATAGATAAGTCGTTTTGCATGTAGGCACACATTTGCTCATTCACCCAAAAGATTTATTTAATACATGGCAATTGGGTACTGACTACTAGCTTTGGGGTAACTACCATGAGCTGGCAACTGGCCATTCCTGTTATAATTTTTCATGCTATATTCTATATTTATTTGCAATAAGCAGGTCATTGCAATCCTAATAGGAAGTATGCTTTTGGCCTTTTACCTCCTCAATCACCTTCTGAGAGTGAAACATATCGTACGTAACTTATTTCAATAGCTCCCTTCTAGTGAGAACTTCTTATTGTCTCCTCGATCCACTTTGATGTCCACATCTACATACTAGTAGAACACTCTAAACAGGGTTTCCACTAAAACACACACACACACACACACACACTCTTTATTAAATAATACCAATAGCCTACAGTAATGACAGAAGTACATAAGCTTTGCATTCTCCAAAGAGTATCTAGAGAAATTTTAAAATTCATTCTACAATATATTTACATGAATTTTGCTTACTAGAAATGAATATTCAGATGGTCCTAAGTAATCATTCATAGAGTTTATAAATGTATATTCTCAGACATAAATGTTTTAATACATGAATTTTCAAACACCAGTATTGAAGGCTGGAAGATTTCTGGAAGGCTCTTTGAAAAGAAGGTAAAATAAGGTGATCATATGCACTGGAAAATTTTTACTTGTATATGTAAAAGTATCAAAATTTGATAATGATTTGAAGAGGAAAACATACTTTCCTAATTTTGCTTATTATCACACAATTTTAAACAATGTCCTATGCCATGTATTTAGAAATAATATTCTTATGTATCATCATGCTCTCTTCAACCACTAATGAACATAAAAAAAGTATATATGTATGTATATTCACATACATACAAATGTATGTTTATATACACAGATACATACACACATGGGCTTCCCAGATGGTGCTAGTGGTAAAGAACTCACCTACCAGTGCAGAAGGCATAAGAGACTCAGGTTTGATCTCTGGGTCGGGAAGATCTTCTAGAGGAGGGCATGGCAACTCACTCCAGTATTCTTGCTTGGAGAATCCCATGGACAGAAGAGGCTGGCAGCCTATATAGTCCATGGGGTTGCAGAGTCGGACACAACTGAAGCAACTTAGCATATATACATATACACATATGAAATTTTTGCACAAAATTGTGAAATTTCCAGACATAATCAGTTATTCTTTGTTATTTCAAACTCAATATCACTGAGAACGAAGGAGGTAATGTACTACTATACATCACATATGTATATAAAATATAATTTATCAAGTTATACATTGATACTTTGGGATTTGTTGAGATTATACTTATGAGTATAGTGTGGAATCTATCAATTTTTATGAATATTCCATATGTTTTTTCCTTAAAAATTGCATTTTTTATTAATGTGTGTTAAGTTTTATATATCTCCATTACATCAGTGTGGTTTACTATCATTTTCAAAGCTTCTACAGCCTTATCTGAATTATCTCTACATTAATGAAAGAAATATGTTGACATTTTCCACCATGATAGCATTAGCCCTGTAGATGTCTTAGATTCTTAAATATAGTTTGAGGCTATCATATCTTACTGGCAAATTGAACCTTTTATCATAATCAAAGTAATCAAACTTTGATCACAAAAGTAATCAACTCTCTAAAATCATTTTTATTCTGTTTTATCTGCTTGCTTTCAACTTAGAGCCATTTCTTTGCCTTATATCAGCTTTTTTATGGTTAGTATTCAATTGGTATATATTTTTCATCATTTGCTTTAAATATTTTGGTGTCCTTACATTTTATGTTGATTCCCTTATAGACAATACATGGCTAAAATTTTTTTCTTTGCGTGCCATCCCTCATACATGCCACCTCATCTTTCTCATTTGAGCCTTTTATATATACTTCTTCTGTCTCTCTCTCTCTGTTTCTCTCCTAACACGCCTCCTTATATTTTCCTTTTGTGAAGGTATTTGGTAGTCAACTCTCAGATTTTATCTGAAAATGTCTTTACCCTCATTCTTGAGAGATAGTTTCACTGTGTTTACAATTCTAGGTGCATAATTACTTTTTATTAACTCATTGAATATATAGTTTCCTTCACTCCTGGCTTCAGTTATTGTTGTTGAGAATTCAGTTGTCAGTCTTACTGTCACTCCTTTAGGAGCATGTCTTTCTGACTGTGTTTAAGATCAATTCATTTTCTTTGTTGTCCTTAAATTCATTCCTGGTTAGACTAGGAATTAACTTGCATTCATTTAAGTTCTTGGAATTTTTAAAATTTTTGAATTTGATAACTGTTTCTTTTTAGTAGTGTAAATGTCCTACTATCTTCATTATCTTCCTCTGGAATTCCAATTAAATGTATGTTATACTTATTGTATTTTTATGTCTTTTAATCTTTTTAATCTGCTTGTCTTTCTAGACTATATTTTAGAAACTGAATTCATATTTTTTTTAGTTCACAAACTCTCTCAACTATATTTTAATTGGTTGTTTAATTTTCTATTTAGAGCTTTATTTTAATATTTACTGCTTTATTTCTAGAAGTTTTACTTGGCTCCTTCTCAAATCTGACTATTCCCTGACTGTATTTTCAAGTTTTTCTTTTATTAAACATTGTTTTTTAAGAGTTATGTGCTTGATTTTCTCAATATCTGAATTAATTTTGATGTTGCTTATCTGCTGACAGTTTCTGCTAGTTCTGACCTGTATTTCTTTATTTCCTTTTATGTTTTGTGAGTTTTAACTTTGAGTCTCTCATTTTTCTTTGAGAACAGGGTTAAAGCTAAATTCCTACAGAGATTTGCATCTGATTCTGCCAATTGCCTGGAGGAGTGTTTGAATCACCCAGGTAGTAGGAAATCATATCTCAAATGCACTGCAAGAACCAGTACAGATTATAAAAATTCAAAGAAAGATTTTTCCCTGCATTCAGTCCTGGACATCAGATAGGAAAAATTTCCCCATATCTCCTTTGTGTAGCAACGTTTTTCTTGCCTAATTCTATTTCTCACTGTTACTGTGCATGTAGCCCATAGAGAGGAGTCCAAACTCTATGAAGTCCAATCTCTTATTAGAGTCCCTGTGTTGGAAACATCCTGAGTTTTATCTCTTCTTTTCCACACCTCATACTATCGCGAAAGCTCAAAATAACTAGAGATACATATTTATTCTCAAGACAAAAGTTAGATGTGAGGTTGTGACCTACTAGGATTCTCTTGTTTTATATATTTGGGGGTTTTGAGGATTTGCTGATCTTCTGAAAAGTTCAAAAATGCATTTAGAAAGGTGTTTTATGTATTTTTAACAAAAAATTTTGTTTCAATATTTTAGTTTCTTCAGGCACAAACAGTACTTTGGAGGATTAGTTTGTGTGATGTACTGCCATATTATTGGAAACAGGAGTACTTGAACATATTCTTAAGGAAATGACATGACGATTTTTGAGAGCTTTTCATAAAAGACAAATTTGACTTAATACAATATTATTATTGATAGATACCACAGAGGCTATCAACATTCCAAAAGTGTTAAAAACAAATGGGAGTCATTTTTTTCAAACTGGAGTAATTGCACAAAATACCTGTAAAATCTGCTTAAGGGTTTTTTTTTTTTTCCTTTCTTTTAAATGGAGACAGTATTAGACAAAGTAAAAATGAGAATAAATTTGTTGAAGAAGACAACACCAACTAAAGATTAAAAAATAATTTATAAATTTAAGGGAGCACAAACTACTATCTCCAAGCAATAATTGTAAGAATCTCTTACAGAAAAACAGCCCCAGCAACAGTAACACATGATAACGAACTTGTTTCATCAGTATTTTGCTTTGTGTTTTTAGGTAATAATCACAAAACCATAAGCCCAGTGAAAACTACTCACAAATAATTAAATACTTTTTGATCTGCTGTCTCAAGATGTCAGACTCTCAAAAATTGAGGAAAACACTGACAGTGACAAAGTTAAAAAAGAAATTACTTCCTCAAGAAATCCTACTCTTTGCATACCTACAGTACAATCAAGGAGAACCAGGGTCAAGTTATAGCAAGAGAGTTTAATTTTTCTTTTTATTTTACATCTCGTGACATTGCATCTATTTGGGGAAAAAAGACAATATACCCATTCAGAAACCTATGAGAATTGTGTTTTAGGACAACCCAAAATGAGATATTTATCTGGATGGAAAACTTTAAATAAAGAGGATTTTCTTCTTTCCTGCTTCCTCTCTCTCAAACAACCCCAAGGACTGATCTTATGTCATGCTTTTTCTCAATAATGGAATAGAAAATAACTTCAGAGAATAACACTGTGCTCTTCCGGGTAATAAATTTTATGGGTGTTGGGATAAATTGCAAGGAGAGATTGTGAGCCAGTCAGACAAGAAAATGGCATGGAAAGTTTTAGAGGCAACACTTCAAAAGAAAGGGACTTTGGAAAACAATTTAAACAAGAAATATAAGAGCATGGTTTTTCGGCTACTTATTGCAATATACAAAATGCTTGAGAGTCCTGAGCATCTCTACCTGAAGTCCAACAAAAGTTCTGTATCACTGCAATTGAGCAGATATAGAGAATTTTCACATAAGCTTAGTACACAGGCGTTTGGTTTGTAACTCACCAGGTAATTTTCTATGTCCCTAAACAGCTTTCTATCCCCATTATGTCATGGCCAATATTATTGGAAGGTATATTTTAGTTCTAGAGATTCACTGAAGATGTTCAAGGCTTCTGTGGAAATACTTCTAAATCCAAACATCCCTCAGAAGTATATAATAATTTTTATCTATCAAAATGTGGAGTTCATCTCTATTGGCAAAGTAGGGAACGATATCTGAAATTCAGAAAAAGGCAGACAGATTTGTAGCAGGTAGTAAGAACACAGAACTGAAAAGGCTCTTGAAGATAGTTGCTTAATACAAGTCACAAAGCAAGTAAAGAGAAGGCACTTGATGCTATGGAGTTAGATATAATTAGGCGGCCAATGGGCAGAGATCAGGTCGACCCCAACTGAATAAGGTAGTTCAAGCATCAGGAAGAAAAGAAAGCTGTAGAGAAGTCTTTCTAACCTATAACCTGTGGTTTTCTACACCAGAGGTTTGCAAACTTTCTGTCCTCCAAAACCCTTTACACACCCAAAGATTATTGGAGCTCTCAAAAGGCTTTTATTTATAAGGTGATAAGAATATTTACCATAATAGGAATTAAAATTTAAGAAAACTAAACTTTCTTAATTCATTTTAAAAAATTACAATAATATCTCCAATTCAAGTTAACAGAAATAATTTATTTTTATGAAAAATTAGCATATTTTCTAAAACAAGAATAAGACTGACTTTGATTTACATTTTGAAAGTCTGGCTTAATAGAAAGTACCTGGATTTGCATATCCATTTCTGAATTCAGTCTGTTACAGCATATTTTTATTGAAGAATATGAAGAAAATCTGGTCACAAAGAGGTTTGAATTTGAAAAGGGAAGAATATTATAATAGTCTTTTCAAATAACTTTGAATATTCATCTTTAATATTATACCAAAACTCAAGAAGTGGTAGTTTCTTAAAACTTGAGTGTAGAGTTTGCAAACTTATCAGTGATGTTACATTAAAATCAATTTATCTATCTTGTTCTTAATATAGATGTTGTACTCAAACATGATTTTGTAATATCATGCATTGGTCATTTGGAAAAAATTAGTGTTGTGAGAAATAAAGTCTTTCCCATATTGACAAGTTTCACTATACATTATTCAAAATCACATGTGACAAGATCACTGATTTCATTAGGGAAGTACTCATGTGGTCAGATACTGTTGGGCTAGTGGTAGCTGATACACATTTTCTAAAATTCTAAATTTTGCTTGAAATTACAAATGTTTTCCTTGACAGCAGATGCTATCAGATGTTTTTCTTGAGTGACAGGCCCATTTGGTTGATTCTAGAGAAAATATTTGTCTAACACTCAATCCTGAAGAACTATTGGTTTGGTTCAGTTCAGTTGCTCAGTTGTGTCTGACTCTCTGCAACCCCAAGAACTGCAGCACGCCAGGCTTCCCTGTCCATCACCAACTCCCGGAGCTTAGTCAAACTCATGTCCATCGAGTCGGTGATGCCATCCAACCATCTCATCCTCTGTCGTCCCTTTCTTCTCCTGCCTTCAATCTTTCCCAGCATCAGGGTATTTTCCAATGAGTCAGTTCTTCGCATCAGGTGGCCAAAGTATTGGAGTTTCAGCTTCAGCCTCAGTTCTTTCAATGAATATTCAGGACTGATCTCCTTTAGGATTGACTAGTTTGCTCTCCTTGCAGTCCAAGGGACTCTCAAGAGTCTTCTATAACACCACAGTTCAAAAGCATCGATTCTTTATTGCTCAGCTTTCTTTATAGTCCAACTCTCACATCCATACGTGACTACTGGAAAAACTATAGTTTTGACTAGACGGACCTTTGTGGGTAAAGTAATGTCTCTGCTTTTTAATATGCTGTCTAGGTTTGCCATAGCTTTTCTTCCAAAGAGCAAGCGTCTTTGGCCCTCGTTATTTCTTTCAGGTAAAATTGCCGTTCCTAAGGATGTCTGCTTTTGGACAAGATGGAGTAACAGAAACTGGATTTACCCTTCTACCTGATTTTTAAAATGGGTAAAGTACATGAAACAACATTGGACACATTCATGAAAGATGGAAAGCAAATGATGCACCTCTGTAATTGCTCCAGTTAAAAGCTTAGAGAGTTTCCAGGTCATAGTGCAGAGAGAGGAAACCAGAAAAGAGACTGTGAGATAACTCACATTGAGGACATGGAACTGAATTCATGCCGAACAAGGTGGCTCCTGCTAGTTGGGAAGAATATAGGAAAGGAGGATTGTGCAGCCTGGAGATCTGTAGAGAACTTCCCCAAGAACATTCAGCTGCTTACTGATTAGTGTTCGCATATAGCAAAACCCACCAAAGTCAGGGAAAGAATCACCTTAAATGCTAAGAGGTTAACAGTGCCGTGATCAGGCTTGTATGTGTCCACTAGTGATTCTACATGTACTTTTTTGCTGGGAAAATGCCTTGTAGAGAAATTGATAGGCTATATAATATTTTGTTATGTAATGTTCTTCTTTAGTAGACAGACCAACCAATTTAACAGTTCCACTGGATGCTTTCAGCTTTTCTATGTCTTCTTGTGTTGTCTATCATTTTTTATTTTAGTCATTCTGGTGTATATTATCTCATTCAAGTTTGATTTGCATTTCCCTGATTACTATGGAAGCAAGTTCCTTTTTATACCTTCTTTGGCTTTGTTCATATAACCATTATGGCATAACTAATCATTAAAATAACTGTCATAAAAAACAATGTCTTGTTTTATTGATTTAGAACTTCTTTCTCCTTAGCAATAATACACTCAAATATCAAAGCTTAGAGGAAATTTTCTGTCTGAGTTGTTTGACTTGTCTTGGGAAAAGTCCACTGCAAATCTGAAATGTGGGAAAAGCACTATTCAGTAAGCAGGTTTGGAAAATCTTCATTGATTGCACTAGCTGGAAATACTTTACCAAACTGAGTAAGTCGGCTCAAGCTTTAATTAGCCAGTGGGTGATGATCAGATTGTAAATAAGCTGAATAGCCAAGCCTGCCCCTCATGAGCTTGTGGGGGAGGTTTGCTATTAGTATTTCTAACTTTAATGCTAGACCTCACCAAGTGAAACTGAGACACTTGGATAAATGGGGCAGAAGATGCTGTCACATGACACTGGCAAATTTTCTTGCAACAAAATTAGAACAAATTGACAGATCTCTGTCAACTTTAGAAATAACTTTGCTATGTAAATAAAAATAAGACTACAGTGAAGGGGGCATCTGGTGGTGTGAAAATAGACTGCACATGGCCCAGTGAAAATTAGCTATCGTGAAAGGGTTTGCTAATTATTTTTTTCTTTGGTGCTGTCATTCCTGAAATACCTCTACCACCTGAAGCCTTATGCTTGGCTTTTCTCAAATCACTCAATTTAAATATTTTTAAAAACTGTAGTGGGTGTCTAACTATGCCATCAGCATGATCTTGAGTCAGGAGATAGATGGGCTCCAGGTTAGATACTTACAATTGGCCTCCTGTTTGCATTTCATAGGGCATGAAGAAGTAGGGCTTTGGGCTGGATAGTTACAACTCTTAGCATTTCCTGACACAACCAATAGATGGGCTCCAGTTGAGGAATTTACAATCAGCCTTCTGTTTACGCTCCGAAATGGAAGTAACAACAGAAACAGGGTAAACAGCCAATGTTTGGCTTGTAAAGATCTTAAGGTTATACCCATGGTAAGGACAAAGAGGAGCAAAACCCTGTTTGATTAAAGGATTAAGGGCTCTCCACTCACCCCCTTGGGACAGGGAGCCACTACACATGTGCAGAAAGGCTCCTTGTGTGTGAGGATAATACAAGGCCATAATGAGTTTTGCTCCTCCTAGAAGCTTTCACTTTGAGATCCATCTTGGCTGAGGGGTGTGTGCACACCCAGAGGAGGGTCCCAGGATAGGTCAGGTGTGGAAAAAGAAAACCAGTAATTGGCTAAAGAAAGACAAGGAACTGCTCTATATAAATGACTTAACCACCTCTTTACTGAGTACCTCCTCACTAGGGTGACATCCACACCCTTTCTCTGATTGTGCACCTCTGCCTTGCTTCTATCCCATCTAAACAAACTGTTTTTCTGTGAGCTCTCCCATTTACTATGCTGTAGCTCTAGTAATAAATTTTAGACCTGCATTTATATCTTTTGCCTCTGTGATAAATGCGTTTTTCATTGGAGGCAAAGATCCAGGGAAAAATAGCTTCTTGCCTGTAGCCCTGGCTGGTCTGGTGGCTAGGATTCCTGGTTCTCATCCAGGCTACCCAAGTTCAACTCTTGGACAGGGAATTAAGATCTCGTTTCACACCACCACTCATTGCTGCCTCACCAAGATCAATCTCAATTAACATAAACTGTCCATGAGTCACAACAGCCCTGAAAAAGGTGCTAATGGGTATCATTAGACATTCAACCTTTCCTCTTCTAAAGGCAGAGTCTGTGAAACCTCCCAGATAAAGCAAAATATCACAAAGTAAATAGATCCAAAATAGCTCCCTGGTCCTGATGCTTCTGCCTCCTACATTCTGTATTATTCATTTTGATGAGACTCATGGTTTTTCATTGCAATTCACACCACTCATTTTTAGAGAATATCACCTTAACTCATGAGTTCAGTGACTAAGGGAATGTTTTGAAGAGTGGAGGAGACTGTCTGGATTATGTCTCTTTAGTAAAAGTACTATGGAACAAATTATCTGTTAAATTTCAAATTTTAAGCCTATATATCATCTCTTGTGTTTTCATTTTTCTATTTAAGTAAATAAGATAAGCAATGATTCAAAGAATAGGTATCTCAGGCACTGTTGGTGATAAGGAAGTTAGCTTACTGTTTAGCGATAGATTTAGTTGCTCAAGCACCAAATTACTGTTGTTTTATATCAAACAAAAGCAACAGTATTTATGAGTGTTTACTAAACATCAGATAAAACACTAACAGCTCTGCTTGCATAAATCTTCTTTTCTTCTCAATGATTATCAAGTTAAATATATTATTTCTATATTTCAGATAAGAAAATTGAAGCTTAAAAAGTTTACATCCCTTTCCTTTTCCTTTTTAATATTCATTCAATGTCCCATTTGTTTGTCCCTTTCTTCTGCACTGCCTGTCAAAGCATTTGTTTCCCGAATTCCATTGTCTTTTTCCTCCTGTAGTTTCTATGGAAAATTTGATTTCTGTTAGGGTTTCCTGTAAGTTTAGGTAATGAGGTAGTGCTAAATCCATCATTACTTGTAGAAACTGATGACAGATGAAGGAATGCTTCATTAAAAATCTTAAACATTTTGCTTGTATTTTAATAAATAAAATTTTAAATTAAAAAATGGAAAATAACCACAATTCAGTATTTACTCTAATCAGTTATGTGGAATCACTACTCCCTGTGCCTTTTGAGAGAAATTTTAAATATATTTTATTTATTATATATATATTTAAATATATTTGTGTCCTGATGAACAAGAACAATTGACATAGAGCAGGTTCTCAGCAAGTATTCAGGAAATAAAATAATGCTAGTAGTTTATTAGTATAAGAAACTCTAACAGCTTATAATGTAAGTCTTCAAAAAGTCCAAAAAGTAACTAGGAATATAAACTTTGCTTGCTATTGTGCTTGTATCTTGCCGCCTTCTTCAGTCTCACTCTTAATATCTATAGTCTAATAAACATTTCTCTGAGTCATTTTTGACCATAAGGAGTTATGCGTAAAATCATGGTGAAATGTTATATTCTTGAATTTTTTAGACATTTTAAGATGAATATTATGAAAATCTTGAAGTTTATTAGAGCGATCTAATTTGTTATGCTAAGACATTTCAACTTCCTTGTAGTCCATGAAAATAAATCTTGTATCCTTGTATCCTTCTGTTGAGCCAAAAATATTTTAAAATATTTTTAAACCCCTGAAATATAATAAGATTTGAGCTTGAGAAAAACCAAAAACAGTGTGTGTGTGCTTATGTGTTTAGTTGCTAAGTAGTGTCTGACTCTTTGCGACCCCCATGGCCTGCAGCCCACCAGGCTCCTCTGCCCATGGAATTTCCCAGGGAAGAACACTGAAGTGGGTTGCCATTTCCTTCTCCAGAGGATCATCCCAACCCAGGGATTGAATTCATGCCCCCTGCATTGGCAAGCAAATTCCTTTCCACTGAGCCCCCTGGGAAACCCTAAAACTTGACAGATAAATGTACACTTTGATTTGTGATGGAGTAACTGCTATCAAACCAATTCTCCCATCATGAACACCCGTTTAAGCAGAATTCTTAAAAGAGCATTAAAAAATACCACTATTTGAAGACATCAGAGAATATACATGGTTACTGTGACTTCTGGAAAAAGATTCCAGGGGAAGAAGATACCACATAGATGTTGAACCTGACATACTGTGCACAATTTCTACTTTAAGGCATCCTTCTGAGGCATTTACCAACTCCAAAGTTGTGCACATGTTGAACAATTTTCTAAATAACCATGCTGGAGCAATAATGAATGTGAAAGTGTTAGTCACTCAGCCATGTCCGACTCTTTGCGATCCCACGGACCGTAGGCCACCAGGCTTCTCTGTTCATGGAATTCTCCAGGCAAGAATACTGGAGTGGGTAACCATTCCCTTCTTAGAGGATCTATCCTGCCCAGGCATTGAACCCAGGTCTCCCACATTGCAGGTAGATTCTTTTGCCATCTGAGCCACCAGGGAAGTGGAGCAATAATAAAGGGCTGAAAAGTTAAGAGGAGATTTTTGTGCTATCAAAAAAAAAAAAGAATGAATCTGTCAAGGAAGTGAGACTCTGGTAAACAGCCCAGGATGAGGTCATAAAAATAAGAGTAAGCAAAAATAAGAGTAAGCAGTTGAATTTATGAATTGTGTGTGTTAGTGTTTCATAGGTTTTCTTTTCTTTCCAACTATTTTTTGATGTTTTTTCATACCCCAAACTTTTTATTCTCATTTTCTCTTTGATTTTTAAAGTTACTTTGTGTAGTTGCTGAGAGTTTTGTTTGTTTATTTCTTTTTACCTGTATTGGATTTTCCTGCTTAAGGAATAAAAGGCCATTCTACAGACTCACTGAGAAAGATGGTTTTGAACAGAAAAGATGTGGCTTACTTGGTTTCTTAATTTAAGAATGCTATTGTAGGTGGAGTGCAAATTCTTTAACAAAGGGGACCTTACAGGAAGAGTCTTTTTTTCCTATGATTCTTTGAATTTTGTTTTTTATAAAGCCATTATCTCTAGGTGTTCACCTCTTCCTCTTCAGCACAAAGCCTCTGGGAAGCATTGTCTCAACCAAACTGTCATTCTCTTTTCTCAGAGCAGTGCCTTCTGAGAGTGCTGGTCGTCTGTCCTTTATAAGAAGTCTTCATTTTATTCTGGTATTGTCAGTGCTCTGATCTACCATACTTTAGATATGTTCTCAGCATTCATCAACTCAAGACAAGACCTTCCTTTACTGGGGATAAATCATAGTTAATATTATCTCCATTTGACTGCAGCTAGGATCCTAGTGTATTCTACCCTTTCTTGTACAATTCTTGTCTGACCCTCTGTCCTGGTTTGGATCTGTAGAATGTTTGAAGGCATGAGTGCTTCCCTTGTGGCTTGGCTGGTAAAGGATCTGCCTGCAATGTGGGAGACCTGGGTAAAATCCCTGGGTTGGGAAGATTCCCTGGAGAGGGGAAAGGCTACCCACTCCAGTATTCTGGCCTGGAGAATTCTATAGATTGTATAGGCCACGGGGTTGCAAAGAGTCAGACATGACTGAGTGACTTTCAGTTTCACTTTGAAGCCATGAATGTTCAGCTGTGTTTGACTTTTTGTGTCCCTGTGGAATGTAGCCCACCAGCCTCCTCTGTCCATGGAATTTCCCAGGCAAGAATGTGTTGCTGCCCAAAATCTTGGTCCTCTCTGACCACTGAAGCCAAATACAAAAAAATACAGAGACAGAGTTTGGAGGAAATAGAAAGGTGGATTTAGTTCTCAGCCAGCGGAGAGGCAAACACAGAAGACTCGAGACTCAAGAACTGTGCCCCCACCACTCCCACCCCAGTGAGGATTCTAGGGGCTTAGATAAGGCAAGGGTTTGCAGTCAGGGGTCAGTAATGAGGAACAAAGGTGATAGGCTCTCGATGTCTTACTTTTGCAGTGTTTCAAAGATAGTCATAAACTGGCATTCAGTTCAGTTCAGCTCAGTTCAGTCACTCAGTCGTTTCTGACTCTTTGAGACCCCATGGACTGAAGTATGCCAGGCCTTCCCGTCCGTCACCAACTCCTGGAGCTTACTCAAACTCATATCCATTGAGTCGGTGATGCCATCCAACCATCTCATCCTCTGTCGTCCCCTTTCCTCCTACCTTCAATCTTTCCCAGCATCAGAGTCTTTTCTAATGAGTCAGTTCTTCACATCAGGTGGCCAAAGTATTGGAGTTTCAGCTTCAGCATCAGTCCTTCCAATGAATATTCAGGACTGATCTCCTTTAGGATGGACTGGTTGGATCTCCTTGCAGACCAAGGAACTCTCAAGAGTCTTCTCCAACACCACAGTGCAAAAGCATCATTTCTTCGGTGCTCAGCTTTCTTTATAGTCCAACTCTCACATCCATACCTGACTACTGGAAAACCATAGCTTTGACTAGATGGACCTTTGTTGACAAAGTAATGTCTCTGCTTTTTAATAAGCTGTCTAGGTTGGTCATAACTTTTCTTCCAAGTAGCAAGCATCTTTTAAATTCATGGCTGCAGTCACCATCTGCAGTGATTATGGAGCCCCCTCAAATAAAGTCTGTCACTGTTTCCATTGTTTCCCCATCTATTTGCCTTGAAATGATGGGACCAGATCCCATGATCTTAGTTTTCTGAATGTTGAGTTTTAATACCACTTTTTCACTCTCCTCTTTCACTTTCATCAAGAGGCTCTTTAGTTCTTTGCTTTCTGTCATAAGGATAGTGTTATCTGCATATCTGAGGTTATTGATATTTCTCCTGGCAATCTTGATTCCAGCTTGTGCTTCATCCAGCCCAGAGTTTCTCATGATGTACCCTGCATAGAAGTTAAATAAGCAGGGTGACAAAACATGGCCTTGACATACCCCTATCTGATTTGGAACCAGTCTGTTGTTCCATGTCCAGTTCTAACTGTTGCTTCCTGACCTGCATACAGATTTCTCAAGAGGCAGGTCAGGTGGTCTGGTACTCCCATCTCTTTAAGAATTTTCCATTTTGTTGTGATCCACACAGTCAAAGGCTTTGGCCATAGTCAATAAAGCAGAAATAGATGTTTTTCTGGAACTCTCTTGCTTTTTCAATGATCCAACAGATGTTGGCAATTTGATCTCTGGTTCCTCTGCCTTTTCTAAATCTGGCTTGAACATCTGGAAGTTCATAGTTCAAGTACTGTTGAAGCCTGGCTTGGAGAATTTTGAGCATTAGTTTACTAGCATGTGAGATGAGTGCAATTGTGGGGTAGTTTGAGCATTCTTTGGCATTGGAATGAAAATTGACCTTTTCCAGACCTTAGTGACCCAGTAATTGAGTCTGGTTGTTTGGTGGCTCAGCAGCCTTCTTTCTGATATGTAACTATAAGGGGAGGGGTGTTTTAAGGGTAAACACCAGATAGGTGGTACTGATGGTAAAGGAACCAGCCTGCTAATGCAGGGGACTTAAAAGACATGGGCTCAATCCCTAGGTCAGGAAGATCCCTTGGAATAGGAAATGGCAGCCCAGTTCAATATTTTTGACTGGAGAATCCCATGGACAGAGGAGCCTGGCAGGCTACAGTCCATGGGATCCAAAATGTCAGAACAATTGAAGTAACTTAGCTTGTAAAATGGAGAAGGCAATGGCACTCCACTCCAGTACTCTTGCCTGGAAAATCCCATGGATGGAGGAGCCTGGTAGGCTGCAGTCCATGGAGTCTCTTGGAGTTGGACACGACTGAGCGACTTCACTTTCACGCATTGGAGAAGGAAATGGCAACCCACTCCAGTGTTCTTGCCTGGAGAATCCCAGGGATGCGGGACCCTGGTGGATTGCCATCTCTGGGGTCGCACAGAGTCAGACACAATTGAAGTGACTTAGCAACAACATGTAAAAGGATAAATGTGAATTATAGCTTCTTCAGAGTTGGGAAGCAGAAAAGTAAACTTAGTTATAGACATGCAGAGTTAAGAGAAGTTAAAGTAAAAAAATAACTAGGAATGTACAGGCCTGCTCACTGTTCTCTATCTTCTTTGTTCTCAGGAAAGGGAGAGAGAAAACTCATTCCTCATTTTCTTTTTCACTGCAACAAATGCTGGAATGGGTTGCCATTTCTTACTCCAGGGAATCTTCCAGGTCCAGGGATCAAATCCGCATCTCTTATATCTCCTGCATTGGCAGGCAGATACTTTACCACTGCACCTCCCAGGAAGTCCAGAGAAGGTTTACTTACATGTGAATCAACATTTTCAAAAGTTTCTGCCTCTTTGCTATTGTCATAGATTTATTATAATCATAAATTATGATTGCATTTGTTCTTTTTGTTCATATAAATATTTTGGGAGAAGCGTATGTAGGAGAATTTGAAGTTAGGTGGCCATGACAAACTAGCCTATGGGAAATCAAACCTCTATGCTTCTTTAAGTGCTAAAGTCTGATGTTTCAGAAGACTGGAAGCATACCTGGAAAATCCTCAAATTGTATAAATCGTTATTTTGGCATTCACGTTTTATATTATAATTCTATATTTTGCTAAAAAATTCTGAAGTCGAAACAGAATAATTTTTCCAGCATTTTCTGATTTAGTTCCTTAGTGCCAGTTAATTTGGCAATCATTTTCATAGTTCATTTTTGATATTCATCTTCAATTGAAGGCAAGTGAATTCACTGTTTTTTTAAAAAAAATCTCAGACATCACACAGATAGAGATGGGGAAAGAAGAAATTTCATTCCACTTATCTGTTGCATTCTAAGTTTTGCCTTGTAGCCTATCAGTGTTTTATTTTTAACTTCCAGTATCTCTCCTGAGAACTGTTGATACAAATGCCATTTCTGACCTCTGGGGTTATTTGTTTTTTGTTTCCCCTCTAATATGCTTTTAACCTGTGTAGAAGCACTCTACTACTCTTACAGGGGTATTTGACTTTCTGATGAGCCACCAAAATATCACAGTCATATATACTTTTTACTCAAAAAATACATCTTCTGGTTAAATCTCTTATAAGAAAAGCTTAAAAATATTTTTCTATTTTTCAAAATGGTCATCAATAATTTCTATAGGAGATCCTCCCTTGTTTATTCCACAATGATGTACATATATTGTTACTTATAATATATTGAAAATCTTAAATTGTTTCCCATCTTAAAAATGATTAAGAGGAAAGAATAATTCTAAGTTCTGAAAATGTTTAACAAAATGTTACAAAATACAAGACATTTAATCTGATGGTTTTATTTTTCTAGGTTTATAAAGGTAAAGTTTATTCATTATTTCAGACTATGTAATATTCTTTTCTTTTGAGAAATATATATATTTTAATTATTTTATTTATTTTATTTTTGACTGTGCTGGGTTTTCATTGCTGCACGGGCTTTTCTTTAGCTGCAGTGAGCAAAGGCTACTCTCTAGTTTCGGTGCAGGGGCTTCTCATTGCAGTGGTTTCTCATGTTGGGGAGCACAGGATTTAGGGTGCATGGGCTTCAGTAGTTGCTCTATGTGGGTTCAATAGTTGCAGCTCCTGGGTTCTGGAGCATGGGTTCAGTATTGTAGTGCATGGACTTAGTTGCTCCGTGGCATGTGGGATCCACCTGGACCAGGGATTGAACCCATGTCTCCTCTATTGGCAGGTGGATTTTTTTTTTTTTTTTTACCCCTGAAGCATCAGGGAAGCCTGAGAAATATATATATATACACACACACACACACACACATATATATATATATTAAGCATATACTATATATGCCAGATCTTATTCTAGGTACATAAAGCATGGAAGCAAATAATGTGAAGAGGAAAACAGAGACTAGATAAATAAATAAGTAGACTGATAGATAAACTAAAATATACCATACTGTGGTAAATGTCTTATTTAAGAATTAAAATAAGATGTAATGTGGTAACTAATGGCTGGTTTATACTGGATGGATTAGGCGAAGAACATGCTGGGAAAAGTAACAGTTTAATAGAAACGGAAGGATGGCCAGTACTGCCAGAAAAAGACTGGAGATGAAGAAGGTCTTTTTTTCTTTTTTCTACTTTATAAATTTTTGTCTTTAAAAAATATTGAAATCATCAAACTACAGTGAACTGGTTTTTGTGTAGATAATATTTGAAAATAACTTGAGAAACTAATCATCTAAAATACTTCATGGACTCAATAATTTGTCCATGAAAAACTGAATTTGTTCTTTTGATTCTGAGCTCTCTTCTGCTGAGTAGAAATCTGAGAATATGGTGTCAGGGAAACTCTGCTCCCTTTGGAAGAAATACCCCCCTGAGGATAACTTTTTTCAGCACTAGCAGCTGGATAATTCTCTAGTTTAATGAAAGAAAGTGCTGAGGCAAGGAAAGTCTGGTGTCTGCCTTTGCAGTCTTCCAAATGGTTCTTGGAGACTCTCAATGTGCAATGAAGACTGGGAATCTGTGTTGCATGCAGATGTTAAAGTCTTCTAAAGTACATTGTCTTCCTCATCATGTTTACAAAGTAACATGTAAAACTATCTACAGCAAGGAAAGAAAAACCCTCTTCCCAATTAAAGTCCAAATGTATATGCTAAACTGTGTGTGAGAGTGTGTAAATGCATTATAAATTCTAACAAGGAAGAATTGTATGATTCTGTGTGATGATAGATAATTGTTTTCTGGCCACTAGCTGTTTTCTCTTCCTATACACTCTGTTCCCAGAAATCTATTAATATATGACTAACTCCTTTACATTCTTCAGAATTTGCTACTCTACTTAAAATTATCTGTCATCCCCCCTAAAACTCCTATGCTTGATTCCCTTGTCCTTATGGCTTATTCATTGGTTATGTTAAAAAAGGTATTACAGGGCTTCCCTGGTGGCCCAGTGGTTAAGGATCCATCTTGCAATGCAGGGGATATGGGTCCAGTGGTTAAGGATCCATCTTGCAATGCAGGGGACATGGGTACACTGGTTCAGCCCCTGGTCTGGGAAGAGTCTCCATGCTGCAGGACAACTAAGTCCGCGTGCCAGACCTACTGAACCTGTGCTTTAGAGCCTGCAGCCACACACTGCAACTAAAGTCTGTGCTCAGTAGCAAAGGAAGACACTACAATGAGAAGTCTGTACACCACAACTAGAAAGTTGCCCCCACTCACTGCAACTAGAGAAAACCTGAGCAGAGCAATGAAGATCTAATACAGTAGATTAAAAAAAAAATCAATATTATATTAGCCATGGGAGAGAATGCAATGGTGTTGACATGATACTGGTTATATAAGGCTGGCAGAGTTAGCACAGATGAAACATTTGAAAGGTGCAATGTCAGGAACTCCATGCACTGTCGAGGAAATTTTCTTACAACTCTATGAACAACTGCACTAAACAAAAATTCTCCCAAGTATAAAGGGAAACATTGCTTCTCTATTCTAAGCTCAATATTATTCAGAGTGAATTGTATATGTATGCACTTAAACCAAAGAAGAGAAAGAATTCTTTGTGATCATTAGGATCATCCTTTGAGTGCATTTTGAAGATGATTTAGGAATTTTTGAAAGATGTAAACAGATATTAAATAAAATGCAGTCTCTTTGAAGCCAATTAAGAAAATGGATGAAAGCAAGGAACTACAAATGTGCATTAAAAATTAAAATGCCACATGTAAAGCATTTAAAATATTTTTAAAAATTAAATTTCATTTCAATTTTGGCCCTTCTAATTTTTTGCAGTTTTATGCTTAAGAAAAGGGAAGCCCGGTGGTTCAGCAGGAAAAAATCCACCTGCGATATAGGAGACACGGGTTTGATCCCTAAATTGGGAAGATCCCCTGGAGAAGGAAATGGCAACCCAATCCAGTATTTTTGCCTGGGAAATCCTATGGACACAGGAGCCTGGCGGGCTACGGTCCCAGGGGTTGCAAAGAGTCAGACATGACTTAGCGACTAAATAACAACAACAAAAAAGGTTAAGAAAACTTCAGTGAAAGAACTTGATCTTAAAACATTTACACTGTATACTAACAACAACAGCAGCAAAAATACCTGAGAAAAATTTGTGTATACATGTATGTATATTTCCTTCTTTGTGATTTTCAGTCAGTTCAGTTGCTCAGTCGTGTCTGACTCCTTGAGACCCCATGGACTGCAGCATGCCAGGCTTCCCTGTCCATCACCAACTCTGGGAGCTTGCTTGAACTCATATCCATCAAGTCAGTGACACCATCCAACCATCTCATCCTCTGTCGTACTCCTCTCCTCCTGCCTTCAATCTTTCCCAACATCAGGGTCTTTTCTAATGAGTCAGTTCTTTGCATCAGGTGGCCAAAGTATTGGAGCTTCAGCTTCAGCATCAGTCCTTCCCATGAATATTCAGGACTGATTTCCTTGAGGATTGATTGGTTTGCTCTCCTTGCAGTCCAAGGGACTCTCAAGAGTCTTCTTCAACACCACAATCCGAAAGCATCAATCCTTTGGTGCTCAGCTTTCTTTATGGTCCAACTCTCACATCCATACATGACTACTGGAAAAACAATATTTTTGACTAGATGGACTTTTGTTGCAAAGTAATGTCTCTGCTTTTAAATTAGCTGTCAGGTTGGTCATAGCTTTTCTTTCAAGTAGCAAGCATCTTTTAATTTCATGGCTGCAGTCACCATCTGCAGTGATTTTGGAGCCCCCTCAAATAAAGTCTGTCACTATTTTCAATGTTTCCACATCTATTTGTCATGAACTAATGAGACCGGATGCCATGATCTTTGGTTTTTGAATGTAGAGCTTTAAGCCAACTTTTTTCACTCTCTTCTTTCACTTTCATCAAGAAGCTCTTTAGTTTTTCTTCACTTTCTTTATGATTTTAGGAATGCATAATTTATTTCTTTTTGCATTATTTTTCTATACATTCAGCTCTTTACTATCACATCTTTTGAAATAAGATTGATCCACCTAAATATTTAGCATAATGTGTGTTTCAATGTTAATTATAAAGTTAAAACATTTCTACATGAAACTGGTTTTAAGAGATTGCACTATTAATGGAGAAAACGGTATATAAACCTACCAGTTCATAGTTTGGACCATATATACTAAGGGAAGAGTGTGAAGGTATCCATAATTCTAATGGAAAGAACAGAGTGAAACAAGGAAGAAAAAACTATGAAATGAAAACATCTCCTGCCATATCAATAAACATGCAATATCATAGCCATCAGCAATTTCTGGCCTCCAAATGTGAATGAGGACTCCCAAAACTGTGATCCAGCAGATGCCTGCCGCCCTCCAAGGGTGATTGCTGAGGAGCTTGAGGGAATGCAAGAAGCAGCCATCTGCCACTCCTTCAGGTGAACAAGGAAACAGGATTGGCCCCAGATAGCTGAGGTGCTTTTGAAAGAAATGACTTCAGTGAGCCCAGAGGCTTGCATCTTCCCATACATAGAACTCTAAATTCCCTAACTTGCTATCTGATCTTTGATGTTCAGACTAGCACTCTTTGTTGCACACTATATATAGCCTGACTCCCCTTCAGGCCTCCTTGGAGCAGGTTTCTCAGAGCCACTGAGATTTTATCTCCTAGGGTCCAAGTACTAAACTTTCCCACCAAATAAAATAACTCTCTACTTTCAGGTTGTGACTATATTTTTCAGTTGACAAGTGTCCCAACTTGGTCCTCTCTTGGCCTTCTGTGAACTTTAGCCTACAGTGAGTTGTTTCTTTCCTGAAATGGTGAGGACTGATGCTCGATTCCTGAGATATCAACCATAGAAGAATTCAATGGGAACTCATGCAGTAGTGTATAGAAAATACTGCTACATTCTTTACAGAAGTCATTAATGATTATTTTTTATCTTATTATTCTAAAAAGATTTTCACATTCCTACAAAGGTTTTTATATAGAGAATTTAAAATGTCTAACAATGGATTTTGGTAGAATAGAAAGCGTTAATCTTCATGACCTTCATGCAATCAATAGCCATTGAATCTTGGTGGGGAAAGTACTTAATAAGGATACCTAGATGGATTGTAGCCTATTTAAGTAAAAAGACACATTTTTGAGCTAGACAGACATAAGACAATATGAGGCAAATACCATCTAGTGGCTGTGTTTCTTCATTTAGGAGCAAATGTCTCAGAAGAATCAAACAATCTCCTGAAATCTGGCCTTCATTATAATGAAAGTAAAAATGACAACAAATACCATGTTTAATGCATATGTTTTCTTATTCTTTTCTGAATCACTCCCAAATATCTGGCTGCTTTTTATAGGAATGGATTGGTTTAAAGAAAGTAGAACTATTTGGCAAACTATCTCAATAATGTTTAAAGTGCTCATTCTTACTGCTTACTGGTTTTATTTCCATAAAATGATAGAATATTCAGACAAGAACTTATACAGAAAGGTATCAGTTGCAATTTTACATATGAAAAGACACACAAACTACATACTATACTGTACTTATATAGCTACATATAGATTAGATAGATAGAGATGCATAAAGTTAGTGGGTCTATATGTATCTGTAGCTATAACCAGTAGAGGGGCCATTCACAGTCATCATATTCTAGACAGATGTATACTGTGAATTATTCATTCACACTCTGATGTTGACTGAGTAATTATTTATACTTCAACACTTCTATTTCCTTCTTTACTTTTTTCCCTGTAACTAATCTAATCTTTCTGAATAGACCATACCATGCTAGTCATTAGGCTATAAATAAATTTAAACTTTTCCAATTACAGCTATTTTTTCTCTCCTAGTTTAAGAAATTTCCTTCAGTTTAAAACAAGCTCTTTCAGACAAATATGTAGTCAATTCAAAGGGACCCTCACTATCAGGTTATTTCTCAATTTGCTTCTTCCTGCCCTAGATGATATTTGGAATTAAGGGAAGGTTTATTGTTCTGAAGGTTTGGGACAAGGTGCAGGGTTTTTCCTGGTTTTAGTTGCAGGGCAGCTGGTGACTGGTTGGTATTCGCTAAGGTGTGTTTGGGCTGGTCCTATCCTGGGCTTCCTGCTGGTGGCTCTCCGTGTAGACACTGGGTAGTATAATCTGTCCTGTGTTCAGCTCAGGCAATGCTCTGGGAAGCACAGGCAACTTGCCTTGTTGGTGGACCCCATTGGTCCTAATCGTATCATAGACACCTGGTTTCTGACAGATACTCCCATTTAGTCTCCAGCTCAATAATGTATTCTGTAGTATTTATCTGAGGAATGATCTTTCCCACGTAATATTGATCCCTAAATCTTTCTCGAATTTCTGCAGTTATTTATTCAATTCCTTCTCAATCCCCACTTGCAAGGCTGGAAGAATATGTAGAACCACTGAGCTATTTCTTGCCAAACTGTGAGTAGAAGGTATCTGAGGACTGCTCCAGACTCAGTAATCTCCACATTTTCTCTGCTGTCTGTTGCCATTCTCATACTGGCAAGGTTGCAATGCCTGGCCACCTCGACCCAAAGTTCTAAACAGGAAGTGGCTAGAAACACGTTTGTTTATTGTTCGTTCTCTTCTGGAACTTCTGTGAGCATGGATCCAAAGGTCTGGATGTTTTATTCCCAACTTCTGACTTTCTTTTCCTTCCCACAGTCCACTCGGGCCAGAAGGACCAGGCTTCCTCCTCCTTACATAGGACAGGATATATTCATTAATATTCTATGCTTTCTCTACCCATGATTTTAGCAAACTTGATGGTCAAGACTATTGAAGCTGTGTAGAAAAGTTTTTTCTAACTTGTCAAAAGCTTCATGTAACAACTATTGCTATGCTAGAGGAAAAACCCAAATAAACAAAACAGCAAGTCTGATAATCAAAGTGAAAAATTACCTCTTTTTCTAGATGGAAATACATTCTCTCCCAGAGGAAGAAAAGCAATAAAATTTTGAAATAGATTAGAGAGGCTTAAATCAAGTGGTTAAAAATGATTAGCTGTTGAAAATTATTGTGGGATTTAGAGGAGGTAGAGAAGAGATTTTAAAAAGAGACAGGAGTAATGATAAAAAAAGAAATGATGAAGATCTGAAAGTAGAGAAAATGGAAAGAGACCATACATTTTACTTTTGTGATTCCCTCTTTCAGCTTAGGAAAATGGACTCTAACTAATAACAACTAAGTGACTATAACTTATATTTGAAAATATATGACCAATATTCATTCTTATATAACCAGAGCTAAACAGTTTTATGTAAAAATGAGTTCATCTTTGGGTGAAATGCTTACAACAAAAATCTTTGGTGATTAAGCACAAAACAATAACAGCACTCTTGGGGGTACCACCTTGTTCATCATTTGCAACTACGTAATTTCAGTTTAGGATGAGAAGTCAAGAGGCAATTTATTTAAAAAGGAAGGGGGAGTAGGATAAAAATAACAAAATTGTTTTTTCACTTTACTGCATATAAACTGAGAAAAACTCAATCATATACATAAAAAAATGATGGCAATAGAGTTGGTGATAGGGAATGAAGACATTTTGACTCGTCTCTAGAGTCAGCAATTTTCCTGATGACAATAGCTCCCTAAGGAAGGTGAATTGGTGCAAGTTTAAGTGACGTGAAATACAATTTGGTTTGAGTAACATTTGCGGTTTCTGGTGACATAAAGATAACCAATTTTTCAGATATATTGCACAAAAGATGACATGTATAATATATCTATATGTCATAGCTATAAGGAGAAGTCTTTTGACTGACTGACTCAAAAAGACAAAAATTAGAAAATGGGGGGAAAAAGTTTTCCAATCACGAAAGGGACAAAATCAGTACTTTCACTCATTTTAAACTAAATTTCAATCATATAAATATATAAGTCCTATTTAATCTAGCATTTTTAACAGATGAGTTAAAAACTATACTTTTCTGGATTTTAAAAATCTTTGTAATTCTATCAGTTTCATTTGAAAAATAATATTTTGAGGATATGGCTAAGTGACTTTTTGAAAATCATGGTGTAACATCTCCTTTTGTCTGTTTAATTTTTTCCTTAAATTACCATTTTCTCTGATAGTAATGTATCTTTACTGTTTGTCAACTATATCTTTTACAGTTACCTTGTTTTAGACCTGTCTTTTGGCTTTAGATATATTTCTTATGAATAGAATTTAACTCTTATTTTTAATCCAAATTGACATTATCTACACTTAAAACCTATTCCATTTATATTTATTATTATCACTGGCATATTTGAGCTTATTTATGTCACCTTATTTTCATTTTCTGTTTACCTTTTCCTTTATTTCTGTATTTTTATTTACCGTATTGAGATGTGAAAGTTTTTACAAATTCTGTTTAATGGTTATACTTGAATTTTTAAATAAGCATCTGTAATTTCCCCCAAAATCTCCCATAGAAATTTAAATTGCCCTGCAATGCTCATTGCTCCTGGAGTGCTTAAAAAGTTACACCTATACTTAAACATGTGGTATTACAGAAAATGCCCTCATCACTTACCAAAAACTATGCAGTAGCACAAAAAAGTGTTTGCTATTCAATGTTAAGCAAGTAGCAAGACACAAAATTTGAGTGTTTCATGGGGGAAAGTGTACAATATTAGGTTGGCCAAAAATTCTGCTCATGTTTTCTCATAAGATGGTACAGGAAAGCCTGAATGAACTTTTTGGCCAACCCAATACAGTGTTCTCACAAAGTATCATGCTTCTTATTTGGTCCTTCATTGACCATTTCCAGTATGTTACATATTGGATTTTATCTCCTCTTGATGAAACAGTGAATGAAACTTGCAAAACAGACCGAGTGCTACAACTGTGAAATAAGCCAGAGTGTTATCGAAGCATCTGTCCTCACGTAGATGTGCTTAGGTAAGATGCAGACAGTTGAATGGTATAATTATTATCGTAAATTTCATACTCCATTGGCCTTCTGCCTATGTAGTCATTGTTAAAATAATTAGAAGTGTCCTCAGTGGATGTTCACTGCCAAGGTAAGGAACTAGTTAGATTCATGATCGGCTTTTAAATTTTAATCACCTCATTTCTTTGAACAAATGTTTCCTACCTGTTTGTATAAAAAGAACACATAAAAGGTAAACAAAGAGCAATGAAGATGATGAAGTTATAAGGTACATAATTATACTCATGCAAGAGCCTCCAAAATTATTGATGCAGCAAGAGTAAAACATAACTTTAAAAGTTCTAGTAGGAACATATGGTAAACAGTTTGCAGAAATTGCAGAACATAATAAGCATATGGGTTTATTCCATATGATCTGAAGCAATTTTAGGGGCAGAGAATATCATATCAAAGAGTATGCTCTTTTAAGTATCAAAATAGAGCAATGTTAAATATTGTTGGCCTGAATCCTATGGTGGTGGTGGTATAAGAGTGTGTGAGAGTGTGTTAAAGAGAAAGAGACTATAAAAATAACTGAGAACTTAATTAAAATAAAGTATATTCTTTATAAACATTTAATTGGACACATAGGAATTGATTATGTCAAAGCTCATTGGCAGTTAGAGAGCATGGTTTTGATTTTAGTAGTTTTAACTTCTCTGCATCAAAAAAAGTCAATAATGCTGAGCAGAAATGATGACTCTTATTAAAAAATATTTTAAAAATTTTATTTAGTTTTAAACATCCTAACTATCCACTGTTTAATTCATGTTTCATTTTAGCTCAGGAGTGTATATTTGATTTATTTGGACTATTTTCCCTTTTTTGTATTATTCACATTTGTTATATATTTCATTAATGAATAACAAATTATTCAGAAAGTTTTGATAGCGAGTTATTTTAGATTAGTAGCATTTATTTGAGCTTCTCATAAACATATTCTTTTGAACACTGAATTCTAGTTCTTACATGACCACATGAATGGTCTTAATATTTAAGGCAATAAAATTTTCTAAACACAGTGTGTTAAGAAAAATAAAATTATTTTTCAAATTACATGTGTGTGTTTTTTTTCCAAAAAAATTTGCACCCCGTATTCTGGAGAATTAAAATCTGAGGAGTCTCATAAGTCCCAATGAGTATATTTGCCACAAGTTTTATTGTTGTATAATACTTAAGGCAACTCACATCAAAATCTTTCAAAACTATTCCTCCAGTTTTTGAGATTTGATTCCTGTTTCTATTCATAGCTCTCCATCTGCTTTCACTTTAAATTTTCTTTCCTAACCTGTCTGAACAGTTATATATTTTTAAAAGTATCTCATCAGCTCAAAGGCTATTAGCCCTAGCAGAACCTTCAGAAATATCCTAGTCCAGTAGAATATTTTTCCCTCTAACACATCTGAGTGCTGTAACACCCTTCTGATAGGAATGAAGGCCCGCTGGACTGTAATTTTCAATGGTAAGGTGATGCATGGAAACGGTGAGAAGAAAGATGAAATTTTGACAGAATTTTCCTGGAGAGTAAGTGTGTAAGTTTTCAAAAAGCCAGTCAAGAGATCAGAATATGTCTCCATCATCAGGAATCTTTATTCTGTAGGTAGAACATCATGAGAACAAGTAAACCCCAGCTGTCCAGAGCAGAAATAGAACTTAGAGCCAAGGAGTTCTGAGTCCTAATCTAATGCCCTTCTTCAATACCATGTTACCTTCACCTATTCAGGTCCAGTAAAATCTAGATTTCTTTATTTGCAAGCAATGAAAACTGAATATTCATTGGGAGGGCTGATGCTGAAGCTGAAACTCCAATCCTTTGGCTACCGGATGTGAAGAACTGACTCCTTGGAAAAGACCCTGATGCTGGGAAAGACTGAAGGCAGGAGAAGAAGGGCGTGACAGAGGATGAGATGGTTGGATGGCATCACTGACTCAATGGACATGAGTTTGAGCAAGCTCCTGGAGTTGGTGATGGACAGGGAAGCCTGGTGTGCTGCAGTCCATGGGGTTTCAGAGAGTCGGACATGACTGAGCAACTGAACTGAACAAAAACTGATTTGGGTAATTTAATTCAAAAAGAATTTTTTTTTTAAAGTACATAGGATAGCTCATGGAACTGAAAAGGAAATGTAAGAACCAGGCTTCAGAGCAGCTCTGGGCACTCGCCCTCAGGAACAACTGAAGAAGGGTTAATTTCCTAAATAAAAATTAAGGTATTAACATTCAAGTGAGGATGAGCTGGAGGTGGGCTGCCAGAGCAAACCCTGTCCACTCCAGAGCCCATCTCGAGAGAAATCTCATTCCAGCCGTTTTCAAACCCTGTTTATTCAGTGACAATCCTGGCATCCTTCTAGATGCCTGTGCAGTGGTCACGAGCAGAGATTCTCTTCCCAACTCACGCCATCCTCCTACCTAAATCTTTCCTCCTTCCTCTTAGCCTCCACTTGACAGATGGGAGAAGACATACAGTGGAGGAGGTATTCCTGGAAAGAAGCTTTACGGAAAGGAATAAAATAAGAGTGAACAAAAACTGAACAGAAAACATTTAGCGTTGGAGAGGAAGAATTTGTGGGAATTCATGCCAGCTCTTTTCTGTTTTCTCACTTACAGCATTGACTGAACGTTACTGAGTCCAAACTCATGCTGCTTGCTGCACGACCCACCAATAAATCGAGACATGAGTCGTTGAGGCAAGGAATATGGACTTTATTTGGAAAGCCAGCAGAAGGAGAAGATGGTGGCCTAGTGTCCCAAAGAAACATCTTGCCTGAGTTTGGGTCCTAGTTTCTTTTATAGAAAAAGAGGGGGAGGTGAAGAGGTAAAGTAAAAGAGGTGATAAATTATTGCAAATATTTCCTGATTCTGGACATGCGCTGGAGGGAATGTGTTCATTTTTTCTTTTTTATAGTCACCCACAGGTGATTCTGGTGAGGATGTTTCCTGTGAGCTAAACAAAGGTGTTTTATAACAATGCTCAGTTATGGGAGGCAGGGTTCCCAGAGAAGGGCCGTTATGTCTACCTTAAGCTATAGGTAATATCCCTTTAGTGACTAACTTGTAGCAAAAGCAACAGGACACGAAGGTTAAAGTAAACATGTCAATCCAATGTGGAATCAGACTTGTTCTTCCATATTACATCAGGAGGGATTATAGGGAGTGTTGGAGCCAGCACGCAGCCGACTAGAGTTCACCTAGCAGCCTGTTCCAGAAGAAAGTCAGAAATGTGCAAAGACTAGACCAGGTGATTAGACTGTTGTCTCCTAGTTCTGCTCTTCTTCCCCTCACGAGGTTGAGTGAAGGGAGTAGAAAGTGGAATTGAGTGGTGAAGGACCCGATGGGATAGTGAGTTCTTGGGGACTGTGGTGTGAATGTAATTGACATTTTGATGATGGAGTCCAAGTGGAAGGGAATTGAAAGAGTCTGGGGCATGGACCAGCTGAGCAACTGAAAGCTCTCATGTCAAAGAGCCGCTCTTTTGGTATGTGGGGTGCAGACGTGAGCAGCCACAAGAGTTGTGATCATGGGGAGGATTCTCATCATTCAGTGTCCAGCTGTGGAGTCTGATTCATGTGTGTGATTGAGGTGAAATGGGCATATAGTTAATAGGACAGGAGCAAAGTCTAAACTGAGAAAAAAATCACTCCTTCCAATTTAAGAAAATATCAAAAAAATTATGAACATAAAAATGAGTGATGAGAATTGATAAGTTATTGCCTTGAGTTGCACTTGGAGTCAAATTATATTGGAGTCACATCTAGCACATCCATCTTACAGCTCTTTCCTGGGAGGGTTATTCTTTTTCTGGCATTTATGAATGTACCATGCTATGAAAAAACACACTTACTGTAGAGAAGTTTAGCCTCCGAGCCTAACTCAGGACTCCATTTTTTAAAAGCTATAAAATGAAAGAAAAGTGACAGACTAACTGCCTGGAATGCTGAAGGGTCAAAGCATTTGCGAGATTGCCAATTTTAGAAACATATTCCATGGCAGGAGATGCAAAAGTGTGTTTTTCCACGTGAATCATAGCGGTACCATTTTATAGACTACCTCAGGATTTGCTACCATTGAAAACCAGGATGGTAACACGAGCTTGAAACGCTAAGTAGGAGCCAGCTAAAGGGAAAGGCAAATTGAAATAAGTGAAGAGCAACTAAAACCTCTGGGAAATCTTATCTAAACTCTTGGCTGCACACCCACACACACAAACTCCCTAAGCTCGTCGGCAATGCCAACCTGGTCTTAGCATTGCCTCAGGCGCTGTGCAGCCTGCTTGGCTAAGAGAGTGATTTCAGACACTAGAAGAAGAGGTTCAATTCCTCAACAGAGGGAATTTTTCTGTGCTCCAAACATCCTGCAGGAACAATTTTTAAAAGATTTTTTTTTTCCCTTTGGTTTCCTTTTACCATTCTTTTCACAAAACGCACTTACTCTGGAAATAGAATAATGGTCAGAAAAAGAATGAATAAATCAATTTATATTTCCTACAACCCTTAAGCATAAATCACCTTCATAGCATTGTTGGTTTGCCTTTTTTTTTTTTAAATAAATCACCTATATTTTAATAATGAGAATAAAAGCACAACCTGTAATGCTCTAAACTTGTATGTAAAAGCATTCCAAATCATTTTCCCTGAGGAAATATGGGATGACTTACTTGAAAATAGAAATACCTTTGTCTAGGTTAAAGGCATGCCATGTGCAAACTCTTCCTGTAGAGGCAATGCTCGACTGACTCATCTCCCATTATTCCCATCCTTCAGGCTTCCTACCATCCCTGTATTTATCTGCTCGGTTTTTAATTCCTGCAAATCATTGGCACCCCATGGCTCAACGTGAGCTGTTTATATAATCCTTTATGAAACAAAAACTGGGCTAGTAGTGGTAGTTTCATAAGAAAAAGCATTGAAGAAATGCCAAATTGTAGAATTGGAAGTTATCTAACATAATCCCAAGAATCACACATTAATATCATCATCTGTGTTGGAAAATTGACTTCATTTTGTGTTACTAACAAATCTATATTAATGACAACAATGACCATAAGTCTTCAGAACGATGGGCTGTGTTCACGGAGGATATTGTGTCCTAGAATCATGCTTCCACATGGGGAGAAAATAGTAACTCCTGAGGGGTCTCTCAACTGGGAGTTTTAGATTACTCCTTCTGTTGGCAGTGACTGATGAGCTCCCTCCCTAAATGTGATCCCAAGCTCCGCAGCTGAGAGTGGGTCATGATGGCACCGACTAGAAGGCACAGAGCAAAGTGGAATGAAAATTCGTGTTCTGGGGTAAGGGAGGCGTGAGAAGCAAGTCAACTAGTCAGGTCTGAAAAAAAGCTGAAGAGCAAAAAAAGGGAGCCAAATCAACAGGTTTGCAGTTTGGGTCAGAGAAGTGGGAACAACAGGGTTTGGAGCCTGAGGATTTTCCTAAGCAGCAGAACCCAGGACTGTAGTTCTCTGCAGTGTCTGTGGCAGAGCTGGCGGGAGGCAGAGGAGCTATTACGAGCTATGAGAGGTTCAGTCATGAACAGAGTAGTTATAATCATCTCAGTGCATTTTTAGAATGAGATAAGATAATGTACATGACAGCACTTTGGAAAGTGTGTGCCATTATTACTGTCGTTAACATTATTATCATCTTCAGAAAGCCCAGAACATCCAATACATTTGCCTGCTGGAAAAGAATGAAAAAAAAGATAACGATCTGATTCTTTACCCAATAACTTAGATGCTAAATATCAGGCACGGATATAATTGAAAGTAAAATGATGTCATTAATGTGTGTGTGCTGAGTCGCTAAGTTGTGTCCGACTCTTTGTGACCCCATGGACCGTAGCTTTCCAGACTCATCTGTCCATAGGATTTCCTAGGCAAGAATAGTGGAGTGGGTTGCCATTTTCTCCTCCAGGGGATCTTCTTGATCCAGGGATCAAACCCATGTTTTTTGTGTCTCTGGAATGGCAGGAGGATTCTTAACCACTAGCACCATTTAGGAACCTTCATTAATGTACAAATATCTAAATTTAAAATGTATCTCATGTACAAGTTTAGGGAAAATTTATGTTAGTGGCACAGAGCTAAGGCAGGTACATCTGTGGACCTAACATGTTCAAAAATGTCAAACTGAAAAAAAAAAATCAAGAAAAGGGGATTTCCATGACAGTCCATGCTTCCAATGAGAGTGAGGGGCATGGATTTGATCCTTCGTCGTGGACCTAGGATGTCACATGCTGTGGGGCTAAAAAAAAAAAAAAAAAAAGCAGAGTAAAATAGGTAGTCCTTCTGTGAACAATGTGGGAAGCCATCACATATCAGAAGAGATTTTAGAATCTTTCAAAACTTTTTAGTCCAAAATTTTATAGTCCAGATGAAAACCTGCACATTTTCAGATCAGATATTTTAACACAATGAGTAATCTCCACTTTTTTTTTTTAATGTGTTTTGTCCTGACTAATGAAAGTGAAACTCCTTAAGGGTAGATCATAAAATTCCCTAATCTTGCATACTGTCAGAAAAGCATTAAAAACACTGCAAGTATTTAGTGAGTACTTGTTGATTATGGCTGAAGTAGCAGTGTAGTCAGAGCAAGCCCAGTTTTGACTAAGGACATAGTCCCAGTGCAGTGAATGAGCAGAGTAACTAAGAAACAGGAAACTAAAGAGGATACGGGAAAAAAAAAGAAAACAAAATGAGACCGTTGAAAAGTGGCTTAAAAAATAATCTTTTAGACCTGATAAAGCCATCATGAGCTTCCTACAGTGAAAGAAAAAAACAATATGCTGAAAAAACAGAGACAGGGACTATTAGTGGACTGAGGAAAGGGTAAGATATTTTCAATGTAGAAAATCCAGCAAGGGGAAATTATAGTATGGACAAGGGTTTGAGGAGGAAAGTACTATGTAGAAGAATTTGACATCCAAATTGAACTTGAAAATCAAAAGACAGAGTAGACAAGAGAATGAAGCGTGATATTTGTGTATTAGGATGTTAAAGCAGGACTCTTTGCCTCAGTTTTGTTTGAGCCCCAAAGAAGAAGGGCAATCCTGAGGTGCTAAACACTCCATTCATATTTCAAAGTATGATGATAGATCCTTTGCAAAGGAATTATAAGGGGAGTAAAACACAAGTCAACAAATCTAGTGGTAGACAAGGGATTGGTGTTACAAAGACATGGGCCTAGTTCTGGAGATAACTCCTTCAGAAGTAGCTACTCCAGTGTTGTGACATTCTTTGGGCTCCCCGCCTCCCCTTCCCCCCATCACTACAAGGAGTTGGGGGAGGAATGTACTTGTGTTTTCTCCCCACGTCAAGCAGAGACAGATGAGCTTCAAGAAAGCCACTTGGAAAGCTTACCTTGGAAATCTAGAGTTGGTGAACTTCAGAGACTGCTACCAGACGCACACCCAAAACAACCAAAAGATGGTGGCTGGCCAGCTGCCCCGCACAGCAGAGCAGAAAGGGCTGCACCAGGAGTGGCTATACTTGTGCTCAAGGTAGAAATGTGGGGAGAGCTGGAGTCATTTTGATCCTGCCTAAGAGGCTCACATAGAGGAGTAATAGGACTCTAGATGCACCCAGCCCAGACAGCATCAGTGCCATGTCATGGTCTTACCCATCAAGTAAACCCTTCCTGGCTTCACCAGTTCTCTCTCCTACTCAATCCGTTTTCTAAGGAGAAAGGAGCGGCTATCTAGAGGAAGGTGAAGGAGGAGAAATATAAGGAAGAGAAATGGAGAGGGGGCTGCCTACCAACCCACCACCCCTCCCTTTTCCCATCATAGACCCAGGAGAAGAAAATGAGTTAGCCTAGTAGTGAGAAGCTTTTCATCTAAAAAAAATAGCTTGCTTTTTTGTGGCCCTATTTGCTTTTAACTATGGCCAATGGGTAAAAGATGAAGGAACAATTTTTGTCTCTATATAAGGAGACAAAATTCACTTTTTTAAATTGAAATTTTAAAAATTCAATTTCAAAATTCAACTTTTAAAAAATTTAATATATCTGAAATATAACATTTTGTAAACTTAAGGTGTAAATGAAGTGAAGTCACTTAATCGTGTCTGACTCTTTGCAATATGACATGCTAATTTGATGTATGTATATATTATCATTGTATTTAGCACATTTATCATGTTACATAATTATTCCTTCTTTTTAGTGGATGAGTTAGTTAAGTTTTAGTCTCTTAGCAAATTCAATGATTGGAGAAGGCAATGGCAACCCACTCCGGTATTCTTGCCTGGAGAATCCCATGGACAGAGGAGACTGGCAGGCTACAGTCCATGAGGTTGCAAGAGTCGGACACAACTTAGTGACTAAACCACCAACCACCAAGTTTGATGATTATAGTACAATATTGTTTTCTGTATTCATTATACTGTGCTTTAAATGTTTACAGTTTATTTTCTAGTTTTTTGAGAAACATCAATCTTCTCCCCGTGTCCCGCATCCTCTTGTATCCACAATGTTACTCTTTGCTTTTGTAAATTTAACTTTTTAGATTTCACACCTGAGTAATAACACACAGTACTTGCCTTTCTCTGACTTATCTCATTTAGCATAATATGCTTAAGGTTCCACAAATGGCAGTAGGTTAGCCTCTTTCCTCATGGCTAAATAAAATTCCATTGTGTGTGTGTGTATACATACATATATATATATATATATATGTATATATGTACACAGATATATATATTTCTTAACAGAACACCAAACTTCAGCATCAGAATTCACTAAATTTCATCGCATGAGGAGTTCCTAGCATCATAGTAAGAGCATATTTTCAGAGTGTTTGCAGGATCTCCCTAATCTGTTTACAGTTAAGATGCTATGAGCAAAATTCCTAAGATTTTGTTCCTGCCTTTCTTCAAGTGCTAGATTTAACTTTACAGGGCATGGTGGTGATTTCAAACTTCATAATAAAATTTTAAGCCTTCATTATATAAAGTTGTCATAAACCTTTAATGGCCCCCATGAATACTTATGAAAATAATTTGGCCTGCTCTTGGTTAGAAATCATGCTCTGAAATATAGCCAGTGGCTAAGTCTTTACATAAAGTTTTCTCCTTGATTTCCAAGTTCCCCTCCAGAAATTCTCTGTATTTAGTGACATCATTTCATTGCAACTGATCCAGTATAGTGACCTTCAAAATGAGATTATTTATCCCCCATGTACTTCATTGTTCTTAACGCTATTCCCTCGGCACAGTCACTGTGGATTTCACCTACCTTAGTAAGATGGAAAATTGATAAGACATAAAGAGCAACCCTTGGCATTTGTTACCATATTTAAGTTACCAAAGAAGCCTATTGTCTGCCGAGCTGGAAGCAACTGATAGAGTAATGTTAGGGTTCAAAAAATCACCCCAGGGGAGCCAAGCAGCAGAGGACCCTGCTTGCCTTCCTTCCAACTGTTTCCTTAGCAACAGTCACAGGTAAATCTCAGGCCTATTGTGAAAACACATTTCCCTGCATCCTATAACCATGACAAGTACAACAGGATGCTCATTTATTTAACATGACAGTTCTGACGGAAGTTATACCTTTCTCCCTATTGATAAGGCAATGGAGTGGATGGGAAATGAACAAGCCTCAAGCAACTTGTTGAATTCTTCAGTAAATCTATTTTGAGTTCTGATTATGTGTTGAGCACAGTTCTGGATTCCATGAGAGAGCCAAAATAGAAATCAGACATGATCCCTTATATGTTAAAATAATCTAAACAAAGAGCCAAAATCAAGATCAGTATTCAGGAATAATGCTAAATGTTACCAGAATTCAGTAAAACAGAAAAATGAACTTAGTTTTATCTTCAGAATCAGTTGACATGATAGGTATGTGATTCAGCCACTCTCATTTTTCACTCCCGTGAATAAACTTGCATTTGATTCAACAAGCTTTTGACTCAAACTAGTGACTCACAGAAATTGGTAAAGTTAACACACACTTATTGTTTTTTAAGCCACTAAGTTCTGAGGTGATTTAAATAATAGATATAAAAATAATAGTATATAACTTACCTCCCAACTGCATTGCAAGCTCCTTCCAGCATAGAATATTTGTTTGAATTCTTAAAATCCAGGCAGTTATTTAGATAACATTCAACACTACAGCAAAATTAGATACTGCATATGGGATTAGAGAAAGGAACCATCATTTACTGAATGCTTACTAAGGAACTTTCATATGCATGAGCTTTATATGCATTGAAATGGCTACATACATAGATACAGAACAAGATGTTCTCTAAAAACATAAAACATTGTACCCAAGCTGCAAAGTTACGAAGTCAATTTTTGTCTTTCTTTTATCATCATTCCCCAGACACAGTTTTTTTTAAAGTGAGATTATGTATGTGAGAGCATCTGATAAGCCATAAAGTGTTCTGTAGGCATAAAGCATCATGGCTTGCATCAGTTTATTTATCCTATCAAGTTTAAGGGCTTTAATACTTCTACTCTGGTACTTGTTTTGCCTTTCTAAGACTAGCATTAGACATGTCACTCTGAGCAAATGCCTCTGACTTTCTGAAAACCAGTGAAAGGACAGAAGGAAGAAATGGGGTGCTTCTGGTACTGTTTTCTTTCTTTGGCTGTTGCATACCCAGCAAATATTTGTGAACAAAATTGCAACAGTCAAGGTTTCCTTCTCTGAAGGAAAGAGATGGCCCACTCACATGGGTAACTGAGGACAGTTTAAAGGGGTTAAGAGAAATGAGAGAAAGAGAGGGAAGAGGTAATGGAACTCACTGAGAATGACTGTAGGAAAAGGCCCTCCAGCAACTGTGGCCTTTGGTGGAAAACACAGCCAAGTGGTCTCAGCCTATCAGGGAGGGACCAGAGGGAGGCATTTCTGGGACTTCATCCTCCTACATTTTTCTCTCCTGCCCATGCTCCACACTGGCTGAATGCAAGACATTGCCAGACAGTAAGGCAGTCAGCTGAGATAATGCAGTTTATACTGATCAGTTTCTTGGAGTACAGAGCAGAATGGAGAAGAGTAGAGAATTAGTTGAGGATGGACAATGGAGAATTTCCAACACAAAATGTAGCACTTTTTACATAATGACAAAATAACCCCATTGATGAATGGTAGGCACAGAAAGCAGAGATATATTTCAAGGCACAGACAGACAGTAGGGCTCACATCAGGCAGGGTCTCAGAGTTGAGATAACAGAAGGAAGGGACTATGTCCTCAAAAAGCATGAGCTCCAGGAAGTAAGTGTCATTTTTGTTAATCATGAAAAAGGGCTTAACATTCCAAAGGGAATATTAAATACATAGCTATCTTAATGTCACTGCCCTTTAAATCAGTTACATACAATTTCTGAGCTACTTAGGTATATAAATATTCAACCTACCCAGAAGATGTTGAAAAAATCACCTACTAGCTTCAGTCAAACTGACAGTATTCTGTGTTCATTTATAATGTCTTGACTTGATGACAACTTTTTAGAATAATTTTAACAGTAATAATCTATGCCTGACATGAATAAAAGTTCACATTTTCATAACAAACATAACTAAAACATCTTTCCTCTTTAAACTATAAAATTTGTGTAATGCTAGTAAAGTCAAATAATTTTTAGACACATAACTTGGAAAAATCTGCAAAATGGCATTTTAGTTTAATTCATGCAATACTTTTGCAGTTTTAAATTATGATAATCCTTAGTTATAGGAAAGCTAGTAATTTTCTCTTATTTTGCATAGGTGTGCAGAACTTGCAGTAAATATGCATTTATGCTGTAGCCGTTTTTTTATTTGCTCTCATTATGTCAATGTGACATGATAAGCCTATAAAATCTTCCTAATTATGTGGCTGATTTTAGAGACACTTCCAGGGTTATGTAATCTCTGACAGGAGTCTCTTAGTTGCATACTCACAGATCATATTTTTCCTAAGACAGGTACTTTGCTTAATTTAGTGTAAATGCCTGAGATTGCCCAAATTAGAGCAAATGTTTTAAATAATTTTAGTGCATGTCAATTGTCTCAATGTACCTTGGCCAGATTTATGAACATAGTTTCACTGGAAGTAAAACTCAAATGTTCCTTATCTGTATGTGTGCATGCCTGCTGAGTTGTTTCAGTCGTGGCCAACTCTTTGTGACCCTACAGATCAGAGCCCGCCAGGCTCCTCTGTCCATTGGATTCTCCAGGCAAGAATAGTGGAGCAAGCTGCCATGCCTTCCTCCAGGAGATCTTCCCAACCCAAGGATCGAACTCGTGTCTCTTAGTCTCCTGTATTGGCAGGCGGATTCTTTACCACTAACGTCACCTGGGAAACCCGTATCATCTGTATAGCAGTTTTTCTTTTTCAGGTCTGGGAAACTTAACTGTTTCAGACAATGGCTAGTGAAATATAACCCGGGGTTCAGTCGTAAATTGTGTCATCAGAATCAGCACACTTGGCATTGTCACCTGCATGACTCTGCTTCCTCAATATTCAGCCAGCTCCTTCCCAACTGAGCTTCTAATCAAGTCTCCATTGCCTTCTTTGGAAACATCATTACTTCTTCTAGGCCAGTGGTTTTCAAGCTTGAGAGTCCAGTAGAATCATCTGAAGGACTTGTTAAAACACATCTATACTGTAGAGTTTCAGATTCAGTAAGTCTCAAATGTGGCCCAAGAATTTGCATCTCTGATAATTTCCCAAGAGAGGTCAGTGCTGTTGGTGAGGTATTCTTACTTTGGGAAACATTAATATCATTTATCCCTGGTAAACATTTTTTCCTTAAATCAACACTGGCCAAAGATATCTGTTATTCCTCCTGTTTCTGAGATACTCGATTTCTGCAGAAAATCCACTGTCTCTAATGCAGTGTCTTTACTGCTGAATTCACACCACCTGTCCAGCTATTCCATCTTACCTGACGTTTTGTGTGTGTGCGTGCATAGTCACTCAGTCGTGTCCGACTCTTTGTAACCTCATAGACTGTAGCCTGCCAGGCTCCTCTGTCCATGGGACTTTTTAGTACTGGAGTTCTGGAGTGTGTTGTCATTTTCTCCTCCAGGGGATCATCCTGATCCAGGGATCAAACCAGCATCTCTTGCATCTCCTGCAATGGCAGGCAGATTCTTTACCACCGCACCACCTGGAGAGCCCCATCTGGCATTTTGGATGCTTCATTTTTGAAGCATCTCCATTAGAATCAATGATCGAGCATTGTATTAAGTCTTATATATGAAAAGGATTATTTGAGGCTTCTGGTGTATTAGCCCAGATCACTTAGGAATTTTCATGTTCACCTTGCCATGGCTACCCTCATGTTCTGGAAAAGGATGAAAAACAGTTACTAGTTCATTTTTGAATTAATCAAATTTTTAAAACATCCTTTGGTTGTATCAAAAGCAGCAGCCTTTGGCAGCAACAGCCTTTGGCTTCTGGTTACCAGTGTCATTTCAACAGGAAAGAGGCCTGCATTAATAATCTGAAAAATAAGAAAGAAAATTAATTGCATATTTTCATGATGTTAAAGAAATATAAACAGAATTTAAATATACAGTGGTTTCATGTGTGTGTGTTTGTATAGCGGTTTGGCCATTATTAAATATTCCTCCTAAGAGTGTTTAGCAAGAGTTTAACGTTCATGGATAATCAATTTCAAATAATACTAAGGAATAATTAGATTGAAGAAAAGTTGTAAACTGGGTTTAACCACTCATGTAGCTTACAGTGAAATAAATTTAACACAAAAAATGGAGGTATACTAGAAAATGGCTTTTCAAAAATCTCTAGAATAATTATTTCTGACTGGATACAATCTAATCTAGTAGGTCTCCCACTTGAGTAGAGCCCCAAGTTTATAAGTTGACATTAAATACAACAACTTCTTTTGGAGGCAAACTAGATTAAAATAATAGACCTGATTCTTATTCTTTAGAATTAAAGAAATAACTTTGTATACTTCTGGTGCTTTATTTTTAAAGATTTAGAAAGGAAGACAGTTCAAAACTGATTCTGAAAGAAAGGTCTACATGGGAGAGAAACTCATGTCTGCAACTCAGGAGGTGCTAAAAGAGCCCTGTACTTGATTCCAGCCATGGCAAGGAACCAGGCCAGCTCATCCAGGAACCTGGTAGGAGACACACCCATCTATGCCTCTAAAGCCACGTTTGTGGACCTCAATCTTAGCTATGGAACCTACAGTGGCCCTGCAGCTTAGATTCAGGCTTACTCAGCTGTGGTCCAGAGTTATCCCTGCCCACACAGGAGTCCATCCAGTGACCAGGCAACAACCCTTCCCAGGAACTTGCTGGGAGTCACTTAGGCCACACAGCTGGTAATAGGCCCTCTATCTGAGAACCCAGTTGTGGACCCTGAAGAAAATCCATGTCCCAGGGCCACCCCACTGAACCAGGGACTAGAGGCCATCCCATCTACCAGGCACCAGACAGGATCCATGCCCATCCAAGTCCCTGGTAACACACTCGTCAACTGCCGACCACACTGTATATATATCCTGCAATATCCTCATAACCGGCTCTGACCAAACATGACTGTGATTTCAGAGGCAACCCCAAGAAAAGTTCTTTGCCTGCTCAAACCAGTCATGCATGCATGCATGCATGCTAAGTCACTTCGGTCATATCTGACTCTTTGCAACCCTATGGACTATAGCCTGCCAGGCTCCTCTGTCCTTGGGATTCTCCAGACAAGAATACTGGAGTGGGTTGCCACCATGCCCTCCTCTGGGGAGATCTTCCAGACCCAGGGATCAAGCCTGTGTCTCATGTTTCCTGCACAGGCAGGCAGGTTATTTACTACTCATACCACCTGGGAAGCCCCCCTCAAACACCTTACCTGACCGGGAATTGAACCCAAGCTGGGGCAGTGAAAGCATCCTAGCCACTAGACCACCAGGGCACTAGTCTAGTCTGTCAAACTTGAAATAGAAGCTTGCTCCTTCAAATGTATAGACCCAAAGCAAGGCTACATAAATCACAAAAAATCAAGCAAATGTGACACCACCAGTGGATATTTATAAAGCACTAGTAAATGATCCCTCGAAAATGGAAATCTACAATTTATCTGATACAGAATTCAAAATAGTCATCTTAAAGAAACTGAATGAACTGCAAGAGAACTTGAAGCGTCAACAAAATCAGGAAAATAGCTCATGAACAAAATGATAAGCTCAATAAAGAAATAGAAGTGATGATAAAGAACCAAAGTAAAACCCTGGAGTTGAGCAAAATAATGACACAACCAATAATTCAGTAGAGAGGTTTAACAACAGATTTAATCATGTAGAAAAAAAGAATAGGCAAAATCAAAGACAGATCATTTGAAATTAGCTAGTTAGAGGAATAGAAAGAAAAATAATTTAAAAGAGTGAAGAAAACATAAATGAGACATCATCAAATGAAAAAAAAAAATGAGTAATGGAAATCCCAGAGGGAGAAGAAGGGAAAGAAAGGGGCAGAAGTTTATTTAAAATAATAATAGCTGAAAACTTCCCAAATCTTGGAAGAGATTACGGATACCCAGGTACAGGAAGATCAAACTCCAAGCAAGATCAACCCAAAGAAGATCATTCCAAGGCACACTATAATATTAAAAGTAAAAGACAAGCAAAAAATCTTGAGAGCAACAAGAGAAAAACTGACTCATTCTATGGAAGGGAAATCCATCAGGCTATCAGTATATTTCTCTGCAGAAAACTTTCAGACCAGGAGAGAGTGGAATGACATATTCAAAGTAATGAAAGAAAAACTGCCGAACCAGAATAATAAAATAGAAAAACTGCCCTTCAGAAATGAAGGAGAGACAAACAAAAACTGGGGCTTCCCTGATGGTTCAGCAGTAAAGAATCTGCCTGTCAATGCAGAAGACGCAGGTTCAATTCCTGGAGAAGGATATAGCAACTCCCTCCAGTGTCCTTGCCTGGGAAAGCCCATGGAAAGAGGCGTCTGGCTGGCTATTGTCCATAGGGTCCCAAAAGAATCAGACATGACTTAGAAACTAAACAACAGCAGCAAAAGCTAAGACAATTTATTACCACAAGAGATGCTTTACAAAAAATCTCTAAAAAGAAGTTCTTCAAAATTCCAATGGCATTTTTAATAGAACAAGTAATTCCAAAATTCATATAGACCACAGATAATCCCAAATAGCCAAAGCAATCTTAAATGAGGGTAAGGTTTGAGCATCAATTTTCTGACTTTCTTATACAAAGCTATAGTAGTCAAAACTGCACGCATACTGCATGCTAAATCACTTCAGTCGTGTCCGACTCTCTAAGACTCTATGGACTGTAGCCTGCCAGGCTCCTCTGTCCATGGGATTCTCCAGGCAAGAATACTGCAGTGGATTGCCATTTCCTTTTCCAGCATATCTTCCTGACCAAGGGATGAAACCTGCGTCTTTTTCATCTCCTGAATTGGCAAGTGGGTTCTTAAATGCAGACACATAGACCAACAGAGTAGAATAGAGAACTATGAAATAAAGTCTCAGATAAATGGCCAACAAATATTTGAGAAAGGGACCTAAGATTACTCAATAGGGAAAACTGGATGTTCACATGCAAAAAAATGAATTGATTTCACACTTGATAATATACATGTTTCGATGCTATTCTCTCAGATCATCCCACCCTCGCCTTCTCCCATAGAGTCCAAAAGTCTTCTATACATCTGTGTCTCTACTTCTGTCTTGAATATAGGGTTATCGTTACCATCTTTCTTAATTCCATATATATGCGTTAGTATACTGTATTGGTGTTTATCTTTCTGGCTTAATTCACTCTGTATAATGGGCTCTAGTTTTATCCATCTCATTAGAACTGATTCAAATGTATTTTTTAATGGCTGAGTAATATTCCATGGTGTATATGTGCCACAGCTTCCTTATCCATTCATCTGCTGATGGGCATCTGGGTTGCTTCCATGTCCTGGCTATTATAAACAGTGCTGCGATGAACATTGGGGTACACGTGTCTCTTTCAGATCTGGTTTCCTCAGTGTGTATGCCCAGGAGTGGGATTGCTGGGTCATATGGCAGTTCTTTGCTGGGTCATATGGCAGTTCTATTTCCAATTTTTTAAGGAATATCCACACTGTTCTCCATAGTGGCTGTACTAGTTTGCATTCCTACCAACAGTGTAAGAGGGTTCCCTTTTCTCCACACCCTCTCCAGCATTTATTGCTTGTAGACTTTTGGATAGCAGCCATCCTGACTGGCGTATAATGGTACCTCATTGTGGTTTTGATTTGCATTTCTCTGATAATGAGTGATATTGAGCATCTTTTCATGTGTTTGTTAGCCATCTGTATGTCTTCTTTGGAGCATGAGACAAGTGCTCAGGGCTGGTGCACTGGGATGACCTAGAGGGATGGGATGGGGATAGAGGTGGGAGCGGGGTTCAGGATGGGGAACACATGTAAATCCATGGCTGATTCATGTCAATGTGTGGCAAAAACCACTACAATACTGTAAAGTAATTAGCCTTCAACTAATAAAAATAAATTAAAAAAATAAAGAAAAAAAAAGACAAAAAGAAAAAAAAAGAAGTTGAACCCTTATCTTACACTACTCAAAAAATGTATCTCAAAATGGATTAAAGACTTAAATGTAAGACCTGAAAACTATAAAACTCGTGGAAGAAAACATATAGGGAAAGCTACATGCCATTGGTCTTTACAATGAATTTTTGGATATAATACACAAGCAAAAAGCAGAAATAAATAAGTGGAACTACATCAATCTAAAAACCTACACAGCAAAAGAAATGTGAATACAATGAAGACAAAACCAGTAGAAAAAGAAAATATTTGAAAACTGTAGATCTGATAAGGGGCTACTATCTACAACATATAATGAACTCATATCACTCAGTAGCAAAATCTGCCAAATAGCCCAATTAAAAAATGAGCAGAAGACACGAACCACCTTTTTCCTAAGAAGACATATAAATGGCCAATGGATATATGAAAAAAAAAAATGCCTAAAGACAGCAATCATCAGGGAAATCCAATCCAAACTACAATACTTCCTCACATTGTTAGAATGGCCTGTCAACAGAAAAAGACAACAAATTTTGGCAAGGATATGAAGAGAATTCTTGTCCACTGTTAGTAGGAATGTAAATTGGTACAACCACTATGAAAAACAGTGTGAAGTTTCCTCAAAAAATTAAAGTTAGTACTATCATGTGATCTAACTACCCTATTTCTGGCTATATATAAAGGAAATAAAATCAATTTCTTGAAGAGATAACCACACTTCCGTGTTCACTGCAGTGTTATTCATAATAGCCAAGACATGAAAACAATCCACTGTCCATCAGTGGGTGAATGGATAAAGAAGATATGGCATATACAAGTACAATGGAATATTATTCAGGCATAAAAGAAGGAAATCTTACCATTTATGGAAAGGAATGGACCTTGAGAGCATTATGTTATATGAAATGTCAAGACAGACAGATACTCTTTGTTCTGAGTTATATATGAAATCTAAAATATACAAACTTACAGGAATAGGGAGTAGAGAGTGGTCGCCAAGGGCTGGGGGGAGGATGGAAAATAGGGGATATTGGTCAAAGGTACAACTCCCTGCTTTAAGATGAATGAGTTCTGGGGATCTAATATGCAGCATGGTGACTAAAGTTAACAGTCCTGTATCATACACTTGAAAGTTGCCAAGGGAGTCAGTCTTAACTTTTCTCACCAAAAGAAAAAAAAAAAAATGATGTGAGATAATGGATCTGTTAATTAACTTTACTGTGGCAAACATTTCACAATATTTATATACCTTAAACTATTGCAATATTATACATCAATTCATCTCAATAAAACTGAAAATAATTTTTAAAAAATTTAAAGGAAAGAAACACAATCTACACAGGAGAGTGTTTTATCAGAAAAACCTTATTACAGTCATTTCTGCTTTGGTCAGGAATGTCTTCTTTTTTAATTTTGTGTTTAATTCTGTTCTCATTTAATACTAGTAGTCAACAATAGAAAGCCTCACCTTAGGATGAAATTACATTAGTAATTATGTGATGTAATCAGAAGCCACGGCAGGCAGGCAGATATGAAGTTTGGGTCAGGAAAAAGACTTTTGTGATTAGAACATAAGGCATAGAACTGACAATGAGCCACTGTGTGCTTGGCTAAGCACTGAATCAAATCGCACTTCTGAAAGAGGGACTAAATGAGTGGATTTGACTGATTATACATACAAATTCAAATTCAACATCTTCATAGGTGGTACTGTATTGTAAGCCCAGTTTTTGTAACATTGTCAGCAGCTTTTCCATTCACAGCAGCAGCAATCCAATTAAAATGGCCATCAGAGCAAAGCTGATCTGCATTAAGTGGCTTCCATTAATGTCATATTTAATTTAGATGTACAGTGTTGAAGGTGCTCATTACTGTCCTCTGAAAATTTTCATTCAGCTTGTGGACATCAAATTTTATAAATTGTATTTACATCTTTTATGAAAAATGAAGATCAACTGGATTGTATTTCAAAACCACTGTTAGGTTTTTATGTCCTTTTAAATCCATAATAGTCAAATCACCACGTTTAAACCAGTTTTCTATACTAACCTTCATGAAAGTGTGAGAAGGGGGCACAAATACTTTAAAACAAAATCCCAAAGCAAATCTCAAACTGCTAGGAGTGTGATTTAAACATGTCTTCCAGGAGACAAAGGATATAATTAGATATGAATTATTCTATAGGATTTTCAGAATTGATAATATTGAGCCTATTTACCACAAAATTTAGAATCAGGGAATGGGTAGCTTTGATGATAACAAACAAACAAAAACTTACTGAGGAGCCCTACTATCGAAATGAGCTGCAGAGAAGCCACGGCGATAACTCTAGTTCTCCCAAGCATCCATTCAGCACATGACTCAAGACTGGTGAGCTTTCACTGATATTTTCAGCCGTGAAAGTGAGTATTAGTCGCTCAGTCCTATCTGACTCTTTGTGACCCCATTGACTGTAGCCCACCAGGCTCTTCTGCCCATGGGACTCTCCAGACAAGAATACGGGAGTGGGTTGCCATTCCCTTCTCCAGGGTATCTTCCTGACCCAGGGAATCTTCCTGACCCAGGGATTGAACTTGGATCTCCTGCATTGCAGGCAAATTCTTTACCCTCGGAGCCCCCAGGGAAGACCACTTTCAGCCTGTCCACCCTTATTCTGACCCTCAAAGGCAAAAGTTTTTAGACAAACATGTACATATTTAAAAACAGCAGTTTACATAGAAAATACAATATATAAAGACATCAAAATTCTCCAAGCCATGCTTCAACAATATGTGAACTGTGAACTTCAAGTTAGATCTAGAAAAGCCAGAGGAACAAGAGATCAAATTTTCAACATCCGTTAGCTCATAGGAAAAGCAAGAGAATTCCAGAAAAACATCTACTTCTGCTTTATTGACTACGCCAAAGCCTTTGACTGTGTAGATCATAACAAACTGTGGAAAGTTCTTCACGAGATGGGAATAGCAGACCACCTTACCTGTATCCTGAGAAATCTGTATGCAGGTCAAGAAGCAACAGTTAGAACTAGACATGGAACAATGGACTGGTTCCAAACTGGGAAAGGAGTATGTGAAGACTGTCTATTGTCCCTCTGCTTATTTAACTTACATGCAGAGTACATCATGCAAAATACCAGGCTGGATGAAGCACAAGCTGGAATCAAGATTGTGGGAAGAAATATCAATAACCTCAGATATGCAGATGATACCACCCTTATGATGGAAAGTGAAGAGGAACTAAAGAGCCTCTTGAGGAAAGTGAAAGAGGAGAGTGAAAAGGCTGGCTTAAAACCTCAACATTCAAAAAACTAAGATCATGGGATCTGGTCCCATCACTTCATGGCTAATAGAAAGGGAAACAAGGGAAACTGACAGATTTTATTTTTTGGGGTTTCAGAATCACTGCAGATGGTGAATGCAGCCATGAAACTAAAAGACACTTGCTCCTTGGAAGAAAAACTATGACCAACCTAGACAGCATATTAAAACACAGAGACATTACTTTGGCCACAAAGGTCTGTCTAGTCAAAGCTATGTTTTTTCCAGTAGTCGTGTATGGATGTGAGAGTTGGACGATAAAGAAAGCTGAGTGCTGAAGAATTGATGCTTTTGAAGTGTGGTGTTGGAGAAATCTCTTGAGAGTTCCTTGGACTGCAAGGAGATCCAACCAGTCAATCCCAAAGGAAATCAGTCCTGAATATTAATTCGAAGGACTGATGCTGAAGCTGAAACTCCGATACTTTGGCCACCTGATGTGAAGAACTGACTCACTGGAAGAGACTCTGATGCTGGGAAAGACTGAAGACAGGAGGAGAAGGGGACAACAGAGGATGAGAAAGTTGAATGGCATCACTGACTTGATGGACATGAGTTTGAGCAAGCTCCCGGAGTTGGTGATGGACAGGGAAGCCTGGCATGCTGCAGTCCATGGGGTCACAAAGACTCAGACATGACTGAGTGAATGAAGTGAGACATCAGTAAGAAAACAAAAATGAAAATGTTAAGAATGGGCAAAAGACATGAATAGAAAATCCATGGAAGCAAAAACTCAAATGTCTAAAAACACATGAAAATATGTTGAAATATAAGATTATTCAGAGAAATGTAAATCAAAATAATTTCATAATTATCAGAGTGGTGAACACTTAAGTGTAATGGTATCAGGTTTGGACAAAGTTACAGAGTGTGGGAACACTGCTGGAAATGTAAACTGATGAAACAACTTTGGAGAGAAATTTGATATTAAAATAGAAAATCCACATGTCTTTTAAATTGAAGTCTCAATGTTGAGTTGATACTGTAGAAAATAACTCAATATATACATATAAATATATGAGTATAAAACAGATTCATCTCTCCAAAACAAAGTTTTTTCTTTTGTTTTCTATTTGAATATAAGTTCAAACAGAGAAGTTTCAAGAATAAATCAAATAACTCACCCAGATATTCCAAATGGTAAGTCATTTCCCTGTGCTCTCACACTGTTTATGTATACTAAATTATTTTTTTGAATGATTTAAGAAAAAGTGTCAAACACAATGTTCTATCACTTTTTAGATATGTCAGTGTATGTTTCCTAAAAAAAAATAATAATAATTCTGTCAGTCAGAAAGCTACAGTTGCTATTTAGTCACTAAGTCATGTCCGACTCTTTGTGATCCCGTGGACCATAGCCCACCAGGCTCCTCTGTCCATGGGATTTCCCAGGAAAGAATACTAGAGTTGGAGTGGGTCACCATTTCCTTCTCCATTTAACCAAAATATAATTATATAAATCAAGAAATTAATCTTTATTCCATATTATTACTTACTTTACTGACCTACTGAAATTTTATCAATTGTTCCCTGGTAGCTCAACGGGTAAAAAATCTGCCTGCAATGCAGGAGACCCCGGTTCGATTCCTGGATCAGAATGTTCCCCTGTTGAAGGGATAGGCTACCCACTCCAGTATTCCTGAGCTTCTGCGGTGACTCAGATGATAAAGAATCTGCCTACAGTATGGGAGACCTGGGTTCAATCCTTGGGTTGGGAAGATCCCTAGATGAGGGCATGGCAAACCACTCTAGTATTCTTGCCTGAAGAATCCCCATGGACAGAGGAGCCTGGTGGGCTACAGTCCTTGGGGTCACAAAGAGTCGGACATGACTGAGCTTCTAAGTCCCAAACTTATCCTTTATAGGATAAAAAAAAATTCCAGCTCAAATATTCCACTCCAATGTCATATCTTTTCTTTCTCTTTCATGACATTTGACACCTTTAAAGGGTAACAGGTCTGTTATTTTGTGGACACGCTTTCAGTTTAAATGCATCCATGTTTACTCATAATTAGATTCAGTTTATGTGTTTGGCAGGAGCACCACAGAAGTGATGCTGTGTTCTCAGGGCATCTATCAATAGGTGTGTGATAGCAATTTGTTTCATTACAGTGTCATTTATCTTTATCACTTGGGTAAGAAGGTACTTGCGTTTTATCTATTTCCAAGTTATCATCTTTCTCTTTGTAATTGAGAAGTAATTTGGAGGGAGATATGTTAAGACAATGTAAATATACTATTATTCCCTGAACTTTCTCCCACTAGTTTTTTAAAAAAAATACTTATTAATTTATTTGGCTGCATCAGATCTTAGTGGCAACACCCTGGATGTGTTCATTGCAGCACATGGACTCTGCAGAATGTGGGCTCTGCCACATGTGGGGGCCTTAGTGCCCTTATCAGGGATTGAACCTGTGTTCCCTGCATTTCAAGACTGATTCTTAATTGCTGGACCACCAGGGAAGTTCCATCTCCCACTAGTTTTAGCATCTATTGATAATTCTTGCTTAAAGATATAAGTTTTCTGATGACTGTCAATGGTACTTTTCATTTTTTTCTTTTGTAAATTAATTAATTTATTTTAATTGGATGCTAATTACTTTACAATATTGTAGTGGTTTTTGCCATACATTGACTTGAAGCAGCCATGGGTGTATATGTGCCCCCATCCTGAACCACCCCTCTCCTTCTCTCCCAATCCGATCCCTCAGGACCATCCCAGTACACTGGCCCTGAGCAACATGCCTCATGCATCAAACCTGGACTGGCAATCTATGTCACATATGATAATACACATGTTTCAATGCTATTCTCTCAAATCATCCCACCCTCACCTTCTCCTACAGAGTCCAAAAGTCTGTTCTTTACATCTGTGTCTCTTTTGCTGTTTCACATATAGGGTCATCATTGCCATCTCTCTAAATTCCATATATATGCATTAATATACTATATTGCTATTTTTTCCTTCTGAATTACTTCACTCTGTATAATAGGCTCCAGTTTCATCCACCTCATTTGAACTGATTCAAATGCATTCTTTCTAATGGCTGAGTAATATTTCCACTGTGTATATGTACCACTGCTTCCTTATCCATTCTTCTGCCGATGGGCATCTAGGTTGCTTCCATGCCCTGGCTATTATAAACAGTGCTGCGATGAACATTGGGGTGCACGTCTCTCTTTCAGATCTGGTTTCCTCGGTGTGTATGCCCAGCAGTGGGATTGCTGGGTCATATGGCAATTCTATTTCCAATTTTTTAAGGAATCTCCACACTGTTACTTTTCTAACTTTGCTATTCTTTTCACATGTATTTGTTGGCTTTCTAATCTAGGAAGAGTTTTCCGTCTTTCTCTATTATTTACTCATTATTTGTATTACCACTGACTCACTAAAATAATTCTTATTTTACTCAATGGTTTGTTATCTTTACTATCATTATTTTCTTTGAGGCTCAAATTTTCTCAAATTTGGCCACTGAAAACCAGCTCTTGTGTCCTTTTGTACTGACTCCCTTATAATTTAAGCACTACCTTATTTTCTGGCACACACACTCAAAATGTTTAGTAGTAAACTAAGAAACTTTAGGCATTTAAAGCAATGCCACTTAGCAAAGTACTTGAGAAACAATAAAGTTTATTAATGGAGACCTCAGCCCATGAGGTCAAAAGACTTGGGTTTAATTTTTACCTTAATCCTTTCTAATTGTATAGTGTCAGACAGTTATTAAATTTCTTTAATCTTCATATTAGCTCACAGTTTTTCAGGGTAGAATTTAATAAGACCATACATGGAAAAACCTTTGCATTGTGCCTCACACATGGTAGACCAAAAGTCAAATAAATATATTCTAGACATCAACAAGAGGAATGACTAGAAATATAATATAAATTATTATTCCTCTTTAAAATGATACATTTATATGCAAAGGATGTTCTTTGCCCTTCTGGTCATCAGACCTTAAAATTGAGATCAAAGATCTTGGTAAGGTTAAGGCATATTCAAGTAAAAATTTAGGAAAATAGGACACTTTTAATAAAAAATATATATAAAGATGTGCACAAGTATGTGCATGACAAATACACCATAAATAATAGTTTTCATTTTCCCATTATTGTGTTACTTAAAATTATTTTTGTTGTATTGGGCCTTATGTTTTATTCCTTTATTGAGTCTCATAGACTTGCCTACTATCAAAAAAGACAAAACAATAACAACAGAAATGTTTTTGTTCTATTAAGTTGCTGGTACATTATTATAATATTGTAGTAAGTACAGTAAGTAACCTACATCCAGGTACTTTTTGTAAAATTGTGAACTTTTTCACTTTAAAAAATTGTGAACAATTTTACTTTAAAAATTGCGAACTTTTATATATGTGAATGGAGAAGGAAATGGCAACCCACTTCAGTATTCACACCTGGAGAATCCCATGGATGGAGGGGCCTTGCAGTCTACAGTCCGTGGGGTCGCAGAGTCGGACACGACTGAAGCTACTTGGCAAAGATCTGAAAGTGCATTCCATCAGTGTTGGGTGTGAGTGAGATTGCAGCTTGCCCTCTGTCCCCTGTTTCTGACGATCCTTCAGCTCTGTTGACCCCCACATCCTCTCCCTCGCTCCAGTCAGCAACTCTTCTTGTCTATTCACTTGATGCCAGCACAGGTATGCCAGCTGTTAACTGGATTTTTTCAAAGTACTGTGTGCTGCTAGATTAAAAATGTTTTCTTTGCTTTTTATGTTTTTATGTATTATCTGTGTGAAAAGTATTATAAACCTCCTATTAACCTATTATTGTACAGGACTATATAGCCGATTGTGTTTGTTGAGTACGTAGAGTAAATTTATTGAACTTAACAAACAAATTAGACTTACAAATGCACTCTCAGAATGGAACTCGTTCTTATGTAGAAGACTCACTGTACTATATTAAGTGTTGTATTAAATTCTTAAACCCGTTAGCAAAGTCAAAAGTACTTTATTAGATGCTTCTTTTTTTAAGCAACAATAAAAAGATTTCATTTATAACCCAAGAAAAAGTGACAAATGAGTGTTATAGAAAAGAATGATTTTGTTTATCTGTGAAGCAAATGTGAAATTGAAATTCCTGGGATGCACAGTGGCATTTTCTCTGTGCCAGGCTTTCTGTTAAGGGTTTGGCATACATTGTCTCACTCAGGCCTCACACCAATGTATATTATACAGATGAGGAAAATGCAAGTCACTCGGTCGTGTCCGACTCTCTGCGACCCCATACAGTCCATGGAATTCTCCAGGTCAGAATACTGGAGTGGGTGGCCTTTCCCTTCTCCAGGGGCTCTTCCCAACCCAGGGATCGAGCCCAGGTCTCCTGCATTGCAGGCAGATGCTTTACCAGCTGGGCCACCAGGGGAGGCCACAGATGAGGAAACTGAGCCTCAATAAGGTAAGTCAGGTGGCAGGAAATGCTGGAGTCAGGTTTTTTCCTGTCTTTTTTAACAACACAAAACTTTCTTTCTTTAATATTCAACATTGTAAAATTCATTTTTTTTTGATGTGGAGTTGATTTATAATGTTGAGTTAGTTTCAGATATACATCAAAGTGAATCAGTTATACATAAGCATATATCCATTCTTTTTTAGATTGTATTCCCATACAGGCCAGTACAGAGTATTGAGTAGACTTCGCTGTGTCAAACGCAGCATGTTCTTATTAGTAGATACTTCTCAACTTAACAGTTTCTCTTTCTTAGCAATCTGCCCCAGTCCCATCTCAGATGACATCCAAAGCCCCATCAAGAAGACAGTAGGCTGCACATCATCAATCCTTCTGGCCAAAGACAAATGAACGATTTGACCAAGTATTCATTGGAAGCACTGGTGCTGAAGCTGAAGCTCCAATACTTTGGCCACCTGTGAAGAGCCAACCCATTGAAATAGACCCTGATGTTGGGAAAGATTGAAAGCAGGAGGAGAAAGGGACGACAGAGCATGAAATGGTGAGATAGCATCACTGCCTCAATAGACATGAGTTTGAGAAAACTCCAGGAGATGGTGAAGGACAGGGAAGCCTAGTGTGCTGCAGTCCATGGGGTTGGACATGACTTAGCAACTGAACAACAATAATACAATTGTAAAACATGACCAAGTTGAACTAGTTTGAGTCCTTCCTAGGAACACAGTATTGAGAGACAAAGAACATAGGAAGTCAGCTATAGTGAGGATATTGAAGGTTGAGGCTGGTCAGACACAGTATACCTTGTATATATGAAGGGCAAGCAGAGAAATTTGGTCTCGGGAAGAGAAAAAGTGAAATGCATATGCAACAAATATAAGCAAAAACAAATCAGCAATAGTCAGAGTACGAACCCAGAGAAGGCAATGGCACCCCACTCCAGTATTCTTGTCTGGAAAATCCCATGGGTGGAGGAAGCTGGTAGGCTGCAGTCCATAGGGTCGCGAAGAGTCGGACACGACTGAGCGACTTCACTTTCACTTTCACTTTTCACTTTCATGCGCTGGAGAAGGAAATGGCAACCCACCCAGTGTTCTTGCCTGGAGAATCCCAGGGACGGGGGAGCCTGGTGGGCTGCCGTCTATGGGGTCGCACAGAGTCGGACACGACTGAAGCGACTTAGCAGCAGCAGAGTAAGAACCAGAGGGAGCAAGAAGCCAGAAGAGAGACGGAGACCGGGAAAAAGAGAGAGAAGGGAAAAAGAGCAACAGGGATAAATAAATGAATCCTTTTGCTTCTCTGAGGAAAAGTGGTCCTGTTGAACTGTCACTGGGAGAGTCGCAGTAGAGCAACTGATTAAGGTTTGGAAAGTTTATGCCACTGTTGGGGAGGCAGAAATTTTCCTTGACCTCTCTAGGTTCTTCTGGCTGACCTAAGAATTAAACTGACTCAGATTGTAAGACTTCTCTGAGTCTCCAGTCAGTCTCTACAATGCCATGAGCTAGTTCCTTAAAATAAGTCTCTCAATAGATGATTGATAGATGATAGATAGTTAGAGATACACACATCTGTTGGTTCTGTTTCTCTAAAGAAATTGGCTAATATACAAGATGAGAAAAAAAAGCATAACTATTTTAAAATTCTTTATATTTTCTTCTGTCATGAAGATATCTGTATGCTTGACATTTTCTAATATTTCTATAAGCTCTCTCAATGCCTAATTAACAAAGAAAAGTTAAATAAATGTTGGAATTGACAGTTCTGCAGTAATAGGCTCTCATGAGGATGGTCCAGATTGTGGCCACAAATCTTGAGGCTGGAGGAGCCACCCTTTGTAAGCTCTCCAAAAACGAAGGGTAGGAAACTTTCACTGCTTGTCATGGAAGGAAATTTCACAAAATAAGGTTGAAAAATCATTTATTCATTCACCAAATATTTCTAGAACACCAATTATGTGCAATATATTGTTCTAGGTAATTGGGAAATGATAGTAAAAAAAAAGATCATAGATTTCTCTCTTGCTTCACCCTATTCCATGGAGCTTACAATCAAGAGGAGGCAGAGAGATAGAATAAAAATAATAAATATGTAAAGTATATGTGCATTCAGTTCAGTTCAGTCGCTCAGTTGTATCCAGCTCTTTGTGACCCCATGAACCGCAGCATGCCAGGCCTCCCTGTCCATCACCAACTCCCGGAGTTCACCCAAACCAATGTGCATCGAGTCAGTGATACCATCCAACCATCTCATCCTCTGTTGTCTCATTCTCCTCCTGCCCTCAATCTTTCCCAGCATCAGGGTCTTTTCAAATTAGTCAGCTCTTCGCATCAGGTGGCCAAAGGATTGGAGTTTCAGCTTCAACATCAGTCCTTCTAATGTACACCCAGGACTGATCTTCCTTAGGATGGACTGGTTGGATCTCCTTGCAGTCCAAGGGACTCTCAAGAGTCTTCTCCAACACCACAGTTCAAAAGCATCAAATCTTCAGCTCTCAGCTTTCTTTATAGTCCAAATCTCACATACATACATGACTACTGGAAAAATAATAGCCTTGACTAGACGGACCTTTGTTGGCAAAGTAATGTCTCTGCTTTTTAATATGCTGTCTGGGTTGGCCATAACTTTCCTTCCAAGCAGTAAGCATCTTTTAATTTCATGGCTGCAATTACCATCCACAGTGATTTTGGAGCACAGAAAAATAAAGTCAGCCCCTGTTTCCACTGTTTCCCCATCTATTTGCCATGAAGTGATGGAACCAGATGCCATGATCTTAGTTTTCCGAATGTTGAGCTTTATGCCAACTTTTTCACTCTCCTCTTTCACTTTCATCAAGAGGCTCTTTAGTTCTTCTTCACTTTCTGCCATAAGGGTGGTGTCATCTGCATATCCGAGGTTATTGATATTTCTCCTGGCAATCTTGATTCCAGCTTCTGCTTCCTCCAGTCCAGCTTTTCTCATGATGTACTCTGCATATAAGTTAAATAAGCAGGGTGACAATATACAGCCTTGACATATTCCTTTTCCTATTTGGAACCAGTCTGTTCCATGTCCAGTTCTAACTGTTGTTTCCTGACCTGCATACAGGTTTCTCAAGAGGCAGGTCAGGTGGTCTGGTATTCCCATCTCTTTCAGAATTTTCCACAGTTTATTGTGATCCACACAGTCAAAGGCTTTGGTATAGTCAATAAAGCAGAAATAGATGTTTTTCAGGAACTCTCTTGCTTTTTTGATGATCCAGTGGATGTTAGCAATTTGATCTCTCGTTCCTCTGCCTTTTCTAAAACCAGCTTGAACATCTGGAGATTCATGTATTGCTGTTCAAGTATTGCTGAAGCATGGCTTGGAGAATTTTGAGCATTACTTTACTAGCATGTGAGATGAGTGCAACTGTGCAGTAGTTTGAACATTCTTTGCATTGGCTTTCTTTGAGATTGGAATGAAAACGGACCTTTTCCAGTCCTGTGGCCACTGCTGAGTTTTCCAAATTTGCTGATATAATGAGTGCAGCACTTTCACAGCATCATCTTTTAGAATTTGAAACAGCTCAACTGGAATTCCATCATCTCCACTAGCTTTGTTCGTAGTGATGCTTCCTAAGGCCCACTTGACTTCACATTCCAGGATGTCTGGCTCTAGGTGAGTGATCACACCATCATGACATAACATGACATTTTTTTTAAATGTTTTTCATCATGGAAAGTTTTAAACACACAAGTATAAAAAATAGTGTTTAAATACTCTGTGCCAAGCTTCGCTAACCACCAGCATCATTCTGCTATCTTTGTTTCAGGTATCCACCCCCTCCCACGTTTTCCTTTTCTTCTCAACTGTGAAATGCAATACACAGATCTTGAAATACAGTTCAGTATGCAATGAGGTGGGACAGATGTATACACCAGTATAGCCATCACCCAGATCACAATACAGAACATATCTATTACCCCTGAAAGTTCCGTGTGTTTCTTTTCAGACAAACCTTCTCAGCCAGAAAGGAAACCACTATTCGAGTACCTTTCATTGTAGATAAATTCATTGCTCTTGGGTCTGCACTTGTTTCTAGAAACAAAATTCTGTGACCCTTAGCTCACCTATGATGATTTCATGTCCCTCTGGAATTTGAGTCCACAGTTTTTTGAAGTTTTATTTTACAAACCTGCAACTTTAGTTTATCTTTGTTTCCCTTTGCTGTTATCAGGGGGGGAAAATCTTTCTCACACCCTTCTACATTGTAACCAGATGCAGAACTCCCTGACTGGATGAGACCCCCAGGCAGTGTGAATAGACAGAAAGGAGAATAAGGACCAAAAACTAAGCCATGGAATGGTCTCTTCCAGTGTCTGACAAAAAGAAGATAAACAGTTAATGAGATTGTCCAGGAAGAGAGACAGAGATGAGTGTGAGTATGTGGAGTTCCCCCTTGATATTTGTGGTTGGAGGCACCACCATCTGGAGAAAAGAGACTTGAGACCCAAAGTTTGGGCCACTCACTTGATGCCTGTTGAGAAAGTCTAAGGAAGTTCATTGCTATTCCTTCTGTGCAGAATGCTTTTGTCCCCAGTGATCAGGATGAGGAAAATTGGGGGATGGATGGTCTTCTTCCCAGTGTGTAGCTGTTCTCTTTGCAAATATTATTTATTATGTGAGGTAATTCTGAGAAGACAATAAAGCAATCTCTGTTGAAAAACTTCCAGGAAAATTGTCTTTTTTTACAGTTCTAAATCACTAACTCTCTCCTTCATTAAAGGAAACACTTGAGGACTCTTTAAAAAGGGGTATCTCTGCTGGGTTTTGACCAAGAATTCCCCTAAAGGAAGTAGGTGGTTGATGTCTTTTCTATTCCTTGTTCTAGTCCTCTGTGAGGTTCTAGGAAACTACCTGCCTTTGGAGACCCTAAAGTATTTCAGCAGTCTAAGAAATCTCCTTTAGGAAAAAAAAAAATTATAGGTTCCTTTAAGTAGGTTTCTCTTACTGGCACTCAAAGGATTTTGACTAAGTCAAGGGAAAAATAAAATCACTAATTATTACAGATGACAAAATTTTGGTTTAAGGTTGCCCATACCGTATCTGGCTCATATTTCTCATCTTTGTAATGCCACTAAACCTAAGCACTAAGAGTGACACCATCCTATATGAAATGGACATTATATATCTAAATACAGTCTTTCAATTTCCTATCTGATCAGGACAAATATTTAGTTTAAACAAGTGACTGTGTTTAAGACTTACTTAGTGTTCCAAACTAAATGTGGTTGGAAAGGTTGTCAAATGTGGAGGGCTTTAAGAAAAAACGTTTCATTTTTTCTTCCTATATAAATGCAATTGCTCTTCCTTGATAGTTCAGTTAGTAAAGAATCCACCTACAATGCAGGAGACCCTGGTTCAATTCCTGGGTCAGTAAGATCTGCTGGAGAAGGGATAGGCTACCCACTCCAGTATTCTTGGGCTTCCCCTGTGGCTCAGCTGGTAAAGAATCTGCCTGCAATGAGGGAGACCTGGGTTTGATCCCTGGGTTAGGAAGTTCCCCTGGAAAAGGGAAAGGCTACCCACTCCAGTATTTTGGCCTAGAGAATTCCATGGACTGTATAGTCCATGGGGTCACAAAGAGTCAGCCACATGAAAGAGTCAGCAAGTGAAAGTGACTTTCACTTTCATAAATGCAATTTCAATATGGCCATAATCAAAGTGGAATATCCGGTGAAGTCTGTATTACATAACTGAAACTCTCAATTTCAAAGCTTTTAGAACTGTTTAAAATGGTTGGTATGTTTCTTACATACAGGAAAATGTTAATAATTCAGATTGCTTAGAGTATCCTTTTGTGTTATACAAAAGGCTTTTTGTTTGTTTTCAGTACAGTTATTGTTACCAAATAGCACAGACTAAAATTAATGTTGTTCAAGAAGTAGTTGCAGGAAATGTTTAATGAATTCATTTATTTGTTCAGTATAGTTTTTGAGAGTACAAATGCTGAACTAGACTCTGTGATTATATTAAGATAATCATAACAACCTTGGATTTTATGCTATTTAGTAACTGAATGTGGTTTGCTATAGATTATACCTTTCCCTTAAATTTTGTTAATATTTTCAAGAACACAGTATTGAATGTAGTATTAAGGTTGTTTAGTCACTAAGTCGTGTCTGACTTGGTGACCCCTTGGACTGCAGCCTGACAGGCTCCTCTGTCTATGGGATTTTTCAAGCAAAAATACTGGAGTAGGTTGCCATTTCCTTCTACAGAGAATCTGCCCAACTCAGGGATCAGACCTACATCTCCGGCATTGATCAGCATTGGCAAGTAGATTCTTCTGAGCCAGTAGGGAAGCCCAAGAACTGTGGTACTCTTGGGTTATTTTATTCATTAATTTTGTAACAAATAAAGTAATAGAAATTGAAGAGTGTTAGAGATCTGAGTGAAATCTCCCTGGGGTGTAGTTCTGTTTACAAAAGTCTGAACCTCACAATGAATTTTAAGGAGACAGAGGAGAATATGAAGAAAATACAGAGTGAGAAAAACCAATAGACAAGAAACATTGTATGATCTGGAATAATAAAAATTAGATTCATATATAGCAAGCAATGGGTTATTACAAAAATGACAATTTTTAAAGAGTGTAAAATGGGAACATTTGAATTATTTACTATTCTAAATTAAGATGGGGTTTGGCGACAAGGAAGTTTCATTAACTGTTATTTTTATTATGCCCATTTCTTGCTTGGAAAAAAGTTTCAAAATGTGAAAACACCATATTCTATGTCATGTAAATAAAACGGATTTTTCTGTGAGGTTGTTGCTATTTGCAATGTAGCAAAAAACCGAAATCAATTTTACCCAAATTTGATGACTTTGAATGTTTATATGAAACAAAAACTCAGTAAATAGCTCCAGTGCAGTATTTGATTACCGGAATATTAAAAACTTTTCTCATTCACAGTTAGATTTTTAGTATAAGATCCCAAACCAAATACATGGTTTGAGTTTATTCAGTCAAAAAAATGATCACCTTATTACATTGGAAGCTATTCAAAGGCAAGTCTCTTTAAAAAAGTGTCATTTGCTCTTGAAGCCATACACTAATCCTTAATCATCTTCAAATGACTTTCTAGATGGGTAAAAATCATTTTCAATCAATTCTGAAATTCTTTTTAAAAAAGAAAAATCTCTTAACCGTTTCATAGGATTCTAGAGCCATTGTTTATTATATTAAAATATTTGAAAAACATTTATTCATAAGCTATTTTTATTTTTCTTGATATTTAAAACATATCAATAATGATTCACTATTCTTATCTCTGAAGTCTCGGTTCCTCCAAATAAGTGACTGTGTGCCTAGTCATTCAGTCATATCCAACTCTTTGCGACCCCATGGACTATAGCCCACCAGGCTCCTCTTGTCCATGGGGATTCTCCAGGCAAGAATACTGGAGTGCCCTCCTCCAGGGGATCTTCCCAAGCCAGGAATTGAACCTGAGTCTCCTGCATTGCAGGCAGATTCTTTACCAGCTGAGCTACCAGAGAAGCCCTTAGCAAAAGTAAATGTCTGTTATTTAGGGAATGGTTGGACTAATTATATGCATCAAGAGTATGCAATATTATGCAGCTATTAATAAACAAATTGCTACTTAGTCAAAGCTATGGTTTTTCCAGTAGTCATGTATGGATGTAAGAGTTGGACTATAAAGAAAGCTGAGTGCTGAAGAATTGATGCTTTTCAACTGTGGTGTTGGAGAAGACTCTTGAGAGTCCCTTGGATAGCAAGCAGATCCAACCAGTCAATCCTAAAGGAATTTAGTCCTGAATATTCATTGGAAGGGCCAATGCTGAAGCTGAAGCTCCAATACTTTGGCCACCTGATGAGAAGAACTGATTCATTGGAAAAGACCCTGATGCTGGAAAAGATTGAAGGCGGGAGGAGAAGGCGACAACAGAGGATGAGATGGTTGGATGGCATCACCGACACAATGGACATGAGTTTGAGTAAACTCCAAGAGTTGGTGACGGACAGGGAAGCCTGGCATGCTGCAGTCCATGGGGTCGCAAAGAGTCAGACATGACTGAACAACTGAACTGTACTGATTAATAAACAAATTAGTGCTATATCTATTGAACTGGACAATTATCTGTTCTTTTGAATTAGTGAGTGAGTAAATGGATTGAGGAATAGTGAATAGTATATTTCATTTCTTAACAAAAGCACAAGTGTGTGTGGTTGTGTATATACACATAAATATTTTAAAAACACAAGTATATATATATGTATATATATATATATATATACATGTATTTGAAAGTATATGTGTGTATATGCTGTGCTGTGCTTGATTGCGCAGTCATGTCTAACTCTTTGCAACCCCATGGACTGTAGGCCACCAGGTTTCTCTGTCCATGGGATTCTCCAGATTAGAATACCGGAGTGGGTTGCTATACCATACATACGGAGAAAGATATGGAAGGCAAAGTCCATTCCTTATGCACGTGCCCTGGTCTTTGTGTCAGCTCTGTGTATCCATCCCAGCTTTGGCATGTTTTGCTGCTAAGACTTACCAGTGACATTGAAAAGTTGCTTTGGGCAGGGGACTAACTCATTCTTAAGAGAGCTGGAAATACTTGAGAGTTACAACTATACCTCTCCCACCCCCTCTCCCATGGACTTTTGTGCTGGGCTGAGCACAAAGCCTTTGCCTGCAGGCAGACAAACTCTCAAGGCATAATTTACACTCCAGAGCTTTATGTGAGAGTAGATGGAGTTTGGGACTTCTGAAATTATACCTTTGCCTGGCTCTTTCCCTATTTCTATCCTCTTTCCTCCATTTCCTTACTGGTTTCTCCTGGGTATAAATCTTTAGTAAATCACATCCACCCAAATTGTTGTTTCAGCCTTTGTTTTGGGGAAAATTTAACCTAGAACATTAGGCTCTCTTTGACTTACCTCAGGAGGATACAAAGTGCATCAGTGATTATTTATACATTTTTGCATGGTTGCAATAATTATAATAATACATCATTTAATTAAAAATACAATAAAACATTAAAAAAAAACAAATAGCTTCCAGGATGCTTTGCTTCATATGTAGTGCTCAGGATAGCTAGGAAAGATTTTTCTCAGTTGTACCTTCTTATTCACCATAGAGGTAAGTGAATATAGCCTTATTTCTGAAGCAGCACCTGATGTTATATTGCTCTATTTTTGCTTATGATTTTATGGCAGGGTACCTCAGAATAAAACAAGTCCTTTGTTACCTGGCTTCATTTGCTCTTACTTTTAACCTTGCAGCAGAATCAGAATGAAGATCCAAAGTTCACTTCAACATCTTCCTTTTATTTTATTATCATGCCCAGGCTTCAACCTCCAAGTCCACTTTTTCCCTACAAAAGAGAAATATTTTCTCTTACAAAATAGAAATATTTTATAAGTAAGAATGTCTAGAGACAGCTTTGTTTTTAACTAAAACTAAAAATCTCATACATGCACATGTACTTCCCAAAGGTTCTTCTCTGAAAGCTTTTCTCAGACATTCTTCCTTGCCAAAGAGAATCAGTCCTTTCTTGGCAGATGGCATCTAAATTCAAGCTCTAGTCAAGTAATTACGCCAAAAAAAAAAAAATCCTTTAGGTAAATTGCTGTCTAGAAAATTAACCTCTGAAATTGTATTGAAAAAAATCTAAGAAAATTGTATTTCTCAGAGTTTCCATTCTCTTTTAGGTTCAAACTTGAACAATTTTCACTCTAAAATATGTAATCAATGGGGCAGACACAAAGCAAGAGACATCATTGATTTATTTTATTAACTGTCTTTTAGAAAGTGTATTCTTAATTGTGTCCCTTATCGTCACATTATGTTCTTCAATAAAACAATTTTAACAACAACAAAAAAACCCACTTTGCATTATTTTACAGGAAAAGGAGTTCTCTTTTCGACCAAATATCTACATGATATTTTCATATAATTTGATAAAAAGTGCTCTCATCCAGGAGAAATTATTTTTTAACTGAAAAAAAAAAACAGATATGATGTACATAGATAAAATATCTCTGTGTGAGAAGAAAAGAAACAGGTAAAATAACTTGCTAACATATTTGTAAACTATTTTGTGAATGAAGGAAAATGGCTTTTAAAATTTGGAAGATCCAAATACACACATGGTACTCTATCATGATGTACTCTGTTGAACTGATAGTGCTATTTGTTTGGGGACAATTCCAATAAACATGATTCAGTAAAACACAAAGTTTTGAAGAAAGTGTAACAAATGTAGATATTTATGATGGATTCAATATTTACCAAAATGTTCTCTTTGAATAAATAGATTTGGTATCTCTCTTAATTTTTAGAATTGGGATGTAAGTTATATACAGTAAATTATATGTAATCTTCAAAGAGTTTTAGCAATAGCATGTACTTGTATAATCAGCACACCAAAGGAAGATCGAGAACACTACCATCACTCTAGGAGTTTAACTCATTCTATTTTTCTGTCGATTCCACCTAAACAGAGCTAATTTTTGAATTCCATCTCCATAAAGAATTTTTTTTTCTTACGCATTATCTACATGTAATCTTCCAGTAAGTACTTTTTCATGACTACTGTTTTGTCTCATAACAATGGTTTTGAAAATCATCTATGCTGCTGCATCAGCAGTTCATTCCTTTTCAATGTCGAATAGTGTTTTGTTAGAAGAATGTACCATGGTTTGCTTATCATTTCTCCTTTTGGTGAACATTTAGATTGTTATTAGTGTTGTGAATTAAGCTGCTGGAAACAGTTATGTATAAGTTTTTATGTAGACATGTGTTCTTGTTTCTCTTTGGTAAGCATCATGCTGGGCCATGGGGTAGAGGCATATTTAAATTTTTAAGAGCTGACAAATAATTCTACAAATAAGTTGCATTATTTTATGTGATTACCAACAATGCCCAAAGAATCTCAATTTTTCCATATCCTTGTCAACAATTGGTATGGTTAATATTTTAAATCTAAGTTCTTGTAAAGGATTGTTTTTTGGTAGATTTCATGAGATTTTCTACTAGTAAATAAGATGTCTAGTAAATATCAAGAAGAAATGGTGAGAGCATGGACATCTTTTCTTTGTTTCTAATCTCAGGAAAAAGTTTTAATGTTTCACCAGCTGGTGTAATGTTAGCCATAGTTTTTTGATAGATGCCTTTTATCCGATTGGGGAAAATCAATTCACTTCCAAGTTTTCTGAAAATTTTATTAATAATATGAAATGAGTGTTGAAATAGATACTGGGTTTTGTCCAAAGCACTACTTATATCTATGAAAGAGCCCTACCACCATCTTCCCTTCCCTTGGAAGCAGTGAAATGAATGGGATTTTTAAAACAAAATTAGAAAAAATCAACAATTTAGAAAAATATGCTTACCACCATTATGACACCTGGTTAGTGTTATAGCAGTCACATAAGACTAAAAGGAAAATACAAGAATCAGTGTCCCATTGCTAATGGGCAAAGAATATGAGCAATAATTCATAAAAGATGAAATGCAAATTGCTTAAAAGCATATAATAATTAACTTAAATAGTAATCAAAGAAATGGAAATTACAGCCAATTATCTCATTATTCACTAATTTTATTCGCATAATTAAAGAACAATATTCAGTGTTGTTCTGGTAAAGTAATTTTTTGTCAGGTATTCTCATCTGACAGTGTAATCTATTTAGAAAAAAATTTGCAAACAAGGGTTAGGAGCCTTAAGAATATGCATGCCCTCTGTTTCACACATTTAAGACTTTTATAAGAAAATAATGAGAAAGATACACAATGATGTATGCATAAAGTGTTATTTTTAACACTGCTGCTAAGTCACATCAGTCGTGTCCAACTCTGTGTGACCCCATAGACGGCAGCCCACCAGGCTCCCATCGCTGGGATTCTCCAGGCAAGGATACTGGAGTGGGCTGCCATTTCCTCCTCCAGTGCATGAAAGTGAAAAGTGAAAGTGAAGTCGCTCAGTCATGTCCGACTCTTCACCACCCCATGGACTGTAGCCTATTAGGCTCCTCCGTCCATGGGATTTTCCAGGCAAGAGTACTGGAGTGGGGTGCCATTGCCTTCTCCGATTTTTTTTTAATACTAATTGTTATATACTTTAAATCTAAAAATATCATAAATATTTAACATTAGTTAAACTAACTCAGCATGACTGTGTAATGGAATATCATACAGCCATTATGATTATATTTAAAATAATGTTTATAATATGAGGAAATTTCATAAGTAAACAATGAATAATACAAGATTTTAATGGATGATATAGCCTCAACTATTTAAAAAATTTCTTTAAGTACTAGAAAATATATGCCAAATATTAACTGCATTTTTTCAGGTTAATAGTATCATGGATAACATTTTTGTTCTTTTAAAATTATTTTTGTGCTTTCCAAGTTGTCTTTTGCAGTCACAAAAAAAGAAATTGTATATATGTTATACATATTTAAAAATCTGAATAATGAGAAGGGTCCAAATTAGAACTCAACCTTCTTGGTTTTGTTTAAGTAAAAACATTTAATACTGAGCTAGAAAGTCGATAGTAAAGCAAGATATAAAGAAAAAGTCTAAAATTCCACTCTGGAAAATTTGAAGATAAAAAGCTAAAAAGTCAAAGTCAAAATAAAAACATTTCAGAGATAAAGAAAGAATTTTCAATAAATTTACTGAAAAAACAGAAAAGGACAAAGACTTAATAAATAAACTCAATGAAGGGAAGCCAACTGTCTTGAAATGTTCAGAATGCAGCTCAATTTGAGGTTATTGATAATTATTAACTTTTTATCATTCTTCCTTTTAGAACAATTTTTCATGAAAGAAAGAAAATATGCTAAAGTTAAAACCCTAGAGTATTTTTATTGCTATAATTAAATGTAATCAAAAAGTTGAAAATTATGCATCTAGAGGTTGAAAGCTGATTTAGTACTCTTGAAACAAAGCTCAGACTGTGATTTATGAATTAAGAAATTTTCTCTGGTGGTAATAGTTTCTTAAAAATTGGAGCAATGAGAACATTTAAGTATATGGGGAAAGAGTTGTAAAGGGAAATACAGATACAGCTGATCAGTTTTTCTTCTCCAAACAGTACTGTGACTCTACCAGCTGAGTCCCAGTCCCAGCTCAGGCAGTAAAGGACCTGCCTGCAATTTGGGAGACCTGGGTTCAATCCCTGGGTCAGGAAGATCCCCTGGAGAAGGGAATGGCAACCCTCTCTAGTATTCTTGCCTGGAGAATCCCATGTACAGAGGAACCTGGCGGGCTACAGTCCACAGGGTCACAAGGAGTTGGACACGACTGAGCGACTAACATTTTCACAGATAGAGCTGATCAGTTTTTCTCCCCCAAGCAGCACCGAGACTGACTCCGCAGTCTCAGCCCCAGTCACACTGAGTCAGCCGTTTGGTAGCTAATTTCCCTGGACCAGCTTCCAAGCATTTCTGGACTTGAGTTTTCTCTTAAAATGCATGTGTCATAAATGCTGCCACTCTTTTCCCAGTTGCTCATTCACTTTTAATGTACTTTTCAATGGTGTAATGCAGTTCAATCTTCAGAATTTTGAGAACAAGGTAAGATGATACTTCCTCACCTCTTTCTTGGAGAAGGGCATGGCAACCCACTCAAGGGTTCTTGCCTGGATAACTCTATGGACCACAGAAGCCTGGTTGGCTATAATTCATAGGGTGACAGAGCTGGACAGGACTGAATCAACTTAGAACACACAGCACCTCTTTCTAGCTGAGAGAAGTCATGTGACATGCCCTGGCCAATCAATTGTAAGAGAATATTCCTTACTGTTCAACATCCCCAACTTTCTTTAGCCTCTCTCATTACAAGCAGAAAAACTGACGGTGGCTGTTGCATAAACCTGGGTGCTGGGGTGCAATCATGAAGCTGAACACCCAGTCAACCCATAGTGGACATGCATCATGACAGGAAATAAACTTTGTTGTTTAAAGCTACAATTCAGGAGTTATGTGTTACCATAGCATTAAGCAAGCCTATCTTAACCAAAATATTAAAGAGTAGAGACTTAGTTAAATGATTAGTGATATATAAGCATACCTTTGGGCACTGTGTAGTCATTATAAATTTTAATGTCAGACTACATTTTGAAAAAGTGGTTACAATATATTAATATTACTGAAAAATGGTCTTAGTATATGTAATGCAAATTAACACACATGTATTTGCATAAACAAGGATTAGAATATTTTATACTAAAACAGAATAACGGCAAAATACTACATACCAAAATATTAGCCAGGATAACAGGGTAGTGTTTCCTTCCATAAGTGTTACTTTTTTTTTTGCTTATTTCTCTACTCTGTTGTTTTCACAATAAATACATAAAATATGAATGACATAGTAGAAGCTTTCAATGAGAGAAATGAAATATGTTGGAAATGTGCTGTAATGTAGCAGATACTTGCTATGCAACTGTATTAAAATACTAATTTTTCAATTCTTAGCACCAAATCAAACTGTGTAATAAACATACTTGATAAAAGTTGTAAGACACTTAACTCTAGGGTAAAAAGGTTGTCCCATGGACTGTTGTAATCATCACTGTATGAAATATCTTGTCTTCAGTTGAAAGATAAGGGTTTCAATTAAAGAGGAAAATTCTAAAAATGTGACACCTTCTTGTAGTGACAAGACGACTCGACAAGTAGTGTTTGCCCTGCGGTGCTCCCTGGTCTTATTTCCCGCTTCAGAAATAGCTCAGAAGAGCTCTTTTAAGGCAGCCCTACAGCAGACATCTGACCTTTTGTGTTTGCTCTGACTCTACATTATAATAAAAGCTCTGAGAATTGTCAGAGGAAGACTGCTTCAGGGTGTGCATGTGGTCACATTTTAAAGCAACTTTCATTAAGTATGGCTTGGAACTTTCTAACAACACTGGGAGAGATGAGTCCAACTTCCTAAATTGTTCCAATGCTTAAACTCTCTGGAGTCAGTTTTATCCCTCAGTAAACTGACACAAGAGCCTCGGTGGGAATACTGACAGGGCTAGATTTGGGGATGTTTTCTTTAGATAGACCTAAGGGCAAGATTTCAACACCCTTTAATGCAACCTTTTAATCTATTAAGGGCTTCTGTGAAAGGATATCACCTACAGGCTTTCCTTTGACAGTTTTTTTTTTCTTTTTAATTGATATAATGATGCCAATGTACTTTCACCTCCTTTGAAAATGTTCAAAACCTTTCCAACAGAATGTAAAAAGCAAAATCTGAAACTTCACTATAGGTAAATCAGCATCCAACTCTCAACATCACCAAACTCGGGTTTGGCTGCTTGCCTCTCAAAAACCAATAATCGAGAGGCAAGTGCCAATAAAAAGAGAAGGTGGTCAGATAATCAGAAAAGCTGGTCATTCAGGTAGAAGGTGGACTCGCGTCCCAAGATGAACTTCAAAGATTCTGCTCGACCCTGACAGTTTTTAAAGGGAAAAAAGTGGGAAGAAGCTCAGTGAATCATGGAAGCAGGAGGTTGGACTCTGTTCTTTGTTGCGTGCAGGCTGGCTGACTCTCTCTTAGTGATCTCATTCCTATAATTAGGTTCTTTCAAGGTTAGAGGGGAGCATAAATGTACAAACAGGAAAGGAGCAAAAGAGCTACTTTCATCAAGGTTAGCTTAGCATTCAGTCTTCTAACGGAGAAGGCAATGGCAACCCACTCCAGTACTCATGCCTGGAAAATCCCATGGACGGAGGAGCCTGGTAGGCTGCAGTCCATGGGGTCGCTAAGAGTCGGACATGACTGAGCGTCTTCACTTTCACTTTTCACTTTCATGCATTGGAGAAGGAAATGGCAACCCACTCCAGTGTCCTTGCCTGAAGAATCCCAGGAATGGGGGAGCCTGGTGGGCTGCCATCTATGGGGTCTCACAGAGTCGGACGCGACTGAAATGACTTAGAAGCAGCAGCAGCAGCTTCTAAAATACTGGTCTACAAACATACGAACAGATCCCTCATTCCTCTGCCCAAGTAAATGAGATTTGTATGACTTTTCTTATTACTCACAGAGTCTTGAGGGGAAGAGGGATCCAGACAGTTAATAGAGTTGTTTTGTTGTTTATCTGAGATTTCACACTTTGAGAAATACTTAGAGCTCTCTAAAATGGAGCCGGTAGGCCATTGAAGAAATGTGATGTATGCACATCTCAGCCTGGATGAAGTATGACCTTTGACAACTTATTGTCCTCAAGAAAGTCATCCAGAATATCCAGAATCTCAAGATACTTACTGGACCTCCCATCCTAAAATAACTCATTGTTACTTAAGCTTAAGTGTTTGCTGACTGGAGTCAGAGTCACTCACAGCTCCCACCAGGTAACTTTTAACAACCTTCTGATTTTTTGTCTTTATAAGCCCCTGATTCTTTTTCTTCTCCAGAACACTGTCGGCTTTACCCAGATCTGTGTCTCCCAAATTGCAATTCTAAAGACTCCAAATAAACACTTTGCAGCCTCTGTGTTGCTTTGTGGTTGACAGGTGCTGTCCCCACGGTGCCTAGTGGGTGAAAAGACCCCACTGCCATAATTCTGACCTTTCACTAAAGCCTTACCAAAAGTCACTGCCTTATTGCAGCTGTACAGTTAGGAACAAAGAAAGGTTGGTCCACACACAAGGGTCTGAATGATGGAAAGGGTAAAGATGATGTCAAGTTTAGGTCATGCAAGTACTATTGACAGTGCTAACATAATCATAAGAAATTAGGGAGATTTGGTAAAGAAGAAATTATTGAAGAAAAAAGAAAGGACAATTAATTGATGGAATAAAATGCTAAAGGAGAAAAGAGGGAGAAATCAAGTGTAAGGAGAGACAGTGGGGGGAAATATTGAAAAGGATGTTGGATTTCTAGAACAGGATGTTAAATTTTTTTTCTCATTCTTGTGTGTGTGTGTGTGTGTGTGTGTGTGTGTGTGTGTGTGTGTGTGTGTGTCTTGTGGCTCAGCTGATAAAGAATAACCTGCAATGCAGGAGACCTGGGTTCAGTCCCTGGGTTGGGAAGATCCCCTGGAGAAGGGAAAGGCTACCCACTCCAGTATTCTGGCTTGGAGAATTCTAGGGACTGTATAGTCCATGGGGTTGCAAAGAGTCGGACACAACTGAGGGGCTTTCACTTTCAGTTTCTTTCACTCGTGTGTGTGTGTGTGTGTGTGTGTGTGTGCATGCATAACAATATAAAAATACAAGGCCCATTTGTTCACCCAGATGAGGAGGTTAATATATGTTGCTGTTTTTAGTCGCTAAGTTGTATCTAACATTTTGCGACCCCATGAATTGCAGCCCACCAGGTATTGCAGCCCACCAGGTTCCTCTGTCCGTGGGATTATCTTGGCAAGAATTCTAGAGTGGCTTGCCATTTCTTTCTCCAGGGGATCTTCGTGACTCAGGAATCAAACCACATCTCCTGCACTGCAAGCAGAGTCTTTACCACTGAGCCACCAGGTAAGCACTTGATATATACTCAATATACACCAAACTGACCAGGGGACCTTACATTCTGAGGCCAGGAGCTGTTGGCAGGCACAGAAGCATACTGAGTCTAGCCTTTGGTTGCTAAGAAAGAGCAAAGAGAAAGCTAAGCACACCATCCAAGAGGCAGAGCAGGAGTAAGAAAGAAAGGAAGTAGTCCAAAAGGCTCATTGCATTCAGAGGGCAAAGGCAGAGGGCAAAGACTGGGTGTGTGAGTAAAGGTGTTTCATAGGCTCAGAAGATAGAGTGACCACAGTCTGGAATGGATGTGGGGTACCAAGCCTGGAGCAAGACCCCCTCAAAGAGTTCATATGTAGAGTCAGGCCTATTCTACAAGGCATGGGCAGTTACAGCCATAGTGGTGCCAACAAGCAAAACAGAAGGATTAAGCTTGATCCTTAAGGTTTAGAGAAACATAGTACAAATACATAGCAGAAATCATTTGCTTTCAAGAGAGTACCCAATTGAGTAAGTAGTTGAATTTTTGAGGCAAGTCAGTGTGTTTATTTTTAGTTAAATGGAAAATGATAATTAGGATCCATTTATTTGCCTTTTTATTTAGTACAAGCATAATAGCAAATGCAGAGTGGTTTATAATTCCTTTAAAATTTATTTCCCAAGTCAAATGTTTAATTTTATAAGGCAGCCAATTCTGTGTTTCATTGAGATAGAGGACCTCTCTTTGAATTCCCGTCTACAAATTTACTTGACTTGCTGAGGTTTAATTTTTATGGTTCTGATTAACAAATGGTAGAAGTCAAAAATGCCACTTATTTCGAAGAGTGAAACTGATTTAAGAGATGAAACCAAGGCTTATTCATTGCATATCCTAAAATGTAATTGATCTCTTGGTGAAAGACTTGATGGACAAATTGCTTTCATTAGTCCAAGAGTCTTAGGAAGGCTGATTTAACATAAACAGTTCAAGCACTTTCCAGCTTGATTTCTCCTCACGTAGGCCATTTTTGTGGAGTAAGGAAGTCTGACAAATATTAAACTCTGACATTTTACATCTTTCTAAATTACCTTCCTACTCAGTGTATTTGGACTTCAATCTACATAACAGTAATCAGTGTATATATGTTAAATTGAGTCCTTTGCCATGTAGTATCATGGCATATATGTATTGTGTAAGTATCAGAATACTTGCCATTTTAAGTGCATTTTTAGTGTATCAAAACTAAGTTTTTTTGCTTTTATTTGCTTTGTCTTCCAGTTAGTTCAGTCGCTCAGTCAGGTCTGACTCTTTGCAACCCCATGGACCGCAGCATGCCAGCCTTCCCTGTCCACTCCCAAGTCCTGGAATTTGTTTTTACTTATTCCCTTCACACTGGCCATCTGGGCTGTTGTGTTTTGCACCTTGGGAAGTGGTACATCTTTGCTTGATCACTATTTCAGCCTGGCAAAGACAGCAAAGGGAAGCCTGTATCCCTGTTTCAGTGACCTTGGAATCAGAGGAAAATGCAAGTATTGGGTCTGGGAAAAACAAATGCAACCTAAAAGAAGTATCTGCTACAAAGAGACAAGACAGACACAGGCTGGGTGGTCTGAATAGAGTTGAGATGAATGCTAAGGTCTGCACTGTCTGCACTGCTTCCCAGGACTCGGTCTGGTCTCCTATAGGGAAACAATCCTGGCTCTGTTAAGGAGAAAAAAATTAAGGGGTGAGGGCTTCCCTGGTGGGTCAGATGGTAAAGCATCTGCCTGCAACAGGAGACCCGGGTTCAATACCTGGGTCGGGAAGATCCCCCAGAGAAGGAAATGGCAACCCACTCCAGTATTCTTGTCTGGAGAATCCCATGGACAGAGGGAGCCTGGTGGGCTACAGTCCATGGGGTCGCAAAGAGCAGAACATGGCTGAGTGACTAACACTTCGTACAGCTTTATAAAGATGTATTTGATAGCAGATTTACAAAAAAATGCACAGGTCTTACACATGCAACCATTTGAAAAGGTTCTTTTTGAAAATGGAGGGCACAATGTTAAGTGTTTTCATAGTCATTTTCACTTATGAGTTCATAAAAATGAGGACAATATTAAAGTTATGTGAAGGGCTTTCCACCAGACAGTCAATTTTCAACTTTAGGTGTGTAGTTTTCTGAAGATCTTAATGATTTCAGAAATGGAGCTCAGAATAAATTTTAGATTTCCTCTGTATTGCTGCACCCAAACTGCTCTTGTTGAGATTAACATGACTTTCATGTTGCTAATTTCAGGGAAAATCTTTAGGACTAATCTCATTTCACCCTCCAGCAACACTTAATATTTCTTTCTACCTAAAATTCTTTCTTAATACTGGTAGCTCACATTTAGCATGCATGATGCTAAGAACTTTAGAGCCGCATAATCAACTTCATTTACAGGTGAGAAAGCTGAGGCTCAGAAAGATTAAGTAGCTTAATGATCATCTCATAACTGGTGAAGCCCAAACCCTGTGTGTCTGATTTCAGAGCTGGTCCTGCTAACCAGGATACTATCTTGCCCACCTCCTGCCTATTTCTCTATATCCTTCTCCTCTCCCCACTTTCTTCCAGTACACCTTATCTGGTACAGCAGTAGAATTAAGAATTAGTAGTGGTCCTTAGCCAGACTGGACCCTAGTGTCACCTGGGAATTTTTGGTTAAATGTAGATGCCCCATCTTGCTTGGGATCAATGAACCCGAATCTTGGGGAGTGGAGCTGCCTGGGTGTCTGAAGGTTTAAAAAGTTCTCCAGGTGATTCTAATGGCAAAAAGGGCTACTAACAACAGAGAGTCTAGTAAGAGTTCCTGTGGATGTGTGCTAAACTGCTTCAGTCATGTCTGACTTTTTGAGATCCTATGGACCACAGCCTGCCAGGGTCCTCTGTCCACGGAATTTCCCAGGCAAGAATATTGGAGTGAGTTGCCATATGCTCCTGCAGGGGATCTTCCCAACCCAGGGATCAAATCCACGCCTCTCATGTCTCCTGCACTGGCAAGCAGGTTCTTTACCACTAGTGCCACCTGAGAAGCCCTAGAATAATTCTCAAATAGGATTTACTATTAAATTAACAGAGAATTTAAAAACCCTGTCTGGGATGGACAAGGACTCTGTGTTTTATCAAAAAATCATAGAGATGCTGATTATGAATCAGGTTTGGAAACAGTTTAGGGTTTCTCTTTCGATTATCTGCTACTAAAGAAAACTTACCACAGGAGCTTTATGGTGTAGTTATTCTGTGATGTTAAAATGTTAACAGGCCACTACAAATAGCAAAGTGAGATTCTGAAACACAAATAGAAGTGTCTGCAACCTCCTTTTCTTAAAAAAATTTTTATTGGAGTATAGTTGATTTACAGTATTGTGTTGGTTTCAGGTGTATAGCAAAGAGAATCAATTATACAGATACATACAGTCACTCTTTCTAAGATTCTTTTCCCATATAGGCCATTATAGAGTACTGAGTGTCCTCCACTATACAGAGGAATCTGTAAAGATGTGGTACATATATACAGTGGAATATTACTCAGCCACAAAAAGCGCAAAATGATGCCATTTGTAGCGACATGGCTGGACCTTGAGACTGTCATACTAAGTGAAATATGTTGGACAGAGAAAGATAAATATATGACATCACTCATATTTGGAATCTAAAAAGGGGTACAAATGAACTTATTTACAAAACAGAAATAGAGTTATAGTTGCAGAAAGTAAATTTATGATTACCAAGGGGTAAGGGGGAGGGAGGGATAAACTGAGAGATTGGGATTGATATATACCCTTGCAATCCAGTGGACACTCAAGAGTCTTCTCCAACACCACAATGCAAAAGCATCAATTCTTTGGCTCTCAGCTTTCTTTATGGTCCAACTCTCACATCTGTACATAACTACTGGAAAAACCATAGCTTTGACTATACCAACTTTGTTGGAAAAATGATGTCTCTGCTTTTTAACACACTGTCTATTTTTGTCATGGCTTTCTTCCAAGGAGCAAGGGTCTTTTAGTTCTATGGTTACAGTCATCATCTATGGTGATTTTAGAGCCCCCCAAAATAAAGTCTGTCACTGTTTCCTATTTTTTTCACCCATCTATTTGCCATGAAGTAATGGGACTGGATACCATGAACTTAGTCTATTGAATGTGGAGTTTTAAGCCAGCTTTTACACTCTCTTCTTTCACCTTCATCAAGAAGCTTTTTAGTCCCTCTTTGCTTTCTGCCATCAGAGTGGGATCATCTGCATATCTGAGGTTATTGATATCTCTCCCAACAATCTTGACTCCAGCCTTTGATTCATCCAGCCTGGGATTTCACATGATGTATTCTGCATATCAGTTAAATTAGCATTTAGGTTAAATATTTGTCCTTGAGACCATTCAAGTCCTCCGCATCGTGAAGCCTCCATCGAGGGGGGCAGAGGGTCGGGATTTGGTGGTACAGGCAGGTGATTCCTGGCGCTCTGGGCACTTCTCTGTCACTCCATTTATCACATTTATCGAACTGCTCTGACCTGTGTCTGCTCACCAACCAGCCTGTCAGTCCTGTGAGAACACTGACCTTGTGTTAGCCATCTAGGTGTTCTCAAACACTTTTCATACGACTGTAAAAATAAAATGTTTCTCATTGAAGAAAACTTCAGAAAAAGTATAAAATCATAGGTAGAAAAACAAAACCCCCCACAGTTCTAGAGATAATCACTGTTGATGTTTGGTTTATTTCTCTCCTTTCAAGCACACTGAATTCATAACTGAAGTTACTTTCTCCACCATTATGTATGTGTATGTTTCCCAATTTTCTGGAAGATTAAGAATCTAAATTTTTAAGAGAAGTTCTGGTTCTGCCCTTAGAATGTCTTGCCCCTGCTCATCCCCTGAGAATCTGACTTTTTTGTACTCATTCCTTGCCACTCACTTTAGCTCTGTCATGCTCTCTACCAGGGCCAGGCTCCATATCCCTTTTGTATTCAGTTCTAGAGAAACTGACTGATTATTTACCTCGAACCAATCACTGAAATAAACATTATGGAGAATATAAAAATGGGAAGACAGATTCTTTCTTCAGGGATCTATGAGCAGGGAGGGAAGGAGAGACACTAGATGAAAGACCAAAGATGCTGTATTTGGGGGTCTTGAGTAAAGGCAGTTTACTTAGAGGGGTAGTCAAACAGTGGATGGTGAATCTGAGCTGAGTTTTAAGTCTGACAGATGGGGCAGGGCATATTTGGGTGAAAAACAGCAGGACTAAAATCAGCACGAGAAGAAACAAGACTTGCTCCAAGCTCATCTCAGTTGCTTGTTAGAAAGTGGGGTTCCTCTCCCCACTGCACTGAGGAAAGGAGGCAGCAGCAATAGGATTGTCATTTTAGCAAGTGCTCCAGGGAACCTCAAGCTGTTGATTTGGAGACAGGCATTTGGAAAGATTAACATTCAACTTGTAGCCTTGGGTTTCTGTCCCAAGGCTATGGGATATGACACAGGGAAAACAGGCCTTTTCAGACAATATTGTGGAAGTCAAATGGCAACCTACACAGTTAGAACCTAATTCCTGGGGCAACAGGGAGCCATGAAAGATATTTTTGAGCCAGGAAATTATGTCATCAGAGCTGTGATTTAGGAAAACAAAAACACAAGGTTTCGTTGCTAAACTTTGGTACCTACAGAATCTAAATCAAGCTTTTAATACAGAAGATCAGGGTTTGCATCTGAAATATGGAATCAGTTGCTCAGTGTAGACCCAAAGCCTCCACATTTTTAGGTTTCATGAGAGAGAGATCAGGTGCAGACTCAAGTCCTCAGACCCTATGCCAATGCAGGGACTTTTTCACAGATGTTGACCTAAGAATTCTTTGAGACCTTGCCTGCGACTTCGTGGTTTCGAATCTCCAAAATGAGACAAACTATCTCCCAGCTTCAGCAACACCATTATAGGGTCTTTTCCCTCTCTCCTGAGGAAGAGCTCCCTTAACTAAATTATCTTGGGCTTAGAAACTAAGCTGAGAAACTAGGCTGCAGGTCTAGCTGAACTCCCTTAAAATCATTACCTGTCACATGTGCTTCATTTAACCTCATATAGAAGGTGTTGATTCAAATAAAATAGACATCCAAGCACAACTGAAATGTTACAGACCAGATTCATCATAAAGCTCTTTTCAGAAATGAAGACTAGAAAAAATAAAGATGCTTATTATCAAGTGGTAATCAGAGACAATTATGATTAAAACTCTATAAATCACAGTCTTAGATTATTTGTTTTGTGTTTTACTCAGATTCACAAATGGCCATTTCAAACTCTCTAGCTTATCTGCAATATGCGTGCATGCTAAGTCCCTTCGGTCGTGTCCAACCTTTTGCAACCCTACAGATTGTAGCCCGCCAAGCTGCTCTGTCCATGGGATTCTCCAGACAAGAATACTAGAGTGGTTTGCCACATCCTTCTCCAGGGGATCTTCCCCACCCATGGTTCAAAACTGCATCTCCTGCAGTTCCTGCACTGCAGGCAGATTCTTTGACCATTGAGCCACTAGGGAAGCAGCTTTTATGTAAAAATATAAATTTAAGACATGAACCTCTTTAAGAAATAGATAAACACAGTATCATTTTATATCATTTTATGTTTAAAATATGGCAGCAAGTTTCTCAGAACCAGTTGTTTAATAGAAGGACTATTATCTAGTAAACAAGGAGCATTCTTTACTCAGATGTATTAATGGTAGTTCATATAATTTTATGAATTTTACAAACTTGGAAATAAGAAAAGTGAAAGTGAAAGTTGCTTAGTAGTGTCTGACTCTTTGCAACCCCATGGGCTTTATATAGTCCATGAAATTCTCCAGGCCAGAATGCTGGAGTGGGTAGCCTTTCCCTTCTCCAGGGGATCTTCCCAACCCAGGGATTGAACCTAGGTCTTTATCAACTGAGCTATCAGGGAAGCCCATTAACCAATTAACACTTTTTTTTTTCCCCCAGATAAGAAAACTGAAGCTCTGCTAGGTAAGCTGTGGAGAAAAGACTTGAATCAATGTCTTTCTGAATCCATGGCATTCTGCTAGAATCCAAGACACCTAGGTTTGGGTCCTGGGTTAACAGCAATTAATTGTAGAAGATTTCATAAGACACTTCTATCAACCTTAATTTTCCTTACCGGGTAAAACAGAATTAAATTTACTATTTAAAATCCCTGTGCAGGACTTCCCTGGTGGTCCAGTGGTTAAGAATCCACCCGCCAATGCAGGGGACACGGTTTCGATCCCCAGTCTGGGAAGACTCCACATGTTGCGGGGCAACTAAGCCCGTGAGCCACTACTGAGCCCACGCGCCATAACCTGTGCTCCACAAGAGAGGCCGCTCCCTGGGAAGTCACGCACCCCCTGCTCTGTGCAGCTAGCGACGGCCCGCAAGCGGCAGCGAAGACCCAGCACAGCTTAAATAAACAAATGAATAAAATAAAACCCCTGTGTAGTACTAAGATCCTATGACTTTGGCTTTCACGATTTGTCTACTTTCTAAAATTATAAATGTCACTTTGCTGTTGTTTAGTCGCTCAGCCTGTCCAACTCGTTGTGACCCCATAGTCTATAGCCCACCAAGCTCCTCGGTCCATGGATTTTCCAGGCAAGAATACTGGAGTGGGTTGCCATTTCCTTCTCCAGGGGATAATCCTAAAGTCAAGTTATTTAGATGCTCCTGATTCCTAATCTGCTCGTATCATTGTTTGATCATTTCTGCTATAATGCTTTAGATCATAATGCAACTTATATTTTGCATAGTATGAAGCAGAAATTCTGATGTTCTCATTTACTTGAAATAATTTGCCATTACATTCAAAATGGAGACAAAAGTCCATTCAATTAGAAGTATTTCCCATTTTGAGTTTTCCTAGATCATATGAATCACTTAGAATTGTGTTTTTAATTGGCATATATATGGAGATGGCATATATATGAAGATTTTATTTCTTATTGTTTCTGACTTCTAATTTAATTGCATTGTAGACAGTGAGTACTTTATAGGAAAATATGAAATTATTGAGAGCTGTGTGGTAGATTTACTAGAACTTGAATTCATTTGCTTCATTTTTGCTTATGAGGCAGTATCAGTTGGATGCTGACCTATATTTCTAAATTAAATCAGGCTTACTAAATGCTGTTGTTCAAATCATTTATATCTTTACTAATTTTACCTATTAGTAATAGCAGATTGTGTTGAAATCTCCCACTGTGTTGGAAAATTTGTCCAAATCTTTTTTTAGATACTGTGTGGCTAATTCATTTGTGTACAAATTTGAAACACACATTTTGATAAGCTGAATGTTTTTAACTTTAAGCAGTGACTCTCTCCATCTCTATTGGCAACCTATTTTGTCTGTTATCTAAGCTCTCTTCGGTTAGTATTTGCTTAATATCTATATATTAATATATTTATTTCTTTGTATTCTTTTTTAGTAGAAACAGTTTTTATCCTTTTTTTCTTTGTTTAATCTTTTTTGTTGTTGTTGTTGACTGCACCAGGTGTCTTGTAAGAGCTCAGCTCCCTGACCAGGGTTTGAGCATAGGTCCTCCGCATTGAAAGCTTGGAGTCCTAACCACTGGACTGCCAGGGAACTCTCTGTTTTAGGCGTGTTTCTGATACAAAGCATGTACACCAAAGTACATAACTATTGCTGTTTTTCATATAGCCTACTAGAATTTTTTCAGATAATGTTTTACATATAACTGGATATAAATTCTAGTTTAGATATGACCTCTCAATTTTTAATTGCATTTTTATATTTTTAATTTTCTTGTCTTATCCCATTTACTTCTGTACCTTAGAGAGCTTTCTGCTGCTGTACAGAGAATGTCCCCTTGTTATTCCCTGTCTATGTCATATCCTTATGGAACCAGAGCCTACTGATCTACTCTTACGTTATTACTGATATATTTCTTGTAAGGACTAACCTTGGATTTCATTTCATACATGTGAAAATATATCTATAGGATAGATTTACAGAATTGCAATTCCTGGCTCAAAGTGTCTATGTATTTGTAATTTTTGAAGCATATTGCCAAGTTATCCACTAAAATATTGAACAAATTTAAACTCCTGAAGGCAATGTATGAGAATGTTTGTGGATTCAAAGAGAGAGTTTTATCACACCTTTAGATATTAATCAGTCTGATTGAAAAGGTTTCAAATCACCTTTCCCTTACTATCATTAACATTAGGAATATTTTAATAAGTTTTAGGGATAGCTGTAGTTCCTTTCATGTTAACTATACGTTCATATCTTTTGGCATTTTTCTATTGCAATGTTCGTCCTTTTTTACCCATCACAAACACTTTATGTGTTTGATTAGCCCTTGATCTATGAGTTACAAATGATTTTTCTCAGTGTTTCATTTATTTTGACTTTATTTTCATATTCTTTTCCTTCTTACCATGTAGAAGTTTTATTTAATGTTGTTAAATATATCAAACTTTTATATTATAATTAATAACTCATTCTGAGTTTATAAATGAATCATCTCTAGTTTTTTTCTAGTACTTTCATGGTTTTAGTTTTTATATATAAATCTTTTGACCTGTTTTAGCTTTTTTCTAAGTTCCAACTTCATTACTTTATTTTTAGAAGGCTATAAATTTGTTTCATTTATTCACTGTCCAAAATTTCTACACTATTTTGAAATGCCATATTTATCATATACTACTTTCATATGTATTTAGGTCTGTTTTTGGACTTTATATTCTATCATGAGTTTATCTCTGTTTCAAGTAGCAAGAATATGTTGTTTAATTATTGAGGCATTTTAATATGTATCAATATAAGTATTTCCATTTTCCAGGTGTCTCTCAGGAGGACCCAGAAAGTACCCCTGATGACCTGATTTGTCTCCCCCAAGCTGCTGCATGTGTCTTACTAGCTCACCTAGTAAGGAAAACATCTATCTCTGCTTTATTGACTATGCAAAAGCCTTTGACTGTGTGGATCACAATAAACTGTGGAAACTCCTGAAAGAGATGGGCATACCAGACCATCTGACCTGCCTCTTAAGAAACCTGTGTGCAGGTCAGGAAGCAACAGTTAGAACTGGACATGGAACAACAGACTGGTTGCAAATAGGAAAAGGAGTACGTCAAGGCTGTATATTGTCACCCTGCTTATTTAGCTTATATGCAGAGTACATCATGAGAAACGCTGGGCTGGAAGAAGCAAAAGCTGGAATCAAGATTGCCAGGAGAAATATCAATAACCTCAGATATGCAGATGACACCACCCTTATGGCAGAAAGTGAAGAGGAACGAAAAAGCCTCTTGATGAAAGTGAAAGAGGAGAGTGAAAAAGTTGGCTTAAAGCTCAACATTCAGAAAACTAAGATCATGGCATCTGGTCCCATCACTTCATGGAAAATAGAAGGGGAAACAGTGGAAACAGTGTCAGACTTTATTTTTGGGGAGTCCAAAACCACTGCAGATGGTGATCGCAGCCATGAAATTAAAAGACACTTACTCCTTGGAAGGAAACTTATGACCAACCTGGATAGTATATTTAAAAGCAGAGACATTACTTTGCCAACAAAGGTCTGTCTAGTCAAGGCTATGGTTTTTCCAGTAGTCATGTATAGATGTGAGAGTTGGACGATGAAGAAAGCTGAGCGCCAAAAAATTGATGCTTTTGAACTGTGGTGTTGGAGAAGACTCTTGAGAGTCCCTTGGACTGCAAGGAGATCCAACCAGTCCATCCTAAAGGATATCAGACCTGGGTGTTCATTGGAGGGACTGATGCTGAAGCTGAAACTCCAATATTTTGGCCACCTCATGTGAAGAGTTGACTCATTTGAAAAGACTCTGATGCTGGGAGGGATTGGGGGCAGGAGGAGAAGGGGACAACAGAGGATGAGATGGTTGGATGGCATCACCGACTCGATGGACATGGGTTTGAGTAAACTCCGGGAGTTGGTGATGGACAGGGAGGCCTGGCATGCTGCAATTCATGGGGTCGCAAAGTATTGGACATGATTGAGGGACTGAACTGAACTGAACTGAGTTAAGGTTCAGTCAGCATGACATCATCAGTACATTGGGCCAGCTAGCTGTCCTGTGGCTAGGAAGGTGAGCAGAGAAAATGAAAGTATGTTCTACTATCTTCCAGCTCCCTTTATTTGCATCAAGAAATCTGCTTATATCCTTTGTTTGTTATGTTAGTCTCACTTTGATTCCCTTTGAAGTCCTTAATCTTTAGTGTTTTACATCTATTAATATAATGTTTCTTGGCAAACTTTTTTAATTCATCCTGCTTAAGGTACACTGAAGTTTCTGAACCACATTGATGCTATAAAAATATTGGTGTGGAATAACTCAGTCTTTCCAATCAATTTCTTTTGTATTCATTGCTTCAAGCTCTGGATTCAGCTCATTTTTTTTGTTGTTTTTTGAGAGACAGGAAATCTTCAGAAATTTTTTTATTTTCTGAAACTCCAAATGCAGGCAAAAGTTTATTATATTCAGTATCTAATTATATTTTAGTGGGAGAGGCCTTCAAGGTGCTTTTCATTGAAAATATTCAGCCCAGATTATCTACCACAAATTCTATGCCTGAAATAACCATATTGCTAAAATAATGGGATGATATAAAATAATTTTAAAGATTGTAAAAACACTTGGTATTTTAAAAATAGGAACTCTAGCTGTGTTAAAAAATTAGAGTTTATAGGTATTAAAAGTGTTTTCTTTCTTTAATCACTATTCTGGAATCTCATTCTGAGTCTTCCTGCTCTGCTTTCTAATGCTGGAAACATTCTGAAGGATTTACTTTTGTTTAATATTTATATATTCTAGATTTCTTGCTCTTTTCCTGAAGGCTATACATATATATATATTCATAGTGAATTATTTAGCATCAATCATGGGTAACCTTGATGCTGTTTCTTTTAATCTTTTTGACCAAGAAGTGATGTTCCTGTAGGTATGTAATGAAACATGGTTTTGAGAGTCTTTAAAGGAGCAGTGTTTTAACACCTTTTGAAAATCTAAGTGAAATGGTTTGTTTCCCACCATCAACATTAATATAATGATATCTTTATTTCTGGAGTGGCCTATAATCACATATTAGAAGTTTTAGAAAAACTCACTCTTCTATTCTTTTTGCCAATTTTCTCAAACATTAAAAAAGATAGTTTATTGTGATTTTCTTTTTAAGAGTAATATGACAGTAAAAATCTCTTTTGTTTCTAAAAAGGGGAGACTCATCTTTTGTAATTATTAATAAATGATACAATCTAGAATTCCTGCTATACATTCTATATCAAGTCCTAGATGTTTTATGTATCACCTTAAAAAATTTTTTATTGGAGTATATAGTTGATTTGCAATATTGTGTTAATTTCAAGTGAACAACAAATTGAATCTGTTATGCATGAGTGCATGCCAGGTCACTTCAGTCAGGTCTGACTCTTTGCAATCCTGTGGACTGTAGCCCTCCAGGCTCCTCTGTCCATGGGATTCTCTAGGCAGGAATTCTGGAGTGGGTTGCCATGCCCTCCTCCAGGGGATCTTCCCAACCCAGGGACTGAACCCGAGTCTCCTGCAGCTCCTGCAGTGCAGGCAGGTTCCTTACCACTGAGCTACTGGGAAAGCCCAAATCAGTTATAGCCATATCTCCTTTTTGAGATTCTTTTCCCATATAGGCCGTTACATAGTATTGAGTAGAGTTCACTGCAGCCCACATCTGCCACACGTCTCCATTCCTTCTCTGCCTTGGATTCTTCTCCAGAGTTTTCAGTAGTTCCTTATAAACTTTCATGTGGTACACGTTGTGGTTATTATTATTTCCATCTTACAGCTGAGGAAACTTAAGCTTAGGAAAATGAAATTACTTGGCAGAAGCCACTCAGCTTATAAATAACAGCTTATAATAATTTGAAACAGATTTGTTTGATTTCAATGACTCATTTCTTAACCACTAGGCTACACAAAAATGTTGAGAATCCTCGCCTGATCTTGGTGCATGACATTGGAACACTGTTCTCAGAAGTGTCCCCAAATGTCTCCCTGTGGTGCTTGGCTGCCCAGCTCCTGGCATCCTGAGGCAGGGTTCCTCTGACTCTAATGAAGTATTACTTTCAGCCTATGTTCCCCTGGAGAAGAAATGGCAACCCCAAACTCCGGTATTCTTCCTGGGAAATTCTACAGACAGAGGAGGCTAGCAGGAGACCTGGGTTCGATCCCTGGGTTGGGAAGATCCCCTGGAGAAGGGAAAGGCTACCCACTCCAGTATTCTGGTCTGGAGAATTCCATGGACCATATAGTCCAGAGTCGCCAAGAGTTGGACACAACTGTGTGACTTTCACTTTCACACTCGTGATACTGTATATAAAATAGATAACTAATGAGAACCTATTGTATAGCTCAGGGAGAAGGACATGGCAACCCATTCCAGTATTCTGGCCTGGAGTGGGACAGAGGAACCTGGTGGACTACAGTCCATGGGGTTGCAAAGAGTAGGACACGACTGAGTGACTTTCACTTCACTTCACTTCATCCTATAAATAACAGGCAACATAACAGTCAGAGAGGTACATATACAACTTTACACCACACACATGCATAATTACCAGGATCAAACCATCCTTGGGAAGAGAAAACACTGGCTCTTTAGGGGAGCATAATTGTTTAGTCACTGAATTGTGTCCGACTCTTTTGCGACCCCATTTTCTTGAGTAAACAGTCAATAAATAAAATTAGGATCTTTTACATAAAAATCAGATTCCAAGCACTTCTTGAAAGTCAGGAGACCCAACAGCACTGGGCTGGACTGAGAAACAACCATCCGTGAGGGAAGGTATGCGTTTCCTGTGCCCCCACCCTCCCCTGTGAAGTCCAGTCCCTGAGTCCAAGGCACACGGCCTGCAGCTGCCCCACATCAGCGTTACAGCGGAGTTGAAAGGCAATTGAAATAATTCATATGGTGTTTTCTCTATTGAAAGTAAGAAAACAAGAGTGTGTTTCAAGAAAAAAAATATGTGAACAAATTTTGTAGCTAAAGTGAAGACTAGAACTATGGGTTTTATATAAAGAATGTTTGTGATAAAAGAAAAAACTGATATGTCATGAAAAATAATCTATGATAAAAACTGTAAAAAACGTGGGGAAGGTGCATGATTCTAAAAATGAAAAAAGAACAATATTTAAAATATTTTGCTTTTCAAAATGATCTTGCTGTGAAATGCAACTATGATTTGAGAGAACTAGTTTGTATTTCAGTTTGAGACTCCTGGTCTCGAAGGCTGGATTTTGTTAGCCTGCTTAGGAAATTTATTGCTAATTACTTAATTTTATTACAGTAGTTATGTCTGTTACGTGAGAGAAAAACTCTTATAGGAGATACAATTTGTGATACAAAGATATATAGGATACCGTCCCTGATTTCAGGGAAGTATCTAAATGTTGTCATCCATTATTTCAATATTTATTGAGTTCCCAGGAGAGTCAAGCCCTGTGCTGGACTGGTGATTCCAAAATGAATAATAGTCTCATCCTATAAGAATTTATAGTCAAGTTGGAGACATATATAACTGAGCAAGTGGGTAGAGTGCAGAGTGATCAGTGGGGTGAAAGGGTGGGTGCAGGGCACAGTGAGAACTTAATGAGGCAGATGGTGAGGAGGGGCCGGGAGCCATGAGGAACGTAGTGGAAGACAACCAAGTATTCTACAGGGAGTTGCTTCTTCAGGGAGTCTCATGTGTCTCTTTTCCTCTTAAGAGTATCTTTTGCTCTAGACTATCTTTTGCAGGATATCTGTATAGAAAATAGCCTTGGAAGACAGCTCTCTCCCCCCAGAGTAAAGGGCAGGCATGCTTACAGTCTTGTATAATAAAGATGAGGTCTCCCTCCAAAGTCTTCCCGTTATAAAACATGGGGGTTCCTTAAGCTCAGGGTTCCTCGGCTGTAATGTATCCATCAAATATGCAGGTGTCAAATGCATCCAACCACATCGTCTCTGTCCTTTAGGACCTGAGGACAAGGGGAACTGGTGCAAATATGCCAATCCTCCTGCTGCTTGCTGTGCCATGAGCAATAACATCCTTCTATGCTTCTGCCCACATCCATGGAACTAGCAAACTAACTTGTCAGCTTATACATAGACCAAAATCTCAGACTTTTCACGGTATAGTCTTCTGGAAGGATTTTGTCCTCAACCTTATTCATCTGAAATCTCACATTCTGGTGACATCTAGTTTGGAAGAGAGATGTGTTAAAAAAAAAAAAATAGAATAGGGGAAAGATGCTTTGAGAAAATAGAGTTTAAGACTCTCCTTCTCACTGCTCACATTTCTGTGAAGGTGAAATGCAGATAAAGTAGACATCAACTATAATCTCGATGGAGATAGAAGTAGGGAAAGAGGGTTTCCTAAAATAGCAACATGTAGCCAAAAATAAGTGTGGAACATTGGAAATGTGATTATTACTGCTCACCATCTAGGGAGGGCCTGGGTCATTAAATATAAACTTCAAACTCCTATCACTATCTATGTATCTATATATGTATCTATCTGTGCATCTATCATCTATGTATCTATGAGTGTATGTGTGTATGTATGTTTCTATCTATTGTCATTGTCCAGTCACTAAGTCATGTCTGACTCTTTGTGACCCTATGGACTGGAGCCCTGCAGGCTTCCCTGTCCTTCACTAACTCTGACAGTTTGCTCAAATTTATGTTCATTGAGTCAGTGATGCTATATACCATCTTATCCTGTGCTGCCCCCTTCTCCTTTTGCCTTCAATATTTCCCAGCATCAGGGTAGTTTCCAATGATGCTCTTCACATCAGATGGGGCCAAAGTGTTAGAGCTTCAGCTTCAAGATCAGTCCTTCCAATGAATATTTAGGATTGATTTCCTTTAGGATTGACTGGTTTTATCTCCTTGCAGTACAAGGGACTCACAAGAATCTTCTCCAACACTGTCTGTCTATCTATCTATCTAGTTATACAAACTGGTGGGGGCACATTAGCTGTCTGGTTCCACAGTCTTTTCTAACCTCCTCACATCTGTGTTCATCCTCCAGCCAGATTGAGTGTCAGCTCTTGTTCTGCTCTCTCCTCTAAATGGTTCCATACAAGGCCACTTATCTCTCATGCTAATTTTGGGGCCGGGCATGCTCTTTGTCACATGGTTGTGGCCAGGGCTTTCCCAGTCTATGAGTCTCTTTAGGACTGGACATGTTAGCATCCTGAAAAATGTAAACCAAAGATGGCCACATCCATTGAGAAGTTACACTCTGAAGCTGGTTTAGGTTTTATGTAACTCTGCTCTTTCTGCCTTAAAGCCCTAAGCCCTTCAATGTGTCTATTTCTGTCTCAAACTTTTCCTGCTCATAAAAAGTAGTTATTTTGCTTGGACATTTGTTCTGTCTGTCACCCAGTGGCACACCATCCCGAGACTGTGATGCTGGATTCACAGTCAGACAAGCACATACTTCTCCTTTTCCCTAAGAGGTTCATCTCAGTAAGTGAATGACCCGGCAGTAGGACATTAGCATAGTTAGACTCGCCACACACATCACACAGGTGTTTTAAAACACACACACTAAAATAAGTCAGGAGGAGGCTGTGATCAGGTTCATTAGGAGAAAGTCACTTCCTTCAAATCAACAGAGAAGCTCAGATCTCACCGTGGGGATCGGCATGGATGAGCATCACAGAAGAGGTGACAGTCACAGTGGAAACCTGGGGGTGATTTCCACAACCTTTGTGTGTCTGCTCAGATACGCCTCATTCAGCTAACTGTCCATAAAGCAGGCTGTGTTTCTTCCTGTGTGTGCTTTCTGGGGTGTGTGTGGATGTGGAAGTGGAGGTGGGGGAGTGGATTTGTTATAGAAAGGAGACCAAAAGTTTGAGGGGGTGAAATTTACTGAACATGGCAAAAGCAGACAAAGTGCAAAGTGAAAGGTTTGTGTTTAACTGCAGCTAACAGTGGAAGAGGGAAAGGCAGTTTATCCTCAGACATCATGCTGAGTTTGGAAGCCCAGTCCAGGCAGGGTGATGTTGGATGTCAGCCCTTCCATGAGAACCCCCTTTAAATCTCTTTTTCTCTCTATTCATTCAGGACCAGGTATTGTGCTACTGTGGCAAGGCTTTAAAATGTCCCTTAGCTACAGGTCTTTTTCTGTTTTTCTTGTCTCTCTGGTTGCTAAATGAATACCAAGCTCACAGGCTCAGATTATCTTTGCCTAAAGGAAGGCGGCACTTGTGTGCTCTGTAAAATGACAGTTTATCAGCCCAGCTGAAATGCAGTCTTTTAGGATTTGTGCTGTTTTTCTGCAGCTCTGTGCTAATCCTCCTGTTATCATCTCTGTCAGATTTGTTGACTACAATCACTTTGTCAGCTGAGGTAGGCATAGCTAAAGACAAGTAACTAAGCCTGCATCTCCCAATGAGATGTTTGCAAAGGGCTAAATCTTATCAAGTTTTAAGCCATGAGTCACCTCATGGTGACAAAAGACAAAAGCCATCTATCATCGTCCATCTACGTATTTGCCAATTCGTATGGGTGATCAATTGATATAACTCCCTTAGCTTCAGGAGCAAGAAAATGCAAGTAAAGGATTCATGCTGATTTTTTCACTGGTAAGTGATGCAGCAAGGATTGGATTCAGGTACTCAGTGAAATGTTTACAGGCAGAGAGGTTAAGCAGTGACATAGATTTTCTCCTCAAAGTTCACCTACAGGTACATGTCTACACACACACACACACACACCTTGATTCCACTAATCTTTAATTTCTGGCAAGAGTAAACTGGATGAAGAAGATTTGGGGCAGTATTGTAACAAATTTACAATTAATTACTTCTATGGAGAGCTGTTTTGAAAGACACTTTGATAGATAAATGAAAGTAAAGAATGGGATTCTGAAGCCTGCTTGGCCTTCAAATGATGATTTACAAATGTTGCACTTTATATGAATAAAGGACTTTATGCTGTTTGGAAATGGAAAAGATAGAAAAGGGAGAAAAAGAGGGAAATTTTAGGTCAATGACTCATAGATGGCCATGCCCTGATGGAAGGGACCTTTTCCTCTGACTTTTCACTGTTTCAAAATTTTAGCCAAACTCAAAATTTTCTGTGTGGAAATAATTTCGTTGAACCAATAAGAGACATTTTTTTTTTTTTGTCCAAATTGATCCATAGTGAAGGTTGCTTCTCTTACAGAGTTTATATTCAAAAGAGGTTGGAGACATATAAATTAATCCGTATGTAAAAATATAACTTAATAGAGTGATATATGTTATAAAGGAAATGAACCAGGGTAATAAAAAACAGTTGACTGGGGTAGCCTGGTTACAGATGATTAGGAAAGGGCTTATAAATGAGATGACATTTATGCTGAGAGTGTGAATCAAAAGGATGACTCTCTTTCTTCTGAGTTAATTAATATTCATGTTCTACAAGGAGTTAATATCTAAGAGGAGGAATCAACAAATGTACCAGATATTTAATAAAGTTCTACACATTCATTCAGAAATAACTTTTTGATTTATACCAGATGGAATTAATCTCTATAGGAGACAAGGCAATGACTAACTAGCCCAATATTAAAGTCTTTCTAGAAAAGGAAGAGTATACCAGTTAAGCCTCTTGATTGCAAACTTAAAAATCTAACTCCATTGATTTAACAGAAATGGGGAATTATTAAATGAACATAACCATGAACTTCCAGATGTTCAAGCTGGTTTTAGAAAAGGCAGAAGAACCAGAGATCAAATTGCCAACATCTGTTGAATCAACGAAAAAGCAAGAGAGTTCCAGAATAACATCTATTTCTGCTTTATTGACTATGCCAAAGACTTTGACTGGGTGGATCACAATAAACTGTGAAAAATTCTGAAAGAGATGGGAATACCAGACCACCTGATCTGCCTCTTGAGAAACCTGCATGCAGGTCAGGAAGAAACAGTTAGAACTGGACATGGAACAACAGACTGGTTCCAAATAGGAAAAGGAGTACATCAAGGCAGTATATTGTCACCCTGCTTATTTAACTTCTATGCAGAGTACATCATGAGAAACGCCAGGCTGAAAGAATCACAAGCTGGAATCAAGATTGCCAGGAGAAATATCAGATAACCTCAGATATGCAGATGACACCACCCTTATGGAAGAAAGTGAAGAAAAACTAAAGAGCCTCTTGATGAAAATGAAAGAGGAGAGTGAAAAAATTGGCTTAAAGCTCAACATTCAGAAAACTAAGATCATGGCATCCAGTCCCATCACTTCATGGCAAATAGATGGGGAAACAGTGGAAACAGTGTCAGACTTTATTTTGGAAGGCTCCAAAATCACTGCAGATGGTGATTGCAGCCATGAAATTAAAAGACGCTTGCTCCTTGAAAGGAAAGTTATGACCAACCTGGATAGCATATTAAAAAGCAGAGACATTACTTTGTCAACAAAGGTCCATCTAGGCAAGGCTATGGTTTCTCCAGTGGTCATGTATGGATGTGAGAGTTGGACTATGAAGAAAGCTGAGCGCTGAAGAATTGATGCTTTTTAACTGTGGTGTTGGAGAAGACTCTTGAGAGTCCCTTAAACTGCAAGGAGATCCAGCCAGTCCATCCTAAAGGAGATCAGTTCTTTGGAGGGACTGATGTTGAAGCTGAAACTCCAATACTTTGGCCACCTGATGTGGAGAGCTGACTCATTGAAAAAGACCCCGATGCTGGGAAAGATTGAGGGCAGGAGGAGAAGGGGGTGACAGAGGGTGAGATAGTTGGATGGCATCACCGACACAATGGACATGGTTTGGGTGGACTCTGGGAGTTGGTGATGGATAGGGAGGCCTGGTGTGCTGCGGTTCATGGGGTCGCAAAGAGTCAGACATGACTGAGCGATTGAGCTGAACTGAACTGAAAGTGTATCATAGAAGTGATGGTAAAATGAAGAGTAGTCTGGGAAAATAGGCAGGAAACAAGATGGCATCTAAATTTATGTAGCAGCAAAAATCTGACTAAGACGCCACCGTGTCATCATTTCTCTATGCCCTAGTTGCTGCTGGGGACATTACCTCCATGATGGAACCCAAGCCTGGCAGATGTGTGCATAGATTGCAGCACATTAAACAAATTTTAGTTGTCCTGTGCTCTTGAATTACTCCCACAGTTTCAAAATCCTGGGCAAATATATTCAATCTTTTGAGTGAATGTACTATTCCCTTTCCAGGCCCAGGAAGCAGAGAAAGACTAGATCTGGCTGGTTCCTTTGGCTTTCATAGTGAGAGATAAAGCTTTGCATTTCATTAAGACTCACATGACAGGAATTTTCCTGGAAAAGAAGTGAGGTTAGATTCTTAGCAGGAAAAATGACAAACATCCAACACAGTTTACCATTTTTGGCTGCCCAGCATCCATGTACACATTTCTCTTTATACTAATATTCCAAAATAAAAAGCTCTTGCCTAATGTAACTAATACTTGTTTTGTCAAAAATTGCACTCACTCTACTCCAAGACCAGCATCCCTTTCATCTCTGCCATTTAAATTCTTCCATCTCCAGATCTGCGACAATCCCACTTCAACAGTATCTAACGCAGAGCCTAAACACAGTTGTGAGTAGATAATTTTTAAAAAAATATTTATTTATGTATTATGGGCTTTACTGGTGGCTCAAATGGTAAAGAATCTGCCTGCAGTGCAGGAGACCCAGGTTCGATCCCTTGGCTGGGAAGATCCCCTGGAGAAGGGAATGGCAACCCACTCCAGTATTCTTGCCTGGGGAATTCCATGGACAGAGGAGCCTGGCAGGCTATGGTCCATGGGGTGGCAAAGAGTAAGACACAACTGAGTGACTAACACAATGTTGGATCCACTTTGAGAAGCTATCCTTCCTTGGACATTTAAAATCCCAACGTCCCTCACTTGAAAGATTGGGAAGCAAAGAGTTGTGAGTAGATCATTTTTTAAAATATTTGTTTTTTCATTTGGCTGCACTCGGTCTTAGATGTGTCACTCATGATCTTCTATCTTCATTGCAGCATGCATGATCTTTAGTTGCAGCATGCAAACTCTTATTTTGGCCTATGGAATCCAGTTCCCTGACCAGGGACTGAACCCTATCCCCGTGTATTGGGAGCATGGATTCTTAAGCTACTGGACCACTGGAAGTCCTGTGAGTAGATAATTTTTTCTGAATGCATGTATTCTGATATGAAAGTAGCTACCCCATATATTGTTTACTGGTTCAGCACGTGTAGCAGGTGACCATATGTTCAGTCATATCTGACTCTTTGCATTTCCGTGGACTGTAGCCCATCAGGCTCCTCTGTCCCTGGGATTCTCCAGGCAAGAATACTGGAGTGGGTTGCCATTCCCTTCTCCAGGGAATCTTCCCAACCCAGGGATCAAACCTGTATCTCTTGTGTTTCCTGCATTGGCAGGTTTTTTTTTTTTTTTTTTTTTAAACCAGCTAAACCACCTGGGAAGCTCAGAGCACCTAGCATATCCTATGGTTTAACCTCACAATCTCTCCTGACATTGCCTCCAAGCTGGCAGGTGCCATAACTAAGTTGTCAGTCATTCTTTCTTTCATTTTTCTAAGGCCAGTTGCTTCTGGGCACAAAATAAAACCAGTGACTCTCTTTGGCATCAGGATGGGAAATAGGACATTACTTCCCACCAAGACTTGTATCAAGAAGGATTCGCTTCAAATAGGAAGGTGGTTTGAACTCACACAATTTAAATGTTAACATTGTTATGTCAACTTTAAACTGGATAACAAGGAATTATCTAGGATGGCATATCTGGTTTGTCACAAATTGAAGTTAAATATTTGTACTTTAAAATAAAACTTTTAAGTGTTGTCAATAATTAGACTTATCCATTAATATACAAAAATATTTGATATCTCAGTTAATTTTTCTCATATATTTTTAATGCAGTCTTGAGCATTAAATCTCTGATGAGTATAATTTGAATTGATTTACATGTCCTAAGGTAAAAGAAAAGAATTTCCTTTAAAACATTAAATAAGTCTGAGTTTTGTAATTGAGATGGATCTTCTAGCTATTCATGCTAACAAATAAATTTTCTGTATGTGTAATGTTCCATGGGATATGAGTGACCATCTAGACATTATCCAACATATGATGATCAAGGTCATTCAAAACTAAGTTGTCAACTGAATTTTTTAAAATGTGCATAGGAAAGCAAATGTTAACCTATACCTGGTGGCCTAATAGAATCATTTGAACCATTTGAGTAGTGGTGAAAACTTCACTTTGAAAATTTTCAAAATCAGCTACAGTTGGGAAAATAATTTCCAACATAGTCAAAATTTAATTGGTTTTGCTTGATGATGGCTTAAATATGAGCAAAAAGCATCCTTAAAGTTTTTTCATATGCAAATTTTAAATACTTATACACATACACACATGCCGTCATAAAAGTAAATCATGGAAGTCCTCCCGGAGTACCTGATACTTAAACTTTGTTGTGAAGGCAAGATTTCTCCATATGGAGAACACTGTATTTATCAGTTGAAACACTGTATTAATTACCAGTGTGTGGAGGTAAGAAAAATCACCATGTATTATAAAATTATAGGAGACTTAGTATGACTGGAATAATGGTATATATATGAGAATGGGGTTAGAAATAAATGGGAATCAAGTCACAAAAGGTATTATATGTTATCCCAACAAGTTTGGATCATATTCTGCACTTCAACGCAGTAAACTCACAGACATTATTTCCAAGCTGGCACCATATCTAAATCTTCTATCATCATTCTTTGAATTCTACTACAGCCAACTGCTTCAGGGTCCAAGACAAAAATCTAATACCTAGATTTGGCAAAAAGAAGTAGGCATTTCATAGAAAAGTAGAGTATTTGGAAGATATACATTGCAGATTGTGAAATATTTTTATGTAGATATCTGCGCCTGGTTCCTGACATGGAGTTCCTGAGACTCATATAATTTCTTGTGATAAGAGTACTAGGAACATCTTTTGTTCTAACATATTTTCCATGATACTAGTTCCTGACATACTTCCTAAGTTCCTTGGAGCTTCCTAGGTGATAGGAATGCCTTGTATTCTAATGGGACAACTCTCGGTGGGCTCCTAGATAGAAACTGTTTACCAGAAAGACCAAGCCATGATTAGATGCTTGGAACTTTTCAGCTCCATCAAAAGATTGATCTAATAATCAGTCATGCTCATGTGATGAAGCCTTTAAAAAATCCCCAAAATTGGAGGTTTGAAGAGCTTCAGAGTTTGTGAACACATCTTCATGTGAGGAGGATGGCGCCCCTTGATTCCAAGGGAATAGAGGCCCCTGCACTCAAGATCTGTACAGACCTCACCTTCATGTATATCCTGGTGAAAGAAATAGACCTGGCGTCTAATATGTCATCACTGAGCTGTGGCCATTGCCAGCCTCCCAGCTTCCCAAGTCAGTTCCTGAAAAGCCATCATTTCCCCAGAAATGACCTCCTATTTCTTCACCCATAAAGTCTGAAATTCTACATGTATTAACATGTTCCTTTACAGAAAACATTTTCTTCCTGTGATTCTTTCAGGGTCTGCAATGTGCTTGGAAGATTAACTGCTTTCTCCTAGAACAAATTTGAGTTCAGTTCAGTTGCTCTGTCATGTCTCACTCTTTGTGACCCCATGGACTGCAGCACACCAGGCTTTCCTGTCCATCACCAGTTCTGGAGCTTGCTCAAAGTGATGTCCATCAAGTCGGTGATGCCATCCAACCATCTCATCCTCTGTTGTCCCCTTCTCCTCCTACCTTCAATCTTTCCCAGCATCAGGGTCTTTTCCAATGAGTCAGTTCTTTGTGCCAGGTGGCCAAATGATTGGAGTTTCAACTTCAGCATCAGCCCTTCCATTGAATATTCAGGGCTGATTTCTTTTAGGATGGACTGGTTGGATCTCCTTGCAGTCCAAGGGACTCTCAAGAGTCTTCTCCAACATCACAGTTCAAAAGCATCAATTCTTTGGCACTCAGCTTTCTTCATAGTCCAACTCTCACATCCATCATGACTACCGGAAAAACCATAGCTTTGACTAGATGGACCTTTGTTGGCAAAATAATGCCTCTGCTTTTTAATATGGTGTCTAGGTTGGTCATAGCTTTTCCTCCAAGGAGTAAGCGTCTTTTAATTTCATGGCTGCAGTCACCATCTGCAGTGATTTTGGAGCCCCCCAAAATAAAGTCTATCACTTTTTCCATTGTTTCCACATCTATCTGCCATGAAGTGATGGGACCAGATGCCATGATCTTAGTTTTCTGAGTGTTGAGTATTAAGCCAACATTTTCACTCTCCTCTTTCACGTTCAACAAGAGGCTCTTTAATTTTTCACTTTCTGCCATAAGGGTGGTGTCATCTGCATATCTGAGGTTATTGATATTTCCCCCAGCAGTCTTGATTCCAGCTTGTGCTTCATCCAGCCTGGCATTTCTCATGCTATACTCTGCATGTAAGTTTAAAAAGTAGGAAGACAATATACAGCCTTGAAGTACTCCTGTCCTGATTAAGCATCAGTCTGTTGTTAATGTCCAGCTCTAACCATTGCTTCTTGACCTGCATACAGATTTCTCAGGAGGCAGGTAAGGTGGTCTGGTATTTCCATCTCTTGAAGAATTTTCCACAGTTTATTGTGATCCACACAGTCAAAGGCTTTGGCATAGTCAATAAAGCAAAAGTAGATGTTTTCCTGGAAATCCCATGATCCAGCAGATGCTGGCAATTTGATCTCTGGTTCCTCTGCCTTTTCTAAATCCAACTTGAACATCTGGAAATTTACAGTTCACATCCTGTTGAGCCTGTCTTGGAGAATTTTGAGCATTATTCTATAGCATGTGAGATGAGTGCAATTGTGCAGTAGTTTGCACATTCTTTGGTATTGCCTTTCTTTGGAATTGGCACGAAAACTGACCTTTTCCAGTCCCATGGCCACTGCTGAGTTTTCCAAATTTGGTAGCATATTGAGTGCAACACTTTCACAGCATCATCTTTTAGGGCTTGAAATAGCTCAACTGGAATTCTATCCCCTCCACTGGCTTTTGTTGTGAAGATGCTTCCTAAGGCCCACTTGACTTTGCACTCTAAGATGTCTGGCTGTAGGTGTGTGATCACACCATCGTGGTTATCTGGGTCACTAAGATCTTTTTTGTATATTTCTTCTGTGTATTCTTGCCACTTCTTCTTAATATCTTCTGCTTCTGTTAGGTCCATGCCATTTCTGTCCTTTATTGTGCCCATCTTTGCATGAAATGTTCCCTTGGTATCTCTAATTTTCTTGAAGAGATCTCTAGTCTTTCCCATTCTATTGTTCTCCTCTATTTCTTTGCATTGTTCACTGATGAAGGCTTTCTTATCTTGCCTTGCTATTCTTTGGAACTCTGCATTCAAATGGGTATGTCTTTCCTTTCCTCCTTTGCTTTCACTTATCTTTTCTCAGCTATTTGTAAGGCCACCTCAGACAACCACTTTGCCTTTTTGCATTTCTTTTTCTTGGGGGATGGTCTTGATCACTGCCTCCTGTACAATGTCATGAATCTCCATCCATAGTTCTTCAGGCACTCTTTCTATCAGATCTAATCCCTTGAATCTATTTGTCACTTCCACTGTATAATCATAAGGGATTTGATTTAGGTCATACTGTATGGCCTAGTGGTTTTCCCTACTTTCTTCAATTTAAGTCTGAAGTTGGCAATAAGGAGTTCATGATCTGAGCCAACAATCAGCTCCCGGTCTTGTTTTTGCTGACTGAATAGAGCTTCTCCATCTTTGGCTGGCAAAGAATATAATCAATGTGATTTCGGTATTGACCATCTGGTGATGTCCATGTTGTTGGAAGAGGTTCTCATGTTGTTGGAAGAGGTTGTTGTCAGAGATCCCATATTGTTGGAAGAGGTTGTTGTCAGAGATTCCAGGGCAGCTTGGACAGGGTGCACAGATGCTCATATGTGCGTCCCTAAGTGACCCTAAGTGTCTTTCCTCCTAACCTGAGAAGAGGCTCCAGTAGTTGCATCACATGGCCTTAGTTTCCTCTGTCATCCAAAATCATCCAGGTTCCAGTTTCAAACCTGTGTCCCCTGCATTGGCAAATGGGTTCTTAACCATGGACCACCAGAGAAGTCCCTAAACTTCTCATTGACCATGAGGCGCCTCCCACCTGTTAACTCTGCGTGGAGGTTGGTGTCCATCTGCAATCCTGCACTGCTGGCCACTCGTTCCCTCAAAGATGGCAGAGTAGAAGGGCGTTTGCTCATCTTCTCCTGCAAGAACTCCAAAATTACAACTCACTGCTGAACAACCATGGACAGGAGAACGTTGGATCCTGGAACAAAAGGAAATGGAAAAATGTGTGTGCTGAAGTCAGGGGGAATACAGAGAGACCGATCTTTTATGACTGACATCCCATAATTATCTCATGAGCATAGGCCTCTGTTGATGAAAAAAAGAGAGAGAAGAAAAGAGCAGAGTACATTAAATCTGCCTTAGGCAAATGGATTGTCCTTAGGCATTAAATGGCTTCTTTAGAACTGTGGCTCCTGGGCAAGAGGTTATTTTCATGACTACTATATTTCAACAATTGCATTCTTCCTCCTTGGATTTTGCCTTGGTTTTCAGATAACACTCTCAGGAATCTTGAATACTAAAAATTACTAGGGTAACGTGATTATTAAATGTGTTGCTATAATTTTACTACTCTATTTCTTCTCATAGAGAACACAGTATTTTTGATGATGAACAAAATAATAGAAGAGAAAAACAATACAAAAAATGACTACTTACAAATATGGTTGGTTCTCAAAGAATGTGTCTCAAGTAGGTATAAATATAGCTATACATCTGCCAAGATTGTTCCATCGGATGTGTTGTGTGGTGCAAATTAAGAAAGTGACATGTCTAATGAGACAAACTCTTGCAAAAATATTCCCTGACCTTAGAGTTTTCATTGGGAAATTTTGCTAGTAACACTTCCACTGAAGGAGGTTATATGACTTAACCAGGTCAAATTTGATAATATTTATAGCCTTAAAAGTTTAGAGTGATTGCGCTGTCATTGGCCTGGAGTTATTATTAGGGAATGATAGGGAAGGCAGAGAAGACTTGATGTAATCATAAATTTTCAATGTCCCTCTCCTCTCTATTGGGGTATGGAATTGAAAACCATTTGCCTTGCATAATTTAATTAACCTGTCACTTTATTTTGGAGGTTTGCTAATTCATGATGCAAAAGGACTGATTGATGGAGCATTGCGAGGACAAAAGCTAGATGTTGAATAGAATTAACTAGCATAAGCATAGCGTAAGAGTAGAATTATTTTTGAATTAACATCAATTATAAAATGAGTTCAAAAGATTATTTACTACTTAAGCTGGAAATTCTGTGGTTTATTCACCTGAATTTTTAGAATCAGACTAGAGTTCCCTGATATTCCTTACTGAAGAGTTAGAATAATAATTAAATGTAGTAATGGCAATCTTTTAATTGTGCCAATGATTTACCTGATATTACATTAGTTTCTATTTACATATATATTTTGTATTCTCACAAAAGTTGCAAAATGAAAATTATTATTAATGATTATCAAACTAAGGTCAAGGAGGTTTTATTCCTAGTTAGTTTACAAAAAATGTTATTATGGTGCCAAAAGAAAAATGAAGAATGTATGAAAAATGAAAGAACAGTCACATTTGCATTTGGGAGACTATTCTTCAAAAAATTTTAAGTGCTAAGAATCAATTGGGAAAGGTCTTCCAACTATCAATTTTCTAAACAATATCAAAGAGATAGTCTCTTTTATCAGAAAGTTATCTTGGAAGCTATACAGACACGTGTTCTTTAGAAGCTGGCAGCATTTATAAATAAAAGAAGGAGACTGAGTGATAAAAAGAGCAGACATGTTATTTACAAGCGAAACAAAACTATAAACTTGGTCTTTGAACAATAGTCTTTTCCTTGTTTGGGGGGATAGGAGTGTATGTATATGCCTAGCACTTGTGGATGTGAATGGTGGTGAAAGTAAAGCCTGATGCTGTGAGGAATAATATTGCATAGGAACTTGGAATGTTAGGTCCATGAATCAGGATAAATTGGAAGTGGTCAAACAGGAGATGGCAAGAATAAACATCTACATTTTAGGAATCAGCAAACCAAAATGAACTGGAATGGCAAATTTAACTCAGATGACTATTATATCTACTACTGTGGGCAAGAATGCCATAGAAGAAATGGAATAGCCCTCATAGTCAACACAAGAGTATGGAATGTAGTTTTGGGGTGCAAACTCAAAAACTACAGAATGATTTCTGTTCATTTGCAAGGCAAACAATTCAATATCACAGTAATCCAAGTCTACACCCCAACCAGTAATGCTGAAGAAATTGAACTTGAACAGTTCTATGAAGACCTAGGAAAAGAAAGCTATACCCATTTGAATGCAGAGTCCCAAAGAATAGCAAGGAGAGATAAGAAAGCCTTTCTCAGTGAAATAGAAGGAAATAATAGAATGGGAAGAACTTCTGGAATGAATATCCCAAAGAGATGTCCTTTTCATTATAGGGAACTGCAGTGCAAAACTAGGAAGTCAAGAGATACCTGGAGTAACAGGCAAATTTGGCCTTGGAGTACAGAATGAAGCAGGGCAAAGGCTAACAGAGTTTTGCCAAGAGAACACACTGGTCATAGCAAACACCCTCTTCCAACAACACAAGAGAAGACTCTACATATGGACATCACCAGATGGTCGATACTGAAATCAGATTGATCATATTCTTTGCCAGCCAAAGATGGAGAAGCTCTATACAGTCAGCAAAAACAAGACCAGGAGCTGACTGTTGGCTCAGATCATGAACTCCTTATTGCCAACTTCAGACTTAAATTGAAGAAAGTGGGGGAAACCACTAGACCATACAGGTATGACCTAAATCAAATCCCTTATGATTATACAGTGGAAGTGACAAATAGATTCAAGGGATTAGATCGGATAGAAAGAGTGCCTGAAGAACTATGGATGGAGGTTCATGACATTGTACAGGAGGCAGTGATCAAGACCATCCCCAAGAAAAAGAAATGCAAAAAGGCAAAGTGGTTGTCTGAGGCGGCCTTACAAATAGCTGAGAAAAGAGAAGTGAAAGGCAAAGGAGAAAAGAAAAGACATACCCATTTGAATGCAGAGTTCCAAAGAATAGCAGGAGAGAAAGAAAGCCTTCCTCAGTGAACAATGCAAAGTAGAGGAAAGCAACAGAATGGGAAAGACTAGAGATCTCTTCAAGAAAATTAGAGATACCAAGGGAATATTTCATGAAAAGTTGGGCACAATAAAGGACAGAAATGGCATGGACCTAACAGAAGCAGAAGATATTAAGAAGAGGTGGCAAGAATACACAGAAGAACTGTACAAAAAAGATTTTCTTGACCCAGATAATCACAATGGTGTGATCACCCATCTAGAGCTAGACATCTTGGAATGTGGAGTCAAGTGGGCCTTAGGAAGGATCTCCACAATAAAAGCCAGTGGACATGAAGGCATTCCAGTTGAGCTATTTCAAATCCTAAAAGATGATGTTGTGAAAGTGCTGCATTCAATACGCCAGCAAATTTGGAAAACTCAGCAGTGGCCACGGAACTGGAAAAGTCAGTTTTCGTGCCAATTCCAAAGAAAGGCAATACCAAAGAATGTGCAAACTACTACACAATTGCACTCATCTCACATGCTAGAAAGTAATGCTCAAAATTCTCCAAGACAGGCTCAACAGTATGTGAACTGTAAACTTCCAGATGTTCAAGCTGGATTTAGAAAAGGCAGAGGAACCAGAGATCAAATTGCCAGCATCCTTTGGATCATTGAAAAAGCAAGGGATTTCCAGGAAAACATCTACTTTTGCTTTATTGACTATGCCAAAGCCTTTGACTGTGTGGATCACAACAAACTGTGGAAAATTCTGAAAGAGATGGGAATATCAGACCACCTTACGTGCCTTGTGAGAAATCTGTATGCAGCTCAAGAAAGAAAGTGAAGTCGCTCAGTCATGTCTGACTCTTTGCAACCCCGTGGACTGTAGCCTACCAGGCTCCTCTGTCCATGGGATTGTCCAGGCAAGAATACTGGAGTGGGTTACCATTTCCTTCTCCAGAGGATCTTCCCTACCCAGGGATTGAACCTGGGTCTCCCGCATTAGAGGCACATGCTTTAACCTCTGAGCCACCAGGGAAGCAAGATGCAGTTAAAACAGGACATGGAAAAACAGACTGGTTCCAAATCGGGAAAGGAGTGCATCAAGGCTGTATATTGTCACCCTGCTTATTTAACTTTTTGCAGAGTACATCATGCAAAATGCTGGGCTGGATGAAGCACAGGATGAAGCACTTCAAGATTGCCTGGAGAAACCTCAGTAACCTCAGATACTCAGATGACACCAACCTTTTTGGCAGAAAGTGACAAAGAACTAAAAAGCCTCTTGATGAAAGTGAAAGTGGAGAGTGAAAAAGTTGGCTTAAAACTCAACATTCAAAAAACTGAGATCATGGCATCCAGTCCCATCACTTCATGGCAAATAGATGGGGAAACAATGGAAATAGTGAGACACTTTATATTTTTGGGCTCCAAAATCACTGCAGATGGTAACTGCAGCCATGAAGTAAAAGACACATGCTCCTTGGAAGAAAAGCTATGACCAACCTAAACAGCTTATTAAAAAACAGAGACATTCCTTTGCCAACAAAGGTCCATCTAGTCACAGCTATGGTTTTTCCAGTAGTCCCATATGGATGTAAGAGTTGGACTATAAAGAAAGCTGAGCAACAAAGAATTGATGCTTTTAAACTGTACTGCTGGGGAAGACTCTTGAGAGTCCCTTGGTGAGCAAGAACAAACCAGTCAATCTTAAATGAAATCAGTCCTGAATGTTCATTGGAAGGACTGATGCTGAAGAAACTCCAATACTTTGGCCACCTGATGGAAAGAACTGACTCCTTGGAAATGACCCTGATGACCAGAATCAGGGTCATTCTGGGAAAGATTGAAGGTAGGAGGAGAAGGGGACAACAGAGGATGAGATGGTTGGATGGCATCACCAACTCGACGGACATGAGTCTGAGCAATCTCCAGAAGGACAGGGAAGCCTGGAGTGCTGCAGTCCATGGGGTCGCAAAGAGTCAGCAAACACTGAGCAAGTGAACTGAGCTGAACTGAGCACTTGTGCAGCAGGTAAGAGAGGGTTTTAAGTGAACAATATGGGTTGAATGTGGCTTCCCAGGTGACTCCAGGGGTAAAGAACCCTCCTGCCAATACAAGAGATAGAAGAGATGCGAGATTCCATCTCTAATTTGAGAAGATCCCCTGGAGGAGGGCATGGCAACCCACTCTAGTATTCTTGCTTAGAGAATCCCATGGACAGAAGAGCCTGGAGGACTACAGTTCATAGGATTGCAAAGAGTTGGACACAACTGAAGTGACTTAGCATGCCTTCATGAGGTGAGTGGGGCTTTCACATGTGCTAGAAAGTTCTAGTTATTCTTTCATATTCTTGCAGGTCATTATGGGTGGAGGCAAGGAGTGAGCTACAGGTAGGTGGATCACATAATTTGTGAGCAGAGCTGTTGGGATGGTTAACCTCTCATCACTTGCAGCAATTACTATTTTTAGACCAAGATAATAGGGTAGCTATTATCTTGGTCTAAAGCATATTTAAAAACAGACATCACTTTGCTGACAAAGATCTGTATAGTCAAAGCTATAATTTTGCTATATTGTGGATGTGAGAGTTAGACCATAAAGAAGGCTGTGTGCCAAAGAATTGATGCTTTTGAATTATGGTGCTGGAAAAGACTCTAGAAAGTTCCTTGGACAGCGAGAAGATCAAACCAGACAATCGTAAAAGAAATCAATCCTGAATATTCACTGGAAGTGTTGATGCTGAAGCTGAAGCTCCAATACCTTGGCCACCTGATGCAAAGAGCCGACTCATTGGAAAAGACCGTGATGCTGGGAAAGATTGAAAGCAGGAGAAGAGGGGGAAGGTAGAGGATGAGATGGTTGGATGGCATCGCTGACTCAATGGGCAGAGTTTGAGCAAATTCAGGGAGATATTGACGGACAGGGAAGCCTGGCATGCTGCAGTCCATGGGGCCACAAAGAGTCAGACATGATTTAGTGATTGAATGACAACAGCAATAACCCCCCTACCCTGGCCTCCATCCCATTCCCATAGGATACAGCAGTGCTTCCCAACTTTTTTGACACCAGGGACCAGTTTAGTGGAAGACATTTTTTGCAGGGACTGAGGTGTGTGGGGACAGTTTGGGAATCATTCACGCTCCTTACCTGTATTATGCACTTTGTTTCTTTTATTTCCAGGCCAGAATACTGGAGTGGGTAAGCCGTTCCCTTCTCCAGGGGATCTTCCCTACCCAGGGATTGAACCCAGGTCTCTTGCATTGCAGTCAGATTCTTTATCATCTGAGCCACCAGGGAAGCTCTCATTATTATCACACTGTGATATATAATGAAATAATTATACAGTTTACCATAATTAAGAATCAGTGGGATCCCTGAGTTTATTTTCCCTAGCTCAGATGGTAACATGAACCCATAGGGTGTGGTTTAAACACAAATGCAGCTTCGCTGGCTAACCTGCCTCTCACCTCCTGCTGTGTGGCCCAGTTCCCTGGGAGGAGGCCGATACCTGGTATAGAGGGCACCCACTGGGCCCACATTTGGTTGTGCATCACCCCTCACAGTAGGGGTTCATGGTACTAACACAACATAGATGCCAGGAGCCCACACCCCTCTCTCTCTCTAGGTCTTGCTTGGGTACCAGGGTTCACAGAATTTCTTGCTTACCAGTCCTGGGCCTGATTCTAGGGCTCTATGAAACTTAGTCTATTCCCCTGAGAATGGATCATACTACATATGTGATCATCTTTATGCCTAAGAGATAGTCAAAGGGAGGCTGTGCACAGACACGTGAATACACATGAATGTACGTGGGGCACCTCTGGATGTGGGATGAACAACATGAGAAGTACCCCAGGTAGAGGTTAAAACTGAGATGTGTTTTTTCCTCAACTCTATGTTTCAGCACAGAATTCCGGTTAAGATCCCATCCCTCCACAGCATTAAAGAAAACATATTTGTCAAAGGAGAAGAATAGACCTAATTGACATTGTGAGCTTTGCTTATAACATCCAAATAGTCAAACAACGTAGGTGAGTTTCCCTTTGTACTCAGCCTGAAAAAGGGAAAGTGTTAGTCGCTCAGTTGTGTCCAACCCTTTGCCACCCCATGGACTGTAGCCTGCCAGGCTCCTCTGTCCATGGGATTTCCCAGACAAGAATACCAGAGTGGGTAATCTCTCCCTTTTCCAGGGCTAGGATCTGTTGATATTGGGGGTGGACACACCAAATTCTCTAGATGAAATTTTTAAAGTTTACATTTGCTAAGAGCATAGCCTCTTTCATCCTTAGCATTTAGTACAACGTCTGATGTATAGTATGTACTCAGGAAAGATTTGTGGAACAAAAAACTAAATTTAACTCATTCTTATAAACTGAGTGATGAAAAATCACATTCTGGAGCAGAAACTCTTGGAGTGGGAGATAAGACCTAATATTTTCTACAACAGCAGACAGTAGATTGCTTGTGTAAATCACTTAGCAGTGTTTCTGTCACTTAGCAAATCCACAGTAAATGTTACCTACCATTGTTAATTATACAATCTATGGATGATGAATTCTAGAGATTTCATCAGTTGAGACTCCATAAGTATAGTTTGTGTAGTCACATTAAAATATGTGATCAATTTCTTAACATCACGAAAGTTCCCATGAAAAGATTTTTTGCCACTTGAAAAATTTAACGTCTGTACCAATTGGTGGGTTCCAGCACTTGTCAAACTAGTTATTTGATTAACTCTACAGCTGTGACATCCTCAGAGCAGGCATAAATTTTATTTTAAACAATAATAAATGAAATGATTTTGTTGCCTTCATGTTCTAATCTGCCTGTTTGACTTTTGTTTTCATTTGTAGGATTCATCAGCGCACTCAGTCTTTGATTCCTGAAAAACCCATGTAGGAATCTTAAACACACTGCATGCTGAAACCAGCAAAGACTTTGATTAAGTTACAAAACAGAACACTGTACTATACATAATTGACCTTTGAATAACATAGGTTTGAATTGCCTGGGTTCACTGATATCCAGATTTTTTTTTCAATAGTAAATATTAGAGTAGTATGTGGTCTGTGGTTGGTTGAATCTATAGACACCAGGTAACCACAGATATGGAGGGCTGACTATTAATTATAATTGAAATTTCAACAGTGCAGGAGGTTGACACTCTTAACTCCGACTTTGTTCAAACATCAACTGTATATTTGATAAATGAATGAGGGAATGAATCTCTTTGTTAAGAGAATTTGCTCAGAGTGCAGCATCTATGCATTAGCGTGTCCAGATTTTTCCTTAGTTTATCCCTAACAAGTAGCTGAGCTATAATTATTTCAGACCTCTAAAAAACAAACAAAAATACCTTAATTGGGTTAGATTCTTGTATACCGTTTTCCATATAAAAAGTCAATACCACATTTGCCTATTTGAACAATGTTTCTGTAATAAAACAAGGATTACAACGGCCTATGTTTAATCAGAGAAACCCTCGCCTCTCTAGAAAAGTGTGTATAGCAGTGGTGGGACAGAGAATTTTATTGGAGTATTTGACTATGTAGCTTGAGTTGAATCTCTTTTTCTTTAGGAGGTGACATAACTGAAGCCTATCCATTTCCAAAGAATAGTGATTAACTCGTTGTAGGAGACAAGTGAAGTCTACTGATGTGTTTTTCTTATGTGGGGTCTCTTTCATTTTTATTTCTATTTCTCTTCCTTTCCTTGACTTTAATTTTAATTATACATACCACTCAAAATGCTTTTGCAAATGGAAGGACACAAATACTATATCCCACAGTATAAACTCACCAAAAGCAGCTTTATGATGCATTTCCAGTAGCTGTTCCAATGCCTGCATCTAGTTCACTTGTCATATGTATGTGGGCCATGAGAATGGGCAGGACATTTAATATATCAGAGAGAACCAAAATTCTAGTAAGGGATTGCAAAATCTAATAAGATTGAAAAACTTACATAAGCTCTAATTTTACAGGGAGAAATTATATCCTGGGCAAGAGAAATCAAATTTCAGTGTCTCTTAAGCCCATGCCATCTAATATCATTACTGACTGAATCAGTGCTCTTTACTTTACTGGCACAACCTGTTGCCTGGGCACAGGCACAGGGGATAGAAATAAAGAGGCCAGTTTTCTGGAAAATTGTTTGTTCAGTGTCCTCTGCCACTTCAAAAAAAGAGTGAGGTGTTCATCAAAGAGATATTTAAATATTTAAGAGAATCTAGCTTTGACTTATCACAATGAAACTTGAAGCTAAGTGGGAAAAGTACATTTGGCATCATCTTTCTGGATGCTACTCCCTTACATTCCTAGAAAAACATCCATTTTATCCCATATATACTTTCCCATAGTTCACACTGAGAAGCTGCATTCTTGCTGCTCCCCTGAGGAGCAGTGCTCACTGGGTATCATTGTGGCATCAGTAGACTGGAAGAGATGATCACAGTCAACTGCATCGTGATGAAGGTGAAAGAGGAGAGTGAAAAAGCTAGCTTAAAAGCAACATTCAAAAAACAAAGATCATTTTTGTGTATGGTGTTAGAAAGTGTTCTAGTTTCATTCTTTTACAAGTGGTTGACCAGTCTTCCCAGCACCACTTGTTAAAGAGGTTGTCTTTTTTCCATTGTATATCCTTGCCTCCTTTGTCGAAGATAAGGTGTCCATAGGATTAAAGATCTAAATGTAAGACCAGAAACTATAAAACTCCTAGAGGAGAACATAGGCAAAACACTCTCTGACATAAATCACAGCAGGATCCTCTATGACCCACCTCCCAGAATATTGGAAATAAAAGCAAAAATAAACAAATGGGACCTAATGAAACTTAGCACAACAAAGCTAACTATAAGTAAGGTGAAAAGACAGCCCTCAGATTGGGAGAAAATAATAGCAAATGAAGCAACAGACAAAGGATTAATCTCAAAAATATACAAGCAACACCTGAAGCTCAATTCCAGAAAAATAAATGACCCAATCAAAAAATGGGCCAAAGAACTAAACAGACATTTCTCCAAGGAAGACATACAGATGGCTAACAAACACATGAAAAGATGCTCAACATCACTCATTATCAGAGAAATGCAAATCAAAACCACAATGAGGTACCATTACACGCCAGTCAGGATGGCTGCTATCCAAAAGTCTACAAGCAATAAATGCTGGAGAGGGTGTGGAGAAAAGGGAACCCTCTTACACTGTTGGTGGGAATGCAAACTAGTACAGCCACTATGGAAAACAGTATGGAGATTTCTTAAAAAGCTGGAAATAGAACTGCCATATGACCCAGCAATCCCACTTCTGGGCATACACACCAAGGAAACCAGATCTGAAAGAGACACGTGCACCCCAATGTTCATCACAGCACTGTTTATAATAGCCAGGACATGGAAGCAACCTAGATGCCCATCAGCAGACGAATGGATGAGGAAGCTGTGGTACATATACACCATGGAATATTACTCAGCCATTAAAAAGAATTCATTTGAATCAGTTCTAATGAGATGGACGAAACTGGAGCCCATTATACAGAGTGAAGTAAGCCAGAAAGATAAAGAACATTACAGCATACTAACACATATATATGGAATTTAGAAAGATGGTAATGATAACCCTATATGCAAAACAGAAAAAGAGACACAGATGTACAGAACAGACTTTTGGACTCTGTGGGAGAAGGCGAGAGTGGGATGTTTTGAAAGAACAGCATGTATATTATCTATTGTGAAACAGATCACCAGCCCAGGTGGGATACATGAGACAAGTGCTCAGGCCTGGTGCACTGGGAAGACCCAAAGGAATCGGGTGGAGAGGGAGGTGGGAGGGGGGACCGGGATGGGGAATACATGTAACTCCATGGCTGATTCATGTCAATGTATGACAAAACCCACTGCAATGTTGTGAAGTAATTAGCCTCCAACTAATAAAAATAAATGAAAAGAAAAAAGAAAAAAAACGAAGATCATGACATCCAGTCCCATCACGTCATGGCAAATAGAAAGGGAAAATGTGGAAACAGTAACAGATTTTATTTCTTGGGTTCCAAAATCCCTGTGGACGGTGACTGCAGCCATGAAATTAAAAGATGCTGGCTCCTTGGAAGAAAAGTTATGACAAATCTAGACAGTGTATTAAAAAGCAAAGACATCACTTTGCCGACAAAGGTCTGTATAGTCAAAGCTATGGTTTTTCCAGTAGTCATTTATGGTTGTGAGAGGTGGACCATAAAAAGGCTGAATGCCAAAGAGTTGATGCTTTTGAACTGTGGTGCTAAAGAAGACTCTTGAGAGTTCTATGGACAGCAAGGAGAACAAACCAATCAATCCTAAAGGAAATCAATCCTGAATATTCATTGGAAGGACTAATACTGAAGTGGAAACTCCAATTCTTTGGCCACCTGATGTGAAGAGCCGACTCACTGGAAAAGACCCTGATGCTGGGAACAGATTGAGGGTAGGAGGAGAAAGCAGTGACAGAGGATGAGATGATTGGATGGCATCAACAACTCAATGCATATGAGTTTGAGCAAACTCTGGGAAATAGTGGAGGACAGGCAGGCCTGGTGTACTGCAGTCCATGGGGTCACAAAAAGTTGGACGCAACTGAGGGACTGAACAACAACTGGTATACTATATTCTTAGCTTTCACATTATCTCATTTGGTCCTCACAATACCTATGCAATTTAGAGAGAATAAATGTTACTCTGCTGAATTCAGAGTTGAGAAAACGGATGCTCAGAAAGATTGAGGCACTGGTTCAAGTTCACACAATTGCTAAGACAGAAATGGGGCTCTGGGTCTTGCTATCTGTCTGGCTATGTCCTTTATGACACAATTAAAATGAAAATTAGTCTTAAAGGAGGAAGAAAAGCATGTTGCATAGTTTGCAAAAAAAGGAATGTTTTCCTGAAGATTCTGCAAGAGTGAAAAAGGAGGATCAACCTAACTAAAGTCCTTAAGAAAACGGTATAAATATTAATACTATCTAAGGCTTTCCCAGTTGCATACTGTTACAATTTGAAAATTTTAATCCAAAGTAGATTCAGTACTTGTGCCGTATTGAACCAGCACTGCCATAGATAAGATGAGTATTTTTGTCTTCAAAAAGTGACTTTGTATTAAGCCAGTAACAAAGGTAAAGTTAATTTATTCTTTCTCTCAAAAAATGTGAGATGTGCTCATTTTATTAATAAAGTAGGTATGCTAAATATACTTACTACATGTCCAGTAATCATCTAACTAAGTTTATATATTTTTAACCCACTGAATCTTCACAGTAGCCATAGGAAGTTAGTCCAATAATTATGCCTATTTGACAGATGAAGAAATTGAAACATACACTGGGTAATAGATTGCCTGAGATCAAAGAACTAGAAACTAGCAGAGGCAGAATTTGAACTGATCCCATAGTCTTGATTTTGAACACTAGGCTCTAACGTCTCTGGTAGAAACTTTATAAGTGATAAAGTTTCTTAGTGATGAGCTTCCTCTCACAAAATTTACTGCCAAATATAAAACACATCATTTTATTTTGCACACTTCCTACTCTAGCAAAGCAAATACAATGGTGTGGTCACAGTGATTTCAGGATCAAATGATACAGAGCAACATGAAAGGGCCCATTTTCACTTGACCTTCTGGGCACTCCAGATGTTAAGGCCTATTGTTCTCTCATATATTTCTTGATGGAAATCTCTAGGAGGAGATAAAACAGTGATGAGACCATAGTGACTGCCTATGGATTAGGTGAAGTCAGCTAGCTAAAACCTCTTGAAAGTAGAGATTGAATTTCTTATATGAAAAGTCACCACTTTCATCCAGAGACTGTCCTCTCAAAATTGTTGTTTGTAAACACCCACAGAAGAGTACAGATAAAGGGTCTAAAAGGAAATATAAGAACATGACATAGAAGTTACCTCTAATTGGTAGAGCAAAAATGGATGTTTTTATATTTATGTCTTAAAATTTTTCTAGAGTACTTGCATGTTGCTTTTAAAATTATTTGGAAATTAATATATGCACATTGCTTTAAAAATTATAAAAATATACAATAAATTAATTGCTAAGACAATTAACCAGAAAAAAGAAATGGTAATTATGTGATGTAATATGGGTATTAGCTAAAGCTATGGTGATAATCATTTTGTAATATGTAAGTATATCGAATCAACAGGCTGTCCACCTTAAACTTACACAATGGTATGTGTCAATTATATCTCCATGAAACTAGAAAATAAATGAATAAATTAATCAATATACTTAAACTTGTCACCAAGTCTTAAAAACATGTTTTCCTTAAGGTACTGTATTATCATTTGAGGTTGATTGTGAATCAAGAACCTAAACATATAGAATTGATAATTATAAACATCTATAAAAGCATGAGGAAACTTTTTCTATAAAGAGCCAGATAATAAATATTTTACACTTTGTAGACCAAAAATCTCTATCATAATTATGCAGCTCATCTCTTGCAGCATGAAAGTAGTCATGAACAACATGGGAAAAAATAAACATAGCTGTGTTTCAATAATTTTATTTATAAAACCAGGAAACTGGATGGATTTGGCCAGCAGGTTACAATGTTGACCCCTGTATAAAATACTATGTTCCAAGTACAGAGTTACAAACTATTCAAGCTTGAGGAAAGTAGAAGATGGAAAAAAGAGAACCTATATGATCAGCATTGTTTTGTAACAGAAATAAGCAAAGCTCACAATAACAACAGGCAACATAATGTCAATTGATAGAAGAATGAGTGAATATATTGTGGCATATTCATTCAATTTATGCATTGCTGTGTGTTCTGTAGTTTACAACAAATGAAAATGGAAGAACTGAATTCCATGCACCAACACAAATGAATTTAGCAAACCAATTCTGAGCAACAAAGGCAATTGGTAAAATATATACAGTATAATACAATTCTTATAAAATCTAAAATCATGCTAAAATAATTCTACATATCTTTAGGGATGCATACATATGTATTAAAAGTGAAAATGTATGCATTTTCACTTTAGATTTTTTTTATTTAAAAATTAATATTAAAAAACAGTATTATGACAACTTTAGGGTGATGGAGGTAGGAATGAGATCAAAGAGGAGTTTCATATTTTAAATAGGATACAGGATAAATATTAATATTAAAATAAAATAAAATAGAGACCTAGTTTGAAGATTTCCCAGGCAGACAAAACCAGCAAGCAAAATTTAGTTTATTTCATGAACATGAGCAAAAATTATTTCTTGTATATATGTCTGATAATCATAAATGAAACTTAAGTCACCTTTTTAAATAAAATGAGATAATCACTTTTAACCAATCCCCTGCCATCTGGGAACCCTCACTGTAGTAACCAATCATTTTGAAGGTTAAACAGCTTTCTCATTTTCACTTTATAAGCCATCCCAGAACATGATGCCTCTGAACTTCTTATCAGTTTCAGGTTTGAAGCATCCCTGTTCATGAAAGTTCATTTCTCACTCAATAAAATATTCATATCAAGTAAAGCTCTCTGAATTTTCTTCTAACATCAGTGTACAAATATTTTATGAGTGAGGAAATGTAAGGAAGAGTAAAGAAAATAAATTCAATAGTCAACAGATAAGATGTCCTCACAAGTTTGAAAGATTTCTGGAGTGGAAATGCTGGATAAAGGGAGCTAGAAGTATAAGAGATGGAAGTTAGAAGTCAGACGCCTAGTATTGAGTGCAGAGATGTAAGATTTAGGGTGGTAACAAAAATCTGTAATAGATCCACAAAGTGGATGGTTGTAATGTGGAGAAAAAGATCATCGCTACTGAGGAGGGCACAAAGCTATAATACAAGGGCAGCTGTGTAGGGAGATCCTCTCCCTGGAATTTGAAATTGATAAGAATGATAACAGAGTGATAATGGGGAAGAGGACTGAGGTGCAGTTTTCGTGTATTCGTAGATATAGTCTATAAGTCTGTGCTGACAGTAAAAAGCAGGAGCAACAGGGTAGTGTCTGATTTTAAGATCTGTGTTTTTGGTTTAATTGCTTTTGTTTTGTCTTTATAAACAAAGAAGAGAAAAAAAAATTGAAAGTAAAAGAAGAGCAAGGAGGACATAAACACCTGCTGGTCCAGGCACACAGTGGGGGAATGGAAGAAACTTTACTTGATGATACTCCAAAGAAAGCAATACTCCAAGGGTGTTCAGTTCAGTTCAGTTCAGTCACTCAGTCGTGTCCGACTCTTTGCGACCCCATGAATCACAGCACGCCAGGCCTCCCGGTCCATCACAAACTCCCAGAGTTTGCTCAAACTCATGCCCATCAAGTTGGTGATGTCATCCAGCCATCTCATCCTCTGTTGTCCCCTTCTCCTCCTGCCCCCAATCCCTCCCAGCATCAGGGTCATTTCCAATGAGTCAACTCTTCACATGAGGTGGCCAAAGTATTGGAGTTTCAGCCTCAACATCAGTCCTTCCAATGAACACCCAGGACTGATCTCCTTCAGGATGGACTTGTTGGATCTCCTTGCAGTCCAAGGGACTCTCAAGAGTGTTCTCCAACACCACAGTTCAAAAGCATCAGTTTTCCAGCTCTCAGCTTTCTTCACAGTCCAACTCTCATATCCATACATGACCATTAGAAAAACCATAGCCTTGACCAGACAGACCTTTGTTGGTAAAGTAGTCTCTGCTTTTTAATATGCTACCTAGGTTGGTCATAACTTTCCTTCCAAGGAGTAAGCGTCTTTTAATTTCATGGCTGCAGTCACCATCTGCAGTGATTTTGGAGCCCAAAAAAATAAAGTCTGACACTGTTTCCACTGTCTCCCCATCTATTTCCCATGAGGTGATGGGACCAGATGCCATTTCAATTCTATCTAGATCATGAAGACAATGTCCAGAAAAGGGATTGAGGCTTGTTAGAGGCAGTTGCTGTTGACTTTGTCCACAGAACGTACAACAACTCACTTGTGTGGGAAGGTGTGGGGAACTGGGATGGGATGGAAATCAGGTGGTTCGATCATATACTCAGCAGTATATATACTGGGATACTGAAGAATGACCTGGGAAACTTGGGCTTCTAACAGTACTGTGAAGCCTGATGGCCCTAACCCTGGCCATGTCTATAGGAAGGGAAATAACTGATTTAAGTTAAACACCCTGGTAAGTAGAGAAAGAAGATAAGCTTTGTCAGCTTGGAATTCAAATTTTTCTGCTTTCCTCAGCTCTTCTGTCATCATTCTTCAACACCCAACTCTACTCAGATCAACCCACTTCCTCCTTGTACACTGATTCAACTATCACTGTGGTATCTCTTCTGTTTCTCTATGAAATTGAGATGGTCTTTTAGATCTTGGTTTTCCTTTTGAATCCCTGACAATACCTAGCAAAGTGCTGGATGCACAGTGAATGCTCAATAAATATTTGATGGATTGGGCTATAAATTTCATTTGTCTAGGTTATAACCAGCACTTGGGCACTCAAGATATGGCTATAAATTGGAAGGCTAAGGATCCCAGCTTTTATTACAAACTTTTTCATGTTTAAAAGCAAATCTTGGGTTGCAAAGATTTAGCCATTACTCTTGCTTCCTTCCTACCTCTTCACAATCTAAGATTTATAAAAACAGAAGTAGTTGCTGTGGAGACAATTGCTGGGCCCTAGAGGAGCTATTTGAGAATAAAAGCAAGAACTGCTATAATATTCAATAGCAAGACTCTACATTAATTTTTTTGCCTTTAATGATAAAACTGAAAATAGAATACAGAACAAAAATGTCAGGAACTGTGAACTCACTCTCTTTGTTGCAGAGTTGATAATCTGAGCCATACCAGTTGATGCTACCCCTTGTTAAGATACTGAAATAATTCCACACTGGTTATGAGATAGCCATTACCCCTGGACCTGCCCTGAGACCCTTCCAATGTCTTTAGCTTCCCAATGCTTGCCCCTGTATCCTTCCCATTTCCTCCTAATCCAGCAACCAAAGGTTAATATCCAGTTAAGCATAGGTTTAGTTAGCACTGCGACTGTAGCAGACACACCAGTTGTTCAACATGGTGAATTTATCAACTATTAAAGATAGTGCATATCATTTCTGACTATATTTGTCAGGTGTTACAAACAAGAGTCCTATATACATGATTTATGTGGTCTTCCTAGTATTTTACATTCTTCTAAAATTGTCAATTAACATTCAAAACTTGAGTGACTTCAAGGGATAATCCAAATCTTTAGCTCTTCGCCCCAAAATTGGAAATCCTTGCAACACTGGGCTTTCATTTGAAGAAATTCATGGAGCAGAGTTTGAGTGCCCCCTTTAAATTCTGCATACACTGTCTACTCACCAGGCTTCCTCACATTTCATTGTTCAACCAGTGGACTGTACTTTTTCATGTAACTAGCTTCCCCTGTGGATGTTTAAGTGTCTGGGCCCTGCTCCACAATAACCCCGAATCAGATTCCCTGGGGCCAGGTTTGGTTCCAGACTTTCTGAGTCATTTGGTGCAACACCAGCTCCTCCTGGGTACACTGCTGCTCTGCCTCCTCCCTCTTCCAGGTCCCTTTTGCATCTACCAATTGTAACAGCAACTCACCTCCCTTCTCTTCTTATGCAGGATGGCATATCCAGACTTTGCAGACATGAAAACCTTGTCTGTGGTGACTACATCCCTAAAGAGTTGCAGAAAAGATCTAGAATTGAGAAGTATACACTCTAGTCTTGATGTGTACCTCCAATAAAAGATAGGAATGAAATTTTGTGATCTCTGCCATATACATATTTTCTCAGTAAGTAAAAAATTACTATCTATGGGGAAAACTGCTGCCAGCAATTATGCTACTATTTTGGGGGAGAAAGTGCCCCAGCAGGTCCAGCTGCAGGGATACTACCTGCTCACCTACAACTTCCCCCCTTAACTGTGACAGCTATCTACCACTGTATGAATTCCTGGCTGTAACTGATGATAAATCATAGGGAATGTTCGAACACTACATTTAATCAGAAGTCTTGCCTCAGTTTTCTATTCCACATAACATACCACCCAAAACATGGTGGCTTAAAATAATCTGTTGATTTGTTCATAATTCTGGGGCTCAGCAACGTGGGCCAGTCTGGCCAGGGTCACTCATGCCCTTATAGTCACCTGGCAGCTCAACTCTGGTTTGAGATGGCTCCTCCCATATATCTGACAGGCAGTGTGTCTGGGTTCTCTCCCACATGGTGGACCTGGTTTTTTGACACAGTGGACTCAGAGAAGTATTCCAAGAGGGGTTGAACAGACGCTTCAGAGTTCTCATAACATCACTTCCACTACATTCTACTGGCCAAAGCAAGTCATAAACCCAGCCCAGACTAACCACCAGGAACTAGTCTCCAGTTTCTCATAGAAAGAGCTGCAGAGTTGCAGGGTGTGGATTCAGGAGTGAGAGGAGTATCAATATTACTGCCTTCTGTGCAAACAACCTGCTATATTCCTGGAGCTGAAGGGACGAAGGCTTGGGTTCCACTATAACAGAAGAGAGGATTGTGATTTAAAAAAAAAAAAACCCTTTCAGACATATTGGGATCATATACATTGGAAAGTCCCTAGTGAGATGGAGCGTGGAAAGATGAGGAAGCTTCTGAAGTTGAGAAGTCCTGATTTGAAATTTATCAAAGAAATTATAAAAGTGGGTGGAAGAGGGGTGGGAATAAGAGCATATAGTGAGGGCAGGAGGATTTGAGAGGAAGAAGCCCAATGGGAGAACCTGTTTCTTGAAACAGATGTCAACCAGCTGCCACAGTGGAACCCAACCTCATTCCTTCTGTCTCTTTTTCAAAGCCTGGGCTGTGTTCTCTGATCAACCCACCCTCTTTCCTCTCACTCTCAAGTGTAGGATCTCTGCGTCTCAGACCTGATTACTGTGGTATTATCCAAACAGCTCCTCCAGATGTTCCTCGTTTGGTATGCCCTGTGTGTCACACCTGCTTGGCTTAATTATTTTTTTTAATATTTTTATTTCTTTCTGAATAAGTAAAGTAGGTTCATGGTACAAAATTCAAAAAGTACAAAAGTTACACAGACAAAAACCAGAGACAGAGACGCAACTTGTTCCTAAAAAATGGCAGAGCCTGGATTTGAATGCAGGCTGACGCGGCACCCATGCTTTTGACTATGGATGGCACTGCTGAGTTATAAAGTCAGGGCTTCTCATCAGTTCTGCTCACAGAGAAGCTAGAAATTACATTTTCCTCCATCAAAACTAATAAATCTACCTTGATTAGTGAGAGAGAAGTACATACCTGCACTCTTCTTGCCTGAACTAATAAAGAAGAACAATTACAAGTGGTCAGCATTGTTCCTGTCACAGAAATATGAAGACACCAAACACTACTTATTGTAAGAAAACATGATGTATTAATTTTGGCAACACTTGTACATCATGTCATGCCAATAAAGACAAGGGAATTGAAAGCAGAAATTGAAAGCTGGATGTGACCTGCTTCTATCAGCATCTCTGGAGTCAGTATCGAAGATGGAGGAGGAGACGGGGCCTTTGGGAGGTGGGCGATTAGCTCCAGGGAGAAAGGAAGGTCCTCTGGCTTCTCTCCCCAGGCCTAACTAACCTTCTTACTTGAAAACCACCTTGGACGAGAGACCTCTGCCATTTGTTCTTCACCATCTCACTTAGGAAAAGAGACGTAGGAAGGGCCCGCCCCTCTGGCATCACGCCCCGGAAGTGCAGTGGGCCCAGGCGTAGGGTCTCCGGAAGCAGTCGATAGTCACTGGTTTCACGGCATGTGACTCAGCACATGGCTGAGTTCTTGGCCCCCAGGAACCTGGAGCTGTTGGCCTCGGTCACTGAGGCGGTGTCGTCCCTGACTATCACTGACCCATTCGTTGCAGCCGGCGAGAGTGCCGCCCCGCCGTCCTGCCGCCCCCAGCGGCTCCTCGGAGAGGAGGTTCATCTGCTCCTTCCCCAACTGCAGCGCCGATTGTTCCAAGCCAACAAGGCTTGGAAGCTAGGACGCGCACCTACGTGAGTACACAGGGAGCGGGGAAGAGACCCTATGTTTGTGACTATAAAGAAAGCTGGGCGCCGAAGAAGTGATGCTTTTGAACTGTGGTGTTGGAAAAGACTCTTGAGAGTCCCTTGGACTGCACGGAGATCCAACCAGTCCATCCTAAAGGAGATCAGTCCTGGGTGTTCACTGGAAGGACTGATGTTGAAGCTGAAACTCCAATACTTGTGGGGCCACCTGATGCGAACAGCTGACTCATTTGAAAAGACCCTGATTCTGGGAAAGATTAAGGGCAGGAGAAGAGGGGGCAACAGAGGATGGGATGGTTGGATGGCATCACTGACTCATTGGACATGAGTTTGGGTGAACTCTGGGAGTTGGTGATGGAGAGGGAGGCCTGGCGTGTTGCGGTTCATGGGGTCACAAAGAATCGGACACGACTGAGCGAATGAACTGAATTGAACTGATGAAGGGTGTGGCAAGGCCTTGGTCAAGGACTACAATCTCAGCCGCCATGCCCTGCTTCACACCCAAGAAAAGCCCTTTGTACAGCTAGCGGCTATGATCAGAAATTCGACACAAAATAAAACTTGAAGAAACATATTGAACGAAAACATATAAAACCAAAAAAACAGTATGCATTCAGTTTCAAAGGTTGTGAGAAGACCTTTAGGAAACATCAGCAACTGAAAATCCACCAGTGCCAGCACACCAACGAGCCGCTGTTCAACTGTGTCCACGAGGGATGTGGAAATTTTTCCTCCCCCAGCAGTCTGAAGCGGCACGGAAGGTCCACGAGGGCTGTATCTGTCAAAAAAGAATGTTCTTTTGTGGCAAAAACATGGGCAGAGCTTCTAAGACTCGTGAGAGAGACCCATAAAGAGAACATAATCTGTGGCGCATGCCAGGAAAACATTTAAGGGCAAGGACTTCCTGAAGCAGCACATGCGGATGCACGCCCGGAGCGGGTCGTGTGCCGGTGTCCACTGGAAGGCTGCGGCCACACCTACACCACTGTGTTCAACCTCCAGAGCCATATTCTCTCCTTCCACGAGGAGCAACGCCCCTTCGTGTGCCAGCATGCTGGTTGTGGCAAAACCTTGCCATGAAGCAGAGCCTCAGCAGACATGCTGTTGTGCGAGAACCTGACAAGAAGAAAAGCAAAGTGAGGCTTCTCGTGAGAAGTGGAGCCTGGCCTCTCGACTCAGTGGGTACCTCCCTCCTGAGAGAACACAGGGCCTGGCTGTGCCTTTGCCCAGAAACGGGGAGCCTCTGAGCTGCATGGAAGGCCACGCACTTCCCACGTCGCCATGCTGACCGCAGCTGCACACCCGACTCTGCTGGGTGGAGGACCACAGACCAGCCAGCTCGGTTTTCTCTCCCAGAAGCACCTGTTTGTTGAAGTCACTGGGGCAGGACACCAGATACTCCATCTTTCTCGTCTTTCCCTTTTCAGAGCGTCTCCTCTCAGGGTGCCGGGAGCTGCTCTCCCTCCATTTTGCTCTAAGGAGGAAGAACACACATCACAACCTTGCTCCCTCTGATGGGCTGCAGCCTGGATAAGAAGCCTGGATAAGAAGACATGGTCTGGATGAATCGATTACACGTCACCTCCTAGAAGAGGAAACAAAGTTCAGTTCAGTTCAGTCGCTCAGTCGTGTCCGACTCTGCCACCCCGTGAATCGCAGCACACCAGGCCTCCCTGTCCATCACCAACTCCCAGAGTCTACCCAAACCCATGTCCATCAACTCAGTGATGCCATCCAGCCATCTCATCCTCTGTTGACCCCTTCTCCTCCTGCCCCGAATCCTTCCCAGCATTGGGGTCTTTTCCAATGAGTCAGCTCTTCGCATCAGGTGGCCAAAGTATTGGAGTTTCAGCTTCAACATCAGTCCTTAAAGTGAATACCCAGGACTGATCTCCTTTATGATAGACTGGTTGGATCTCCTTGCAGTCCAAGGGACTCTCAAGAGTCTTTTCCAACACCACAGTTCAAAACATCAAGTTTTTTGCACTCAGCTTTCTTCACTGCCCAACTCTCACATCCATACATGACCACTGGAAAAACCATAGCCTTGACTAGACGGACCTTTGTTGACAAAGTAATGTCTCTGCTTTTAAATATGCTATCCAGGTTGGTCATAACTTTCCTTCCAAGGAGTAAGCGTCTTTTAATTTCATGGCTGCAATCACTATCTGCAGTGATTTTGGAGCCCCCAAAAAAATAAAGTCTGACACTGTTTCCACTGTTTCCCCATCTATTTGCCATGAAGTGATGGGACTGGATGCCATGATCTTAGTTTTCTGAATGTTGAGCTTTAAGCCAACTTTTTCACTCTCCTCTTTCACTTTCATCAAGAGGCTTTTTCATTCCTCTTCACTTTCTGCCATAAGGGTGGTGTCATCTGCATATCTGAGGTTATTGATATTTCTCCCGGCAATCTTGATTCCAGCTTCTGCTTCCTCCAGCCCAGTGTTTCTCATGAGGTACTCTGCATATAAGTTAAATAAGCAGGGTGACAATATACAGCCTTGATGTACTCCTTTTCCTATTTGGAACCAGTCGTTGTTCGATGTCCAGTTGTAACTCTTGCTTCCTGACCTGCATACAGGTTTCTCAAGAGATAGGTCAGATGGTCGTAGTCCCATCTCTTTCAGAATTTTCCACAGTTTATTGTGATCCACACAGTCAAAGTCTTTGGCATAGTCAGTAAAGCAGAAATAGATGTTTTTCTGGAACTCTTGCTTTTTTGATGATCCAGTGGATGTTGGCAATTTGATTTCTGGTTCCTCTGCCTTTTCTAAAACCAGCTTGAATGTCTGGAAGTTCACGGTTCACATGTTGCTGAAGCTTGGCTTGGAGAATTGAGGAAACAAAAGGCTAGTGTAAAACCAACACCTTTAGTTCTTTCTGGTGTTAATGTTTATCTAATACCAATAAAAACCAGCATTCTTGAATTGGTATATAAGGGATTTGCTAAGTCAAATCATATAGACCTGGTTAAGCTGATCAAAACCTGTACAATAACCAGGTGGTTGGACAAACTCCATGTAACTAGGCCAATGTGCTAAAGTCTTGGTGGTTTTGAATCCTCTGTCATGGCACTGAGAGGCTATGTCTGGCCCAGATCACCCTCTCACAAAAAGTACTGAGCGGTGGGTTTGGGCACTGGCAGGGCCTCCTTATTCCCCCAGGTTGTCAGCCCAGTGCTATTCCCAACCATCCTTCACAGAGTCATTGAAGTGGTTAGAAAAAGACAGACCCATGGTTCTAGAGAGTCTGAGTGGGCTGGACTGGGCCCAGGGCCTGTGTCATTCTAGTTTGGAGCTAGGGCTGAAAACCACTGGTGTAAATGCTGCCTTTATTGGCTGCTAAGCTGTGTAACTCCAAAAGCCAAATCCTCCAGACTTATCCTGGGACTGTAAACTGACACTTTCTAGAAGAGTTTGACTTGAATGCTTCTCATAGGCATTTATAAAGAGGAATCAGACTTAAAAAGATGAACCCATACAGTTTCTAGCTTTCCTATTTAAATGTTAGACCCTCTACAGTCTGTGAAGTAGAATAGTATATAGCCCTTAAGTTAGGAAGTAGTGTTCTCACATGGCGAAGTACTTTTGTTACAGTGGAAAAAAGCTGTATATATTTTGCATTTTGAAAACCCAATTAGAAAGCTGCTCCCAGGACTGGGCAGAATTATTAGTTACTTTTCTCTGCCTTTATGTTTTCCAGGTTTTCTACAGTTGTATTTGTCAGCTCAGAAAACAAACAGATGCAAGCAGTCACTCAGGCCTGTTTTCACTTACTATTTTGTTCTCGGGCTCATCTGCACTCTTCCCTTTAGTGTAATCTGGACTTGATATGATTTTTTGATCCACTGCTGTATCTGTTTACTCTTTGTGTCCAAATCATGTTGTCCAATATTTGAAGAAAAATTAGTTCCTTGGTCAGGGTGGGTCCTAGGTTGAAAGAGTGAGATCTGGAGCTATTCTTTGAGGCCTGTGTTTTATCACACGTTCATCCTAAGGTCTACACTGCTACAGGCCCTCCTGTCTGCCTGGTATTAATGGTTTCACATTCCAGTTAAATGGAGGACACAGACATCAGGTAAAACACCACTATTTTAGTTGCCAAGTAAGAATACCTAAACAGGGAATGCTTCCATTTATCATTACCATTGTTTGATGAAAGAACAAAGGAATGGTCCTTAAGAACCAGGTAATCTTTTTTTTTCCCCCTCTTATTTTGGGTGGTGGATAACAGGTCTTCACTGTATTTTTTCTTTATGCCTTTTTAATTTAAATAAAAGAAATTTTTCTAAAAAAAGAAAAGAGACATAGGAAGAAGAATGATTAGGTTCTAAAACACAAACTTTGGTCTTTGGGTAAAGCATCTAGATATAGGTATGCTACAGATAGTGCAGGGTGTCTTTGTGTGTGATCCTGCAGTATGTGCAGGAGTGTGCACACGGGCCATGAAACATTTACCAACAGTACCTTCCATGTGGTACACCTGCAAGGCCCATGGGTTTTGAACACTGGTGTTAACAACAGTAGGAGGAGAGGCAAGGTCACCCTGCCCACTGGACGGGGCGCGGCTCCTTCCCACAGTCAGGCAGACTTATCTGCAGCTGGACTTCTCAACCACTCTTTACTCTGTTAAATTTCTGGTAACTCCTTCCCACTTATTACACAAAAAAATGTCTTGCTAAAAGACCTTTTTATATTTCTGATCATTTGGACCTATTCTGTCATAAGATATATGTGTACCCAAAGGGTAGATTTTATCCGTTTTTGGAAAAAATCACATGGGGCAATTTCTGATGCTTTTAATCAGCCACCTAAGCCACTTAGACCAGTGAAAGGTAGGTCGAGCTTCCTGCTGCTTAACGAATGAAATTTTCCTCTATCCACCATGCCCATGTTGGCCTGGACTTTAGCATTTGTAAACAAAAATACTTTCTCCCAAATAACATTAATTCTCAAAGCTGGAGTTTGAGTCCAATTCCTTTTGTAGAAGAAAATTATTTTTTTTATTTTCTCCTTTCCCTTGAACTGATAAATTTAGGAGAGGTTAATAGGTCAGAAGAACAGTGAGAATGCTACTTTTATACATTACATAAATTCCTATGATTCAACCATAAAAACTACTTACCTGAACACCCTAAGTTCTTCCCCATTAAGATAGATAAAGGCAAGAACATACAGGTCGATAAGATTGCCTGTTATACATAAGAGGCTGCCTTGATTCTCAGAAATGGCAGACCATGCATCTTCATAAAGTGTTATTCTACTTCATATGATATAATTTTGTAAAAAAAAAAAAACGGTGTATGCACATTTGTAAAATATAATTTGAATGTGTATTTAAAAATGTTATACAAATTAACTATATTTAAAATGATAGAAATTGTATCTGTTGTGTGATGGATTGTCTTTGAGAGGTAAAATTTTACACTGCCTTCCTTATCTGCCTTCCTTACATCTGCCTTCTTATCTTCCTTATCTCTGTGAATGCATGCATGTGTGTGTGTGTGTGTGTGTGTGTGTGAAAGTAGAAGGGAATAAAAATAAGGGTGAAGGGTTCAGTTTTCTATTTGCATTCTGGAGACAACTGTATCCCTTTTGTGTCTTTAGCAGTTGCAGTCTAAGTATAGAACTGGAGAACATGACCACCAGGGTTCTTGCTCCAGTAACAGAAACGCCAAGACCAAGGCAGGCAGGGCCCAGAGCCAGGCTCCTCATGATCAGGCAGTCACATCAAATCCCCTTCAGTCACTCAGTCATGTCCGGCTTTTGCAACCCCATGGACTGTAGCCTACCAGGGTCCTCTGTTCATGGGATTCTCCAGGCAAGAATACTGGCCTGGGTTGCCATTTCCTACTCCAGGGGATCTCCCCAGCCCGGGATCATACCCCCATATCTTGAGTCTCCTGCACTGGCAGGCAGATTCTTTACCAACTGTACCACCTGGAAAACTCCCTACCGTGTAATATAAATCATACCTTTATGCTGTGGGGTGTTAGTGGCCTCTGCCTTACAATACACGTTTGGTTCAGAGTGACTCAACAGTAAGCAGATTTCTCGAATAAAATATCATTTGGATGAAGGTCGGGAAGAGAAACTCCTCTCCTTCCATACTCTTGCACTCCTCTTTTGCATCCCATGTCAGAAGCAGGTAATAGAGACGAAGCCATCCCCGAGGAGTCAGTCTGCAGTATAACAGAGAGTGGACCCGTTTATGACCACATCCCGGGGACCACAAACAGCCTCCTCTAGGCTGGCCGGAAGGAATGGCTAGACACCGTTGCTAACCCTTTCTCTGTTCTTTCCTTCTAGTGAGGACTCTGTGATGAATTGAAAGAAGGGCTTCGTGTCCTTCAGGGAAGGACGGGAGTACAAACACGAGGACTGTGGCAAACAGGATGTTAGTCTGCGTCAATCCCTACTACTCAAATCCACCAGATGATTCCTACCTCATTTGCCATATATATATATACACACACACACATATGTGTGTGTGTGTATATGTATATATTTGCCATATATTATATATATGTTTGCCATATATTATATATATATAAAATCTTCCCTAGCATCTTCAACTTATATATCAGGCCTGAAAACACTGAATCTTCAGACAAGCAGAAAAACGCTGCTGTGCTGAAACTCTGAAAGCAGCAGCAGCCCCATTTGTCTCCAGGACTTCAGCATGCAAAATCACCTCTCACAGGTCATTCATTCACTCTCCTTTCTGGAACAATAGCTTGGAATCATTGTCAGAAGTCAATCCCCACTTGACATGAAGGATATAGCTTAAAGATTTGTTTTGGGAATTAAGATTCCCAGTACACATTTAAAACAAGGCTTGTTATTTACAGAGCACATTTTTCAAATGGGGCCTCTGTTTTGTTTTGTTGCCTCCTGGCATACTGTTTGGGTTTCCCTGGTGACTCAGATGGTAAAGAATCTGCTCACAATGCAGGAGACCTGGGTTCGATCCCTGGGTCGGGAAGATCCCCTGGAGAAGGGAAGGGTTACCCACCCTACTATTCTTGCCTGGAGAATTCCATGGACAGAGGAACCTGGCATTCTATAGCCCAAGGTCCTAGAGAGTCGGACATGACTGAGCTACTACCACTAACTAATAGGAATGCTAAACTGAACACATGGTGGTGTCACTTCTGTGGTTGGTTTTTATGGGGAAGTTGGTTGCTTGACCCAATCAGTAATGCTATGATATCCATCAAGAGACCTTTATGGGTTATATGCTATATGTAAAGTAGTAGCAAGTTTGATTTTGGATCCAAGCTTCACTTGTACTTCAAGTAAAAACAGAGGACTTGAAAGTGAAACTGTCTGGAAAATCTGGATGGTATAATCTTTGCATAGATACACTGTATGCCAGAAAATGCTATTAGAACCTGTGTCATAAGTAAATGAGTGAAGGAAAAAATTAGTGTAAAATACATGTAATACCACTGTATCTGAAATAAGTGTTTGCTTTAAAAAAGAAATACGAAATCAGTGCTAGACTAAAAGCCAGTGCTAAGTACAACCCCTTGCTTGGCCATCAAGACTCTGGATAACATAGGCAAATTCCTCTTCATCTCTGAATTTTAGCTTCCTCATCTGTAAAGCTAGGCCGCTGGAACAAGACGATCTATTGTGTCTATTCCAGTGTTGAAATTCTATGATTTTCTGATTCTGTCTGAGTCACTAACAGAAAATAGAAATAAGCATCAAAATAGCAAAACACACATCTTACCTTTCATCCTGAATACACATCTCCAAACTCTCAAATCCTCAGTGCATCAAATTATATTTCATAATTACCATGCAATATCTACTGGTATTATCTCCAAATGCTGTATTTTGTCAAGAATTAGTGTCTAAGAGTAATTAAAAATTCAGAATATTGAATTCCTTACAGAGTGCACTCATCAGCCACTAATGATTATTCATTTTTTGTTTCACTGTGATTAACTTACCTCTGGTTTTATTATTGTAATGATTCTAGTGCCCTCATTTTTTCCTAGCTGAATAATCTTCCAGGAACATTCAGAGAAACATTAAATAAAGTGATATTTTTATCATATCAGTCTGAGATATGGTTAATAATTACTTTTGGGAATGTGAAGCAACAGGTGGTAATCAGCTTTTTTTCCTTTCCACAAGGGACAACGAAAGACTAAAGTAAGAAAGAGAAAGTTTGTGAATAGGCAAAAGAGGCTCTGGTCATTTTTACTTTATAGAATTTGGTACCGAGAAATATCAGCCAACCTGTTTTTCTGAATATATTTGAAAATATGGCTGGTATATTTGTAGTGGCTGAGTTGAAGGGCCTCATGAAAATTAGACAGAAAATTATATTCCTCCCAGTCCCTTTCATGAACATAGTTTCTACAAACTGCATCTAAGCTCAGCCCTGGGAATCATATAAATATGCCCCCAGGTAACCTGGACAGACCCATCTCTACTTGGGCATTTCCATGGAAAACTTTTCTAAAGTGTCTTGGCTATTCCTTGGGGGTTCACAAGCTCATGAGGACTGTGTCATTTTTATCCATGGTCAGAAGGCATTGCAGAGAAGAGAGTAGAAGAATGGGCTGAATAAAGACCTGACAAGAATTAAACAATAACTTAATATTCATGACAGCTCTATGTTACACATTCTCTCATATGATTCCCACAACAAACCCAAAGCCATGTTCTCAGAAATGTTCACTTGCCTATAGTTTTGCAACTACTAAATGGATGAGTAGGAATTTGAATCCAGATAAATTTCTGAGTGTTGAGAGGAACAATCATGAACATTATTTTCAAATAGATGGTTGTTGATTTGAGGGTCTTTATCTACATGTTTAACCCCTTCATTTATTTGACCCCATTAAACTGGGATCAATAATTTTTAGAATTTCAAAGCAGTGAAGAAAATATGGATTCATTACTAAAGGATATTAGATAGTCATCTAGAAAAAAAAAAAAGTTGGATCCTTACCTGTTGGATTCATATTGTTCAAAGATTTTAATACAGACCAAAAATGAAACTATAAAAACACTTGAAGAAATATGGGGGGAACTTTTTAATAATCAAGAGTAGAGAAGGCTTTTTTAAGAATAGCATAAAACTCAGAAAGCGTAACAGAAAAGTAAATTAGACTATGCTAAAAATAAATTCAACATGGCTAAACTACTATAAGCAGTCAAAAGAATGCCACCACCTAGAAGAAGATCTGCAATTTGTATCATAGTCAAAATTTTTCTAAAGTGTAAACAGTGTCTACAGATTAATATAAAAATACCCACAAAAGGCTGTTAATAGTAGAGGAAACTATGTATGTGTGGGAAAAGAGGGTTTGTGGAACTTTCTTTGACTTCCACTCAATTCTACTGTGAGCCTATAACTGTTCTAAAAAATAAAGTCTATTAAAAAAATCCATGAGCATCCAATAGGAAAATGGGACATAGAAGGTCAAGAGACAGTTCACATGCAAAAATGAAAATAGCTCTTAAAGGTAAGAAAAGACATTTAATCTTACTCGTAATAAGAGAAAATAAATGATGATGTTTTAAAGACACTACATTTTGTGTATTATAGTGGCAAAGATTAGAAGGTCTTACTAACACATCCTGTTGAAAAGATGTGGAGAAATAGACCCTTTCACACATTTCTAAGGGTGTTGCTATAACCTCCATATAGGGCAATTTGAGAATATCTCACAAAATTTTAAATGCACATATTCTTTTCACCCAGCAGTTTCACCTCCAGGAATTCATCATTCTGATATAATCCCATATGTGTGAAATTTTATGTGCAGAATGGTATTCATTTTTGAATATTCATATTCATGATATTTTTTTGTAATAGTAAAAGACTGAAAATTCATATACATTACATTTTATAATAGCAAGAGATTGGAAGAACCTCTGGTGTCTATCAATAAGAGACACGATAACTAAACTAGAGTGCGGTCATAATGTTGGGGTATGCGGAAATGTTATTGTCATATACTTTTGGTTTTCAACAGTAAGAGTTTTTCCTTAATGCTTTTATTTCTTGCCCCACTGTTTCCTGAAATGGGTTGCCTAATTATTGAGTTTGAGTGAGAATCTGCCAGTGCACCTGATCTGTTTGCCCATCTTTCTCTTTGGGCTCTACCTGCTCCTTATTTATGTCTATTTCATCAGGTCATGAGCCTTTCGGGGATGCTATTCATGTAGGAAGGTCCATGACTCTCTGAGTACTTCTCACTAAGTTGGTAAAGTTGGTAAGTCTGCCTAATTTGAGGGTTCAGTGTTAGGAAATCATTGTCATCGTGTATCTGAGCTGCATTATCCAGCCATCAGCTTTACCAGTAATACATATATATTTTTTTCATCTTCATCTGCTTTGCATGGTGTTCTCTCAGAGGTTTCAAAATGCAGGTGGGACAAGTACAGGTGTCATATACTGTTCCTCCCCTATTTAACACACACATTTGAATCCTATCCACTCACAGAAATGAGAAAGCACTCTGGGTACAGAGAGGATGCAATCTCCAAGTTAAATTGATGGCAGAAAAGAGCAAGGTGCAGAACAGCCTGTGTAGAGTGCTACGATTTGGGTAAAAGGAAGTGGAGGAGAGAACATATGTTCATTTGTATCTGCCTAACATATCTCTGAAGGGATAACACTTGAAATTGATAGTAATTGGAAAGATTGTGGCTGGGGAAAGAGATGGGAGATTTTTCAGTGTCCACTTTTGTGCCATCTAGATTTTTAATATATGAGAATGTATGTGAATCCATTTCCTCTGCAATACATGCTTCTAAAATTATCTTTTACTCTTCCCTCTCTTTCTTGCTCCCCCATCAAAGTCTGTTCCACCAGTGTAGTATTCATGTTTGCATGTGTGCTAAGTTGCTTCAGTCGTGTCTTTTTGCAATCCTACGGACTATAGCCTGCTAGACTCTTCTGTCCATGGGATTCTCCGGGCAAAATTACTGGAGTGGGTTGCCATGCCCTCCTCCAGGGTCCTTCCTGACCCAAGGATCGAGCTATCTTCTATTATCTCTTCTGCATTGGCAGGCAAGTTCTTTACCGCTAGTGCCACCTGAGAAGCCCACTGGTGTTCATAAAACAATATAATTGTGCAATGTGAGAAGGGGCAAGATTTACCCAGGAGAATTCTTGGTCTTTATTCTTTCCTGACACCTAAAGTCTTCTCTCTGATCAGTGCCTCCTTGGCCCTCCTTTTCCATGAAGGGCTCTTTCCACCAGGTGACTGGGGCTTTGATGATGCTGAATCAAGAGACAGAGATGCAGGTGGAAGTCAGCTGAATGGGAAAGAGGCTGAAGGTGGAGTTCAGGTTGTCTGAGAGGTTGGCACAAAATGAATTGAGAGGTATGTGGAAAGTAGGTGTAAATATGAGGGGGGTAAAGTGTAAGTATGAGAGAATTAGGACGGATTCCTGAGAATTGCATAAATTTCATGGTTCTGAGACAGGACCATGGGGGTCACAGTTTCAGTGGACTTAACAAATATGACTTTTAGCTGAAAATCATCATGATTGAGCCTGGCTGCTTTGGATGACTTCCAATGTTAGACTGCAGCCATGAAATTAAAAGACACTTGTTCCTTGGAAGAAAAGCTATGACAAAGCTAAACAGCATATTAAAAAGCAAAGATAACACTTTGCCCACAAAGATCCATCTAGTCAAAGATATGGCTTTTCAAGTAGTCATGTATGGATGTGAGAGTTGAACCATAAAGAAGGCTGAGCACCAAAGAATTGATGTTTTCAAACTGTGGTGCTGGATAAGACTCTTGAGAGTCCCTTGGATAGTAAGGAGATCAGACCAGTCAATCCTAAAGGAAATCAACACTGAATACTCAGAAGAACTGATGCTGAAGACGAAGCTTCAATACTTTGGCCACCTGATGTGAAAAACCAACTCACTGGGAAAGACCCTGATGGTGGGGAAAATTGAAAGCAGGAGGTGAAGGAGTTGACAGAGGATGATATGGTTGGATGGCATCATGGACTCAATGGACATGAGTTTGAGCAAACTCTGAAAGATATTGAAGGACAGGGAAGCCCACCATGCTGCAGTCCATGGAATAGCAAAGAGTCAAACATGACTTAGTGACTGAATAACAACAAAAATAACAATATCAGCATTCAGTAGACATATAAAACAAGTTACAAGGATTAAAACCCTCCCACTGATAGACTTCTACTGATTCATTTACTACAGAGAATAAGTGAAAGTCACTCAGTCGTGTCTGACTCTTTGCAACCTCATGGACGACAGAGTCCATGGAGTTCTCCAGGCCAGAATACCGGAGTGGGTAGCCTTTCCCTTCTCCAGGGGATCTTCCCATCTCAGGGATCAAACTCAGGTTTCCCGCATTGCAGGCGGATTCTTCACCAGCTGAACCACAAGGGAAGCCCAAGAATACTGGAGTCAGTAGCCTATCTCTTCTCCAACGGATCTTCCCAACCCAGGAATCAAACTGGGGTCTCCTGCAGGCAGATTCTTTACCAACTGAGCTATCAGGGAAGTCCTTATTACAGAGAAGCATAGCCTATTACCTTTTTTCTTCCTAAATATACAATAAGGGCCCTGATAGCCTGTGTCCTAGGAGCTCCCAGTGTGCAGTTTTGGTTTTTTTTTTTTCACTGCCAGTTATCAGATACAAGCAGTGGGCAGTCACTGTGGATGCTGAGCTAAGTTTACCAGCACCTCCATGCCATAGAGTCCTGCTGCGGGAGACCTAAGTGAAGTCAAAGCCCTTCTGGTGGTGGGGGGAGCTCACCCACACCCTCTTCCCAAATCTACTGACCCTACAAGTCACACATCTCCCATCCCTGACTTCTGTTTCTTCCTCCAGCTGATCTGCAAAATGCTTGGTTTGAATGTTCACATAAGACATATTTTCATTGGTAAGACTGAGTTCTGTTTATGTTATCAAATACAAAACTACACCATTTTATGCAGATCATTAAAGAAGTATCAGATTGTCTTCGTTATAAATTTTCTTTCTTCCCAACATGAAATTCTGTTCACATATTTTCAGTTTTCACAGTTTGTTGCTCATATAGTTCATTACTTGGAAATACACACTCTCAGGGAAACTTGAGCTTAAGTAAGATTTAGCAACATTGCCCCTCTCTGCTGAGATCTGCTGGGGATTTTGTTAGAATCCTTGAGTTCTGGAATTATCATTGGCTTCTATGACAATGCGAGTGATATGAAATAATCACTGGTAAGGACTCGTTTCCTAGTCAGAGAGATTTGGGGGATGTGGAGAAACAGCTTAAAAATTTGATTTAAAACTCCAGGGAAAAAATTCAACAATAAATGTTGAGTATCATTCAGATACCTAAGTAGAAGCAGAATTCCCTACAGAATAGAAACTTTTCTGAAATACATAGCAAAAAGACTTCCTTTCTTAGACTTTTTATAATTATCTATGGAAGCAGGAAGAACAAAGCTAAAAAACGATATGCTCTGGATGCTTTTCAATGCTCTGATTTTATTTTCAGCTATATCCACCCCCTCCCTCATTCATGAAAGTCAAATCATTCTAGCCAGATATTATTTTCATTTGGGAATGCTGCTTTCAATAGTAAGGTTTAATAACATTGAATTTATATTATGTATGGACTTTCAAAACCTTGTAGCAGTTTTCCTATATTTCTAAATCCACAAGTATTTCTTCTTAGTGGAATATACTAATTCCTTGAATTGCTTGTGGATTAACAGTTATAAGTCTATACGTTTGCTTACACAAAATTGTATTTTGTTTAATAAGACATCACCACCAAACAATACCCTATTTCCCTAAACTTTGGTGAATCAGAGTAAATGACAAATGAACACCTCTTCCCTCTTTTCAAGGCGAGCCCCCAACACTAACTACATATTTGATGATGCACGTCAGTGATAACTCCTCTGATGCCAAGAACAGTAGGGAGCCCTTTCCTGGGCCAGATCCTTGAAAACTGGGAAAACTCGGAAGCGCTGCCCATGGGAAAAAAGTGAACATGAAAGTCAGTCTCGCCGTCGGGTCTGACTCTTTGCAATCCCGTGGACTGTAGCCTGCCCGGCTCCTCTGCCTATGAAATTCTGCAGGCAAGAGTACTGGAGTGGGTTGCCATTTCCTTCTCCAGGGGATCTTCCCTACCCAGCGATTGAACCTTGGTCTCCTGCATTGCAAGCAGATTCTTTACCAGCTGAGCCACTAAGGAAGCCCATGGAAGAGCTGGCCAAATACCCAAAAACAACAACTGGCCTAGTCTCGTGCCTAGCAAGGCAATTTAGAGCAAGGAATTCTGTAGTTCCGAATTTGTCCTTCATTCTTGGGATGCTTCCTGCCTTTCCACTGAGTTTTTTAAGGCATTTTGATTGAGCAGTGTTATTGTAGCCCTCACTTTTCAGATATGACTTCAATGGAAACCCTGCTAAGCCTGGCATATACAGGGCTAGGCAACAAGTAGCTTGATTCCAACTATGGCATAGAAGGGGGCTTCCCTGATAGCTCAGTTGGTAAAGACTCTGCCTGCAGTGCAGAAGACTCCAGTTTGAATCCTGGGTTGGGAAGATCCCCTGAAGATGGCATCGGCTACCCACTCCAGTATTCTTGGGCTTTCCTTGTGGCTCAGCTTGTAAAGAATCTGCCTACAATGCGGGAGACCTGGGTTTGATCCCTGGGTTGGGAAGATCCCCTGGAGAAAGGAAAAGCTACCCACTCCAGTATTCTGGCCTGGTTGCAAAGATTCAGAGATGACTGAGTGATTTTACTTCCACTTTCTTTCTTTCATGACATAGAAAAGGGGAGGAAGTAGAGCTGGTGGTGGATAATATAAATAGGTGACAGTCATAATCTCTTTTGTTCTGTTTTCTGTTGTGATGAAAAATAAGACCAACTAAAATCGTGACTCATCTCAATTTAACCACCTGATTATAGAATAAATGGTTCTCTCATATTTCTCATCATTATGAATTTTGTTTTCCTCTTTGGCATTTGGCCATTATATTACGTGGAAAGGATGGGCCACAGGCACCTTGTCTTGCCACTCATATGGTTAAGAGTTTCATGATGCTCAAATGTTATGTTGCTGGTATAAAATTGCATGCATGATTAATCAAGAAATGTTATCCTAAATTTGAAGGATAAACAACCTGCTACATCTTGGTTACAAGGCTGCAACCATAATCAGTCTCTGCTCAATTTGGCTGAAAATGACTAATGATTAGAACAAGGTTATATCACTCCAAGAGCAGGTCATGTCTTAAAGTCACAGCCTTAAGGAATAGAAAACTGCCTTGCCACAGTAAAGACTGCGATTACAGTCCTTCTATTTAAGGTAGAAATACTCTGTGATTTGTCAGCTCAACTTGTAAAACAATGAGGAATCCATATACTAAGGGAATCCACCAGTATTGAGATGGTCTACCTCTACGTGAGTGAATACATTAGGGCACCATTATGTGCCACCTGACAATCTGTAAATGAATTTGTCTCTGTTAATTTAAGTGAAATTCACATCTGATATTGATTGGGCTTCCCAGGTGGCACCAGCGGTAGAGATCCGACCTGCCAATGCAGGAGATGTAAGAGATGCAGTTTTGATCCCTGGGTTGGGAAAATCCCCTGGAGTAGGACATGGCACCCCGCTCTAGTATTCTTGTCTGGAGAATCCCATGAACAGAGGAACTTGGCAGGCTACAGTCCACAGGGTTACTAAGAGTCAGACACATCTGAGCAATTGAGCACACATGATTACTTGTGGGAGTAAATTCTTAGAGATTACCAGTAGATAATTGCAAAACCTCAATAAATGTGATCAACTGGTAACTTCAGTATTATTAATCAGACTCTTTCAGGATTTCAAGAAGCAAAGACAGACCTTGGTTACCTCAAATCATTGACATTTATTGTATAGAATCACAAGGGAGGAAAAGAGACATGAGACATCCTCAGGAGCCTTATAACTAGGGACTTTAGACCCTGAAAGTCTGCTTTGGAGTCAATAGGAGCCAAGAGAATCGCTTTCATCATAACTGGTCATCTGCCGCTGCATTGCCAAGCTTTGCCACTGTGATGAATCTACAATTCCACATCTCTGTTGCTTCTCCTCCTACCATTGCTGACTCAGTGCACGCTCCTTATTGGGGAGGTTTCTTCTTATTTAAGGCTTTACTGCCTCATGGCTTTCTGCCCTTTCTGATTTTTTTTTTGCATTTATTTTGCATTTCTTGCATTTTTGCATTGCAATTCTTTTTTTGCACTCTTCTGCTGACCTAACTGCCAGACTCCTTCCCTGTAAGTCTCCATCGAGTGTATTGTAGGAGAGGATCTAAATAGGCTGGCCAAGTCACTAGTGCACAGCGTCCTCTTGAACAGGATTTTCATATCAAGCCACTTGGCGGATCTTTGGTCAGCACAGAAACCTCTGCTCTGGAGTCATAGGCCCATTCAGCCTTGTCCTCATCAGCTGTGCCCAAGGGAGCAAAAATGTGCAGTACAAAAATGACCCACTTAAAAAAAAAGACCCCTATGTGTAAGAAACACTTCAGAAGGGTATGGCAGGAATTCTGAGGATACTAGAGAACCTCCTTCCACGAAATCAGGGCAGGACTGTGACTTAGGCAGTGGAACCTAGTGTATTGTGTTGTGTTATATTGATAGAGGCACTCCTAGATGGTAAACAATGAAATTCCAAAAAGCAGTAGGAGTCCAGTTGTTGCCCAGCAGAGAACAAGCTTAAGGGTCAGTCCATCTGAAAAGTGCTTTTATTGTGGAGAGGTGTTTCTTTCATGGAAGACACCATATATTAACCCTCCTTCTTCTGAGCTCCAATAGCGTTCACATAAAATGAACTTTATGTAATTTGACTATAGGGCAAGTATATATGGCTCTTTCAACAGGAGGATATGTGTGTATACAAACAAACTATATATACAAACAAATCTACATATAATACAAAAGTCCCTGAGTTAGGATGGTTAAACTTAAAATTTTTTTGACTTTATGATGACATCAAAGAAATATACATTTAGTAGAGCCTATCCTTTGAATTTTGAGTTTTAATTTTTTCCTGGGATGTGCGTTATGATACTCTAGTGATAGTAAGCAGGGTAGTGAGCTACAGCTCCTAATCAGCTTCAAGCTCATGAGGGCAAATGATTGATACAACCTTTCTGTTCTTCACTTGCTGTGAGTACCATATGCAATAAATTACATGAGATAGCCAACACTTTATTATAAAACAGGCCTTGTGTTAGATGACTGTCCGACTGTGGGCTAATGTAGGTAGGCTAAGCTATGATGTCCAGTATATTAAGTGTATGAAATGCATTTTTCACTTACGATATTTTCAATTTATAACATCAGGATATAACTCCATCGTAAGTCAAGAAAAATCTGTATATCTGTATGTGTTTCTAGACAATGTCCATAGACACAAACAGATTTATATAATGTATATAGTAATGTATAATATGCATTATATGTATTCCATCATATCATGTATATTCTATTATAAATGAAAGCAAAAGTTGCTCAGTTGTGTCCAACTCTTTGGGACACCACGGGCTAACACAGTCCATGAAATTGTCCAGGCCAGAATACTGGAGTGGGTAGCCTTTCCCTTCTCCAGGGGATCTTTCCAATCCAGGGGTCAAACCCAGGTCTCCTACATTACAGGCTGATTCTTTACCATCTGAGCCACAAGGGAAACCCAAGACTACTGGAGTGGGCAGCCTGTCCCTTCTCCAGCAGATCTTCCTGAACCAGGAATTGAACCAGGTCTCCAGCATTACAGGCAGAGTCTTAACCAACTGAGCTATCAGGGAAGCCCCATTTTATAAATGATAGAAATATATAATATGTAGTATATATTTATAGGTAAAATGTAGATAATGTATCATTACATCTTATTTCTGTTATATATCATATATGATATATATGTGTTTCATATATGTATATATATTTCCATGATACTTGCAAATGTAAATTTATCCCTCAGAGATAGAAGAACTCACAAAAATTAAGACTCTGGCCTTCAAAAATTGAGGATCAGCCCCTAAAATATGATAAATGCCTCCAAGGGAAATTTCTAGCTGAAGCTCAACAAGCCTCCCCCTTATTCTACACCTCTGACTCCCTATGAACAATAAACCTACTGGAAACTTCAATACAAAGCACTTTCTTGTCAAGGGAATCCCGTATGTATTCACTCAATAATTGATAAGAATCATTTTAATTTAGCCAGACTGTTGGCTATTACCCTGCACACCAGACTCACAAATAGTTTTCCAAACTGAGTCATGGGAGATGGTTAAAAGGAAGAAAAAAAATGTTTCCAAGATGTCCTTAAAAACAACCTGAAATGGAGATAAATATACTGCTATTGGCAGATTTTAGGCTCAACCTTGGCTGTTCAACAGCATCAGTTTTGCACCTTCATTTCTGCCTCCCTCCTGTGCATGAGGACAGTACACTTCGGTTGCTGACCACTCTCGCACACACAGTGCGTTTCAATAAGGTGGCATGCGCACGGCAGAAAACCATTCTTCCACTCTTCTACCTTATGAAGACTTTCAAGGCACTGGTCTCCTGCAGTCTAGGTAAATTGCATCTGGACTTGCAGTGTATAGACTGCACAGTGTGTGCCTCAGTGGCATATAACTGACCTTCTAATACCTTTGATTGGTATACAGCCTAGGTTTAAACTACTCCTGTCTATTCACTTTCTCTTTTGAATTCTTAGAAAGCATGGAAGGATGATAATTACAATTAGGGGACAAAAACTCCAATGTACACACAGGTACTAAAGGCAATCAGTAATGAAATGTTTAATGCTCAGGCTCAGTAAAAACCACAGTGCTGGCGGAGTTGTTTACATCATTCTTCAAGGTTCTGAGAGAAGTAAACTGTGTCAGGAGGAAATATTGCTTTGTGTCTGGGGCCGAGGCTTGGGAGATGAAGGTTAAATACAAGAAATTGCTTGGGGTGGATTTAACTGTGGTCAATAATTCCAGAAAACACACTATATTTTCATTCTGTGGAAATTAGCTTCTGTAAGTTTCCTGTGTGTATGTGAGAGAGAGAGGCAGGAAAGGCGGGAGAGAGAGGCTGTATATATGCAAGAATGTCTCAATTCTTTTAATCAGAAAAATCATTTTGAATAAATGTTGTTTGATTGTGGAGGTGGTTATGAGATTCTTTCAACTTAAAAGTTGCAATTCTCCACTCCATTAATTCTGTCTTCAAAGTTCGCCATTATTTAAACATCGCTGTTTGTCTCCTCCTCAGAGTTGCTGGTTTGGAAAGCTCCTGCCACATTCATTAACCACTGAAGCAGGCAGGGCTCCTATTGCATTATCTTATTAAATGACTGTTTGCTTTTTAAATGCCTTTAAAAGAAAAAGCACAAGATCTATTTCCTGTCATGAAATAACCACATTGATTAAAACACAAATCCAGCAAGATGGCCTCAAAATTTGCTTCTGCCAAATTGGCAATGACTGTGAAAACTAAGATTGCTGTGAAATAGCTTTAAGATGTGAAACCCCACCAGTAACTATTATTGTGAGGTAGGAACAGCATGAAAATAAACAGCATTCTGAGAAGAATCTGGCAAGGCAGGATGGTCTGAACCTTATGCTAAAAATGCTTCAAAGCATTTAAGGTGACTATGAATTAGAGAACTAAGGAACTTAATGCCAACGAATTGGGCATGGCTCTTACCCACTGGCCTTGATCTGTCCCTCTTCCTCCTTCAGGACAGTTCCCACACTGCCACCAAAGCATTCTTTCTTAGATATTAGGTAAATAAAACCGCTAGATGTTTCCCTCCTACTTACAGATCAAGTCCAAAATTTCGGCACTGAGGGCATTGCCCTCTCGCTGTGTGTTCTCATTTCCTTGTCTCTGCAGATGATGACCCTCACCCACCCACACTGGAGCCCCAAACCCTGCAAATTCTCTCTGCATCTGTGTTGTCCTCTAAAGCACAACTGATCCTTCTACCTGGCGTGCACTTCCTTTGTAGTCTTTCAAAATCAACTTCAGAGATCATCTCTATGGGATCCCTCCCCAGACTCCTTTCCCTCCTGTAAATGTTTTGTAGCACCTCTCACTCTGGTAGGATGGGAGGCTGGGGGAGTCATCTGCTGGAAGTATTTGGGGGTATTGGAGGCTGTAGTAACTGCCTGTAAGTTGTGGTTGCTCAGTAAACACACTGACTTACTTTGATTGAATGTTCATTTGAAGGATTTAGGGATGCTGATGGCAGCATCTGAAGCCCTGAGGCTTCAGGGTGGAGGCATTGAGCCCTCTTAACCCGGCTTGGCAGCCACAAGTTACATAGCTTATGTTTATATACCTTCCATCCATGCCTGCACTGAAGCCCCTTTGGGGCAGAAGCATTTTCATTTCTGCATCCCTCTGGCTCACAGACATTCTGAAGTATTCAAGAAGTGCTTGCTGAACTGAATGCTTCCATCAATCAGAACAAACATATTTTGAATATTTAAATCTTAATGGACAAAAACATAACTTTCCTGAGAAAAGAGCAATCATTCATTAGGAAGTAAACCAATCTTTAGAATTCCTCAGGAACTTGACACATATTTCATTTAACCCTCACAAATAACTCTGTGAACACAAACCACAGCATAACAGAAGGCATCATCAGACAAACACCAGAGATTATTAGCTTGTGCCTTACCTCCTCTTCCTGAGTCTGGCTTCATTTCTCATCCCTCCCATGCTACGCTGCCACCAGGCAAGGGCTGTGTTCCAGCCAAGATAAGCTCTAGGGCTGGGCAGAGAAATCTCACAAATTGAGTTTCCTACAGTAAAGTTGCCATGGACAAAGGCTTAATCCTTAGTCCTGAATGTTCAGAGATTCAGTTACAAGGGCTTTGTATCTTAATATCTTCCCTCAAGGAAATTTTCGTTGAATTAAAAAAACATGGATTCTTTCTAAATGGTCCCACAAGACTCTGCATCTACCTCTGTTCAAGCTCTTAACTCTCTGTATTGTTAATATCCGTGTCTGTCTTATCAGATTACTGACTTCTTAAAGACAAGGTCAGTCCTGTCTGTTTATCTGTATCTCCTTTAGAAGTAGGATGTCAGTACAGGTTTGATAAATAATGAATGACTGCATGTATTAAGTTTGGAGATGTTTAATCTTTTGGTCAAATGTCATAAGATTCTGAAATATAAAACTGTATTGTCAATTTAATAGTTTCACATTTCAAAAGACAGCTGTCAAGCTATAGCAACTTCATGTCTTTGGTCACAAAGTATGTGGCAAATTTGGAAAACCCAGAAGTGGCCACAGGACTGGAAAAGGTCAGTTTTCATTCCAATCCCAAAGAAGGGTAATGCCAAGGAATGTTCAAACTATTGCACAATTGCACTCATCTCATATGCTAGAAAATAATGCTCAAAATTCTCCAAACTAGGCTTCAGCAGTACATGAACTGAGAACTTCCAGATGTTCAAGCTGGATTTAGAAAAGGAGGAGGAACCAGAGATCAAATTGCCAGCATTCATTGGATCATAGAAAAAGCAAGAGAATTCCAGAAGAACATCTACTTCTGCTTCATTGACTATGCTGAAGCCTTTGATTGTATGGATCACAACAAACTGGAAAATTCTGGAAGAGATTGGAATACCAGACCACCTTACCTGTCTCCTGTGAGACTTGTATGCGGATCAAGAAGCAACAGTTAGAACTGGACATGGAAAGATACACTGGTTCCAAATTGGGAAAGGAGTATGTCAAGGCTATATATTGTCACCCTGCTTATTTAACTTATATGCAGAGAACATCATGAGAAGTGCTGGGCTGGAAGAAACGCTGGGCTGGAAGAAATGCTGGGCTGGAAGATGGTGACTGCAGCCATGAAACAACAGAGGATGAGATGGTCGGATGGCTTCACTGACTCAATGGACATGAGTTTGAGCAGATTCTGGGAGTTGGTGATGGACAGGGAAGCCTGGTGTGTTGCAGTCCATGGGATTGCAAGGAGTAGGACACAACTGAGTGATTGAGCAACAATACATATAAAATATTAGAAACAGTAAGAATCTAGCAAGTTTTCTGAGTATAAAGTACATTTTTAAAGGCTCATTGCATTTCAATATACAAGCAAAACTAGGTAGAATATATAATTTAGTTTAAAAGATAGCATTTTATAACATTTAAACAATAAATAGTCTAAAAATTTAAGAAAATTTAAGGAAAAAAAACTCAAATATTGTGTGCTCAGTCACTAAGTTGTGCCCGACTCTTGGTGACTCCATGGACTGTAGCCCACCAGGCTCCTCTGTCCATGGGGTTTCTCAGGCAGGAATACTGGAGTGGGTTGCCATTTCCTTCTCTAGGAGATCTTCCTGACCCAGGGATCAAACCCAGCCACCAGAGAAGCCCCTAAAAATCATTAGATGCCCCCCCCCAAAATTGACAAAAGACTTCAAGAGCCATTTCATTAAGGAAGTCTCTGTGGTACATCACAGAAACAAACATGTGAAAAGATACTCTAATTCATTAGTGAGGAGAGAAATTAACCATAATTCATTCTCTTCTTACCAGATATCCAAAAATTAAGTGTTGTCAGTGATATGGAGTTACCAGTATACTTATGCACTCCTTGTAGCATGTAATCACTTCAGAAAACAATCTAGCATTATCTAATAAAGTTGATTTCATTTAGTGAATGCAGCTCAAAAATTCCACTGGTGGAATATCTAGAAAATACCCTAGAGAAACACCTTGACATATACAAATGTCTATCCACAGCAGAATGGGAAAAATACAAAATAATCATATGATAGATTACTATTTATCAGGGGAATTGAATGCATTTCAGCTGCCTGTAAAAACATAGATTAATATCAAGAACAAAATTGAAGAAAAAAAGAATAGTTGAAGATGAACACACACACATATATATAACTATGGTTCTATTTATATAAAGTTTAGAACTAGGAAAAACTAAACAGTATATTATTTAGGTGCAGTCACATATTTAATAAGTCTATAAAGTAAAGTAAACACAAAAATCAGAAATTATTACAAATTAGAAAGGAAAGAATGGGATACGATTTTTAGAAGGACATAGGGAGAACCTGAGCGGTAACAGCAAGTTCTTCATCTACATGGTGAACACCTAGGTAGAGCAGATATTCAGCTGGTACAAACTAGTAGTTAGCATATCCTTGTTGTTGTTGTTGTTGTTCTGTCGCTAAGTCATGTCTGACTCTTTGCGACTTCATGGATTGAAGCATGCCAGGCTACTCTGTCCTTCACCATTTCCCAGAGTTTGCTCAAACCAGGGGAAATGTGTTGATGGTTGAGGCTCTGGAGTGAAGAGAATGGAGGCAGGGTGGATATCGTTCCACATCCTCTGTAGCTGCTAATCAGTGGGAGAGTAGAATAACAGCTAGACATGCATGTTAGGCTCTTTTTAATTTTTTACTTCCAGTTTAGTCAATCAGCTCTCTTTAGAGAGTTAGTTGCTCAGTCGTGTCTAACTCTTTGCAACCCCGTGGACTGTAGTTCACCAGGCTCTTCTGTCCATGGAATTCTCCAGGCAAGAATACTGGAGTCAGTTGCCATTCCCTTTAGTAACACATGCTTATTATTTATTCTGAGTTTGGACATGCTCAGGTATCCTACCTACAATAAATATAATAATGCTTTTGTTCAGTCACTAAGTCATGCCCAGCTTTTTGAAACCACATGGACTCCAGCATACCAGGCTTCTCTGTCCTTTACTACCTCCCAGAGTTTGCTCAGATTCATGTCCACTGAGTTGGTGATGGCATTCAACCATCTCATCCTGTTGTCCCCTTCTATTCCTGCCCTCAATCTTTCCCAGCATTAGGGTCTTTTCCTTGAGTCAGCTCTTCTCATCAGGTGGCCAAAGTATTATTGGAACTTCAGCTTCAGCCTCAGTCCTTCCAATGAATACTCAGGACTGATTTCATTTGGGATTGATGGGTTTGATCTCCTTGCTGTCCAAGGGACTCTCAGGAGTCTTCCTGACTCCTTCAGAACTCTCAGAAGTCTTCTCTAGCACAACAATTCAAAAGCATCAATTCCTGGCATTCAGTCTTTGTTATGGTCCAACTCTTCCATCCACACATGACGATGTGGATGGGTCCCCAAGACCCAGTTTCCCACACAGTCAGTCTCTCACATCAGGAAGCTTCTATAAGCCTTTTTTTTTTTTTAATAATGTTAGTTTATTTTACCTGCAGCTCTTCCAATATAAATTGAACGTAAATGATGATACTGAGATACATTAGGAAGAATTACTGAGAGATGTCAGAATATCATGCCTTCCAATCCATCCTCCATGAACTTCTTATAAAGTGCCATAAATTTGGCCACAAATGCTTCCAAGTGATAAATGGCTTTGCTACCCAGTTGCAGATGATGCTCATAGTGAGCTGCCATCTGGGCCACTTCTCCTTTCAGTTGTCCAGTGCAATTATGTAAAAGTTCTGAGAGAAGGCCCTTCATTATTATTTCAGGAGGAATACAATGAGTTAGAAGCTCATACAGTCTTCCACGAACTTCAAGGAGCCTCTGTGGAGTTTGTTGACTGACAATCGCATTGGCAGTCTCCCTCAGATACACCTCCCAATCTGTTTCAGGGATTTCTTGATCTGTAGTAAAAGGATATTGTTGCACTCTGCAGGCTTCACACATAAGCAGAGCTTTTCTGAGATTTCTGCAGGACTTCTCTGCACAGTCTATGGGCCAGTTGTGGAGGAAGATTTAGACCCTCCTTCTTACACACAGTAGATAACACATGGCAAATATCTTCAATGCTGGGAGCAGGCACACGAACTGCAAGGCACCTACCACGAATAGGTGGTATCACTTTAGATGTAGAATTGCAACACAAGATCAATCTGCAGGCGGACATATACTTTTCCATGGTTCTGCGCAAGGCATGTTGAGCATCTTTAGTAAGTTTGTCAACTTCTGTCAATAACACAACTTTAAAATCTTTTTGAGAGCTTGTTTCAAGTTGCTGTGACTGTGCCATTGTTTTCAACATCTCCTGAATTACAACCCGATCACTATTTCCAGCATCACTAGGATTAACTTCAAGGTGGTAATTGCTTGCAATAGTGCTAATTTCAATTTTCTTTTTAGATGGAGTTGTGATGGTCTGATGTTTAATTCTCAATTTTTCCACTCCAACACCATAAAGTTCACGTAGAATACTCATAATTCTTGTCTTTTTTCCAGCACCTGATGGTCCACACACTAACAGATGAGGAAAGTCACCACATTGCACCAGGTTGCGCAGCTGGGCCGCCTGCTCCTTGTGATAGTCCAGCTGTCCCAAGGAGCAGGGCCGGTATTTGTCCACCCAGAGGCTCATTCCAGCCCAAGTTCCGAGGGTCAGACACTCGAATGTCCCACGCGCGCGGGATGTGTGTCCCCCCAATACACTCGCAAACAAGTTTTCCCGCTATCTCCAAATCTCGCGACATCACTACCGGCTTGTTCGCATAGTTCTTCTATAAGCCTTTTATCCTTATCCATCAGAGGGCAGACAGAATAAAAACCACAGTCACAGAAAACTAATCAAACTGATCACATGGACCACAGCCTTGTCTAACTCAATGAAACTATGAGCTATGCTGTGTAGAGCCACCCAAGATGGATGGGTCATGGTGGACAGTTCTGAAAAAACATGGTCCATTGGAGAAGGGAATGGCAAACCACTTCACTATTGTTGCCTTGAAAACCTCATGAACAGTATGAAAAGGCAAAAATATATGATACTGAAAGATGAATTCTCCAGGCCAGTGGGTGCCCAATATACTACTGGAGAAAAGTGGGAAAATAACCCCAGAAAGAATGAAGAGATGGAGACAAAGTGAACACAATACCCAGTTGTGGATGTGACTGGTTATGGAAGCAAAGTCGGATGCTGTAAGGAACAATATTGCACAGGAACCTGGAATGTTAGGTCCATGAATCAAGGTAAACCGGAAGTGGTCAAACAGGAGATGGCAAGAGTGAACATCAACATTTTAGGAATCTGAGAACTAAAATGGACTGGAATGGGTGCATTTAATTCAGATGACCATTATATCTACTATTGTGGGCAAGAATCGCTTAGAAGAAATGGAGTAAACCTCATAGTCAAAAAAAGAGTCCAAAATGCAATACTTGGGAGCAATCTCAAAAATGAAAAAATGATTTGTGTTCATTTCCAAGGCAAACCATTCAATATCATAGTAATCCAATCCATGCCCCAACCAGTAATGCTAAAGAAGCTGAAGTTGATTAGTTCTGTGAAGACCTACAAGACCTCCTAGAACTAACACCCAAAAAAGGTGTCGTTTTCATCATAGGGGGCTGGAATGCAAAAGAAGGAAGTCAAGAGATACCTGGAGTAACAGGCAAATTGTCACTCTGCTTATTTAACTTATATGCAGAGTATGTCATGCGAAATGCCAGACTGGATGCAGCACATGCTGGAATCAAGACTGCTGGGAGAAATATCAATAAACTCATATATGCAGATGACACCATTCTTATGGTAGAAAGTGAAGAGGAACTAAAGAGCCTCTTGATAAAGGTGAAAGAAGAGAATGAAAAAGCTGACTTAAAACTCAACATTCAAAAAACTAAGATCATGGCATCTGGTCCCATCACTTCATGGCAAATAGATGGAGAAACAGTGGAAACAGTGGCTGACTTTACTTTTGCAGGCTCTAAAATCACTGCAGATTGTGACTTCAGCCATGAAATTAAAAGATGCTTGCTTCTTGGAAGAAAAGCTATGACCAACCTAGACAGCATATTAAAAAGCAGAGATGTTACTTTGCCAACAAAGGTCCAACTAGTCAAGGCTATGGTTTTTCCAGTAGTCATGTATGGATGTGAGAGTTGGACCTTAAAGAAAGCTGAGCACCAAAAGAATTGATGCTTTTGAACTGTGGTGTTGGAGAAGGCTCTTGAGAGTCCCTTGGACTGCAAGGAGATCCAACCAGTCCATCCTAAAGGAGGTCAGTCCTGAACATTCATTGGAAGGACTGACACTGAAGTTGAAACTCCAATACTTTGGCCACTGGATGTGAAGAACTGACTCATTTGAAAATACTCTGATGCTGGGACAGATTGAAGGCAGGAGGAGAGGTGTATAACAGAGTATGAGATGGTTGGATGGCATCACCGACTCCATGGACATGAGTTTGAGCAAGTTCCTGAAGTTGGTGATAGACAGGGAAGCCTGGCATGCTGCATGGGGTTGCAAAGAGTCGGCCATGATTGAGCAACTGAACTGAACTGAACTGACTATATGGACCTTTGCCAACAAAGTGATGTCTCTGCTTTTTAATATGCTGTCTAGTTTTGTCATAGCTTTTATTTCAAGAAGCTAGCATCTTTTAATTTCATGGCTGCAGTCACCATCCATAGTGATTTTGGAGCTCAAGTCTCTGCCAAAATGATGTCAAATTGAATCTTTGGTCTCGATTTTTAACTCTTCTATTATTAGATGTATATAGAAACAGAAATCTGACAGTGTTGATAGCAGGGGTTATTGTGATTTTATAAAGCATACATTTTCCTTTTTTCACTTAATAAGCATATATTACTAAAATCATACAACCCTGTGTAATACAATGAAGTAGAAAGAACGATAAATCAGCCTTAAATATTTTTCCTCAAAGAGTACAGAGTCTAAGAGCAAAGATAAAGACATGGTACAGAATGTTTACTAAACTTTCATTTCTTCCATCTTCACAAACTGTTGTTTGTCGCATTTGTTAATAAAAATAACCAAAAACACTTAATCGCTATTTCAAGTACTTCATTTTCTATTTAAAGTAAGAGTTTTTTTATTATCTACTTCTATAGGCAAAGGAGTCAGCTGTCAAAGTAGTATAAAGAACATGAAAAAAAATTTAAAAAAAAAGAACACGAAGATAGAAAGCTGCCTATTTTTGTTTTATTATGAAGGGAAAAGCAATCAATGACTCGGGGCATTTTCTTTCTGCCACTGACTGACCCTATGACCTTCAGGAAGTCAATTCAACCCTAAGGTCTTTGGTTTCCTGTCATTTGGATATCTTTTCCCAGTGTAGATTCCAAGTTTGGGGGTTATTTTAAGGTTTGTCTTCATTGTTTCTCCTTGTCTTTCTGTTCAAATACCTTTCTCTGATTTTGCCCGGGAAGACATCCTGGTGCCCTGAACAAGTCTGACACCCCAAAGTCTGGTCTCTGGAATCTGGACTCTCCCAAATCTCTTCTCACTCTGCTTTCCTGTGTCTCTGTCCCCTACTCCCTTCTCTCAATCCTATTTTCTACTTCCAAGGACTTAGCTACCCAGAGAAACTAACATGAACTGATATGTTCATAAGCCTGTTGCTTTATTCCCATCTTAAGTAACACAAATGTAGGACAAGTATAGTTTTATGGAAGAAATTTCTTCCCACAAAGAGCACTGCTAAAAAGTGAACTTGAAGTTCCTTGGTTTGTGGGATGACAGGGGAAGTCCTGCATCTCTGCCCAATCAGTTGGCTGTTCCTATGAGAGAAAATGGACATGTCAATAGATAATTTCAAGAGAACACCTGCCATAATATCTTCTCCTTTCAATAACACTTAGCCAAATTTAATATCCTCCTGAGCTTACATTGGTTATATAACAGTGCATAATGAAAGGGTGTTGAAATTTGATCAAATACTTTTTATATATGTAACGAATCATATGGTTCCCTCTTTTCTTTCATAACTGTGCTGAATTATGTCAACTGTTTTTGAATGTTAAGCCAAACTTGCATTCTGGGAATAAACCCAACTTTTTGTGATATGCTACCATTTTTGCATATTCCTAAATTTGATTTGCTAATATTTTGTTTAGGATTTTTGCATTTGTAATTTTCCTTTCTTGTAATGTCTCTGTAAGTTTTGGTATCAAGGTTATGCTGTACTCATAAATAGAACTGGGAAATATTTCTTCCGTTTCTACTTCTCTAGAAGACTTTATGCATATTTAGTGTTATCTCTGACTGAAAAGTTTGTAGATTTCATTGCTAAAGTTATCTAACCCTGGAGCAATTTTATCAAATGACTTTTAAATTATATATTTATTTTTATTTTATATTTGACTAGTAAGATTTTATATTTCTTTGTATCAATTTTTTGATGTATTTTTTCAAGGAATTGTTCCATTTCATTTAAATTTTCAAATTGATTAATACAAAATTGCTTATAATATATTATAGTTACCCTTTTAAAGAATAAAATAACTATAATGTTTCCTTTTTCATTCCTGGTGTTTTTAATTCACAACCATCTTGTGAATTACAAAGAGTTTTTCATTTTTATTAAACTTTAATTTTTTTTTATTAGTTGGAGGCTAATTACTTTACAATATTTTAGTGGTTTTTGTCATACATTGACGTGAATCAGCCATGGATATACATGTATTCCCCATCCCGATCCCCCGTCCCACCTCCCTCTCCACCTGATCCCTCTGGGTCTTTCCAGTGCACCAGGTCTGAGCACTTGTCTCATGCATCCAGCCTGGGCTGGTGATCCGTTTCACCCTAGATAATATACATGTTTCGATGCTGTTCTCTTGAAACAGCCCACTCTTGCCTTCTCCCACAGAGTCCAAAAGTCTGTTCTATACATCTGTGTCTCTTTTTCTGTTTTGCATATAGGGTTATCGTTACCATCAAAGAAGTAAATTTTGACTATGTTGATTGTCTCTATTGCATGGGTATTTTAAGTTCTATTCTTTGAGTTTAACTTATTATTTTTCTAATACATTTATATGGATAATTACATCATTGATTTTCAGCCTCTCTTATTTCTCACACATGCATTTGGAAACAAATTTTGAATTGTGGTTTTAGAGGCATCACAGGTGAATGATAAGATCATTTAATGAAATATAAGGTCTAATTCCCACTGTAATTTCTTCTTTGATCCACAGTGTGCAGAAACGAATTAAAGAAGGCTGACTGCTAGCCTTTGAAAGGCCTACAACCAAAATTGGCCCTTGGCTGGCATCTAGGAACTTAGATCTGGGGAGTTTCCATCATTCTCAGAACTGATAAGAATGGCTTACTCAGTCTAATCTATACAAACAATATGGTTTATGCTGATGAACTGCTGTCCTCCTGGGAGTCTGGGATTTGGGGACATACAGGGAGAAGCTGGTCTGACCAGCCCCCTGTTAAAAACCCCAGGCACTGAGTCTCTATGAGGGTCACTGGTTGGCAGTAGTTTCACACATGTGGCCACACCTATTGTTGGGGTAATTAAGTGCATCATGTGTGACTCCATTGAGAGAGAGTTCTGGCAGCACCTGATTTCCCCCAGATTTTGCCCCAAATACCTTTCCCTTTGCTGATTTTGTTCTGTATGTAATAAATCATAGCTCTGAGTATGACTATATGCTGAGTTCTGTGAGTCCTCATAGTAAATCATTGAATTTGAAATGGCCCTGGGGACCGTCAATACATATGAGTTCAAACATTAGATTTCTCCCTTTTAAGTGCGTCTGTTTTGTTTCATTGCACTTAATTGTCAGAGAATGTGAGATGAACAATTCTAATTTTCTGAAATTTGTTTAAACTGGCTGTATGAAAAGTCTATATGAATAAGTTTTCCATATGTAGTTGTAAGGTATATTTATTTTGAAGTAGTGGGCAGTGTTTATATAAATCTACTAAGTCAAGTTTGTTAATTTTAGTTTTTAAATTTGCTGATTTTTTTTTGCATGTTCTACCAGTTAAAGAAATGCATTAAAATAACCTTACCATAATTGTAAATTTATGTATTTTTCTTGCTATAAAAATTATATCCATTTTGCTTTGCATATTTTAAAGCTATGTTAGCTATATTACTTGCATTAAATACAGAACTGATAACATCTTCCTCATAGACTGACCATTTTACTATAATGAAACTTCTTATCACTAATAATATTTCTTGCTTTAAAATCAAAACATTTTCTTCTCACGTTAGTGTATGTATATGTTGCAAAGTGAAAGAGGAGAGTTAAAAAGTTGGCTTAAAGCTCAACATTCAGAAAACTAAGATCATGGCATCTGGTCCCATCACTTCATAGCAAATAGATGGGGAAACAGCTGAAACAGTGGCTGACTTTATTTTGGGGGCTCCAAAATCACTGAAGATGGTGACTGCAGCCATGAAATTAAAAGATGCCTACTCCTTGGAAGGAACGTTATGACCAACCTAGACAGCATACTAAAAAGCAGAGACATTACTTTGTCAACAAAGGTCTGTCTCGTCATGGCTATGGGTTTTCCAGTAGTCATGTATGGATGTGAGAGTTGGACCTTAAAGAAAGCTGAGCACTGAAGAATCGACGCTTTTGAACTGTGGTGTTGGAGAAGACTCTTGAGAGTCCCTTGGACTGCAAGGAGATCCAACCAGTCCATCCTAAGGAAGATCAGTCCTGAGTATTCATTGGAAGGACTGATGGTGAAGCTGAAACTCCAATACTTTGGCCACCTGATGCAAAGAGCTGACTCATTTAAAAAGACCCTGATGCTGGGAAAGGTTGAAGGCAGGAGGAGAAGGGGACGACAAAGGATGAGATGGTTGGATGGCATCGCCGACTCGATGGACATGGGTTTGGGTAAACTCCGGGAGTTGGTGATGAACAGGGAGGCCTGACGTGCTTCAGTCCATGGGGTCGCAAAGAGTCATACATGACTGAGCGACTGGACTGAACTGAACTGATGTTGCATGTGTGTTTTTTCTTTAGGTTTGCAAGGTACATATCTTTTCTATTCAGTGATATTGTATCTTTCTGTGCCTTTAATTTAGATATGACTTTGTGGTAGCTTCCCTGTGGCTCAGACAGTAAAGAATCTGCCTGCAATGCAGGAGACCTGGGTTTGATACCTGGGTTGGGAAGATCCCCTGGAGAAGGGAATGGCAACCCACTCCAATATTCTTGCCTAGAGAATCCCATGAACCAAGGAGCCTGGTGGGTTACAGGCCATGGGGTTGCAAAGAATTGGATACAACTGAGCGACTAAGCACAGCACATCTTCCAATAAGTTGGACTGTAAAGAAGGCTGAACATTTAGGAATTGATGCTTTCAAATTGTGGTGCTGGAGAAGCCTCTTGAGAGTCCCTTGTACTGCAAGGATATTACATCAGTCAATTCTAAAGGTAATTAACACTGAATATTCATTGGACAGACTGCTCCTAAAGTTGAAGCTCCAATACTTTGGCCACTTGATGCAAAGAGTTGACTCATTGGAAAAGACCATGTTGCTGGGAAAGATTGAAGGAAGGAGGAAAAGTGGGGTGACAGAGGATGAGATAGTTGGATAGCATTACTGACTCAATGGAAATGTTTGAGCACACTCTGTGAGATAGTAAAGGACAGGGAAGCCTGGCATGCTGTGGTCCATGAGGTCTCAAAGAGTCAGACACGGCTTAGTGACTGAACAACAACAAATCTTCTGATAAACTGTTTTTACAAAAACAAGCAACCAACCCATTCATAGACAATTTTTCCAACTCTTTCTAATATTTCCAACTCTAGAATCAATTACTTTTTTCTTTATCAGAGTCCCAATCAGTTCCTCCATTACTTCAAGCAATTTTTCTTTTTGTTTTTTCTGTCTCAATATGTTTTACTGATTTATTTTCTAATTCACTGATCTCTTCCATGTGTCTAATCTGTAATTAAACCATCTATTGTGTCCTTAATTCCAACTACTATATTTTTTACTAAAACATTTTTTCCATTTGATGTCTATATAGATTCCAGTTCTCTGGAAGTTATCTATTCTCTCATCTCTTTCCTTTGACATATTAATCACACCTGTGTTAAGTATGACTGAGTGACTTAACAACAACATGTTAAAGTCTATAGCTATTAACACCAATATTTAAATGTCCCATAGTTCTATTCTATTATCTTTTTCTCTGGGTTTTCAGTCATTTGTTAATGTCTTCTAGTCTGCTTAGTAATGTAATAATTGTATATGAAAAGTTATAGAGATAATTTGAATCTCTAGCCAGTGCTATCTTTTTCCAGATAGAATTAACTTTTGCTTTCTTGTAAACTTTCAGAATAGGGTATGTCATCTAAAATCAGGCTGGGATACAACTGGTTTGAAGGTGTATCAATCTTTCCTGTATACTGGTTAGTTTCTTATTTACCGTTAATCCTAGAGCACAGATCCTATGGAGACCTCACTGGAATTCTAGAAGCCCCTTTCCGTTATAGGCTTTGATTCCAAGTTCAGTGTCCCCACCTTTGTGAGGCTGTTGGGAACTCAGTTCATCTCCTAACCTCTTAGGCAAATCTTTCTGCTCTGATCTGCAGCCTTTAGCTCTGCACTCCGTATGGACTGGTAATTGCCCCAAGGGGAAATGCAGCGCATGATTGGGTTTACTTCACTTGCTGTTCCTTTTTCCAAGATTGTTTCTCAAGTCTTGACTGTGGTCATAGGGTTGTTGTACAGTCTTAAGTGAGACCATTTAAAGTTTAGCTCAGGATCCCAGCCCTTACCTTCCACAGAGTCTCAGCTTTTGTTAGACTTTTGATGAAAGACCTCAACTGGTCACTGGATTACTTCTTTCCTGAACTTGTAGTAATATATTTATTTCAGCTTTAATTCACATGTCTGTCTAGGCTAAGCATTCCATTTCTCAGAGCCTAAAACTTTAAGATGGCAGAGTACTGCCTTCTGGGTCTCTACTTACCTTGATAACATCAAACAGACATCCTTGTTGATTAGAATTAAGTACAAAATAGTAGTTATGGTTGTTTCTTCTTTTTTAGGAAGGAGGAAAATGTCAGTAAATTAAGTCGAGCTTTTATCAGATGTGCTGCTTTTAGCCAAAAGAGATTTTCAGCAGATGTACAGCTTGTTGAATTACACACAATACTTACTAAATCTTACCTCTCTGATAGTTTTGTGATTTGTATTAGATCACAAAATCTCAGTCTGTGAAACAAATATAAGGGGAAAATGCCAACATGGAAAATCAAATCAGAAAAAAAGAATAAAAGGAAAACCAATTTTACATACAAATGAGTAAATGGAGGGAAAACATTAACATATGTGAGTTCTAATTAGTTGTTGATTTCTTTCTAAATTGCAAATATATGACCATTTATTTATATATGAAACTGAAAATGCTTAATATAAAACATATTTAAAGAATACAGAACGGGATTTCAAGTAGAGGTTGGCTTTGACTCCGGCACCAAAGTACCAAATCTGGAGGGAAATAAGGAGAAAGGCTTGTAAACTCAGCCAGCCAACTTATTCCAAAAGGTGGACCAAAGGCTGGTACATAACTGCTTTCTCCAGACCTGTCTGTATCTGCAGCAGACAACTCCAAGGAACAAAGCGGTCAAACTACAGTGGAGCTGTTGCATCAGGAGTTGGTGAGTTACCTTTACGACACATTCAGATGGAACATGGATGGTGATGGTGTTGGCAGGTAGTGTAATATTTTCAAACGGGCATTCTAATTTTAGCTTGATCTCCAAGGGCCAGATCTCCCTCTACAGTGGCTGCAAGCTGAGCTGCTTTCCATTCGTTTCAGGAAATATACAGTTGAATAAGCCATCCTGGGGTTGGCCAGATCCTCCTCTCTGGCTCCCTACAGATAGACGCTCTTTTTTTCTCTCCTAAGCAGACCAACAACCAGGTGGGAATTCAATATCAAAGGTGATTGCATTTTCTGATTTAATCAACATATTTTACATAAGATTCTGTGTGGCATTGACAGTTGTCTGCTCCCTCAAACGTCTGTGTCCCCTTCTACAAGCAGCTGTACTTGGGGAGAATGTGCCCCATCAGTAATCCCATTTCCCAGCACCACCACTTCCTGCTAAGTGGTGCCATGGGGCTAATTCACCAATGAAATATAAGCAAGTGGTGAGTGTCACTTCTAACCTGGATATGCATATTCTAGTCTCTTTTCCCATCTGTTAGCTGAATTTTGTTGCTGCAAAAGACCAAAGGTGTACTTGTTGAAGGCAGTAGAATTTCCTCAAGCTGGGTTTCTGATAGGTACCAAAAAAGAGTATGTACATTCTCCACCAAGCAGGAATACATACACTAGACTTTTCAAGAGCAAGAAAAATATGTCTATTGTGTTAAATTGCTGAGAATTTTGTTTTATGAATATGTTAGTTCCAATAGCCAGCATTATCCTCACCAATGGTGCCCTTATGGACACCTACACACACACACACACAGATAAACACTCTTAGGCAACTTACTTCATATTCTCATGGACTAGCTGTCTCAATCAGCATTCAGATGGAGATGCACAAACTTCCATAGGATGTGTCTACACATGAAACTAACAAGTGTTAGTTGCTCAGTCGTGTCAGATTCTTTGCAACCCCATGGACCACAGCCTGCCAGGCTCCTCTGTCCATGGAATTCTCCAGGCAAGAATACTGGCTGCTGCTGTTGCTAAGTCCCTTCAGTCGTGTCCGACTCTGTGCAACCCCATAGATGGCAGCCCAACAGGCTCCCCCATCCCTGGGATTCTCCAGGCAATGCTGGAGTAGGTTGCCATCTCCTTCTCCAATGCATGAAAGTGAAAAGTGAAAGTGAAGTTGCTCAGTCAGGTCTGACTCTTCGTGACCCCATGGACTGCAGCCTATCAGGCTCCTCATCCGTGGGATTTTCCAGGCAAGAGTACTGGAGTGCGTTACCATTGCCTTCCCCAGGGGATCTTCCAAACCCAGGGATCGAACCCAGGTTTCCCGCATTGCAGGCAGATTCTTTACTATCTGAGCCACCAGGGAAAGCCCATGTATATACATAAATACTGACAAATACAATAATTATATTGTGTGTGTGTGTGTGTGTGTGTATAAAGATATCTGTTACAAAGATTTGACCTCACATGAGTTGTGGGAGTTAAGCCATCTCAGTGAGGCTGTTGTCTCTGCATCTAATCCAGGAGTCTGAGGTCCACAGACAGGCTGTCTGAAGGCAAGATGTTGGAGTGTAAGGGATGGCTAGGATAATTTGGAATCCACAAGGACAGACTGGAATCAGTGTCAGTTCATCATTTCCCAATGCTTCCAGAACTAAATATACGAGTATTCCACAGGACACACAGTCACCCTTCATCATGGTGCTAAACACAATGTGACATACAAGTGGCAGAAACTCAAGGAGGATTTGAGGGCAGGTGAAGTTGTTTCAAGCCTGGCTACTTCTCAACACCAAAGAAGTGAGAGGAGATAAGCAAAAATGAGCTACAAAAATATCTGACAACCTTGCTTCAACCTGAGGCATTAAAAGACAAGATGGGTGCTGTTTCTCTTCCACTCTCCAAATTTCATGCAAAGAATGTCTTTTGTGGGCCATTCTAAAAGAAAACATTTAGAAAAAGAATATCCTGTAAACACAGTTGAGCTTAGCCAAGTTGACATATTACACAGCCCCCATCCAGTCTGCTGATTAAATTACCAGCCAATTGTTCCTTGAAAAATTACTACTTACTTATTCAACAACTGTGCATTGAATGCCATCTATTTTTTGGTATCTGGGAAGCACTGAAGATAAAGATATACATAAGATGTGTTCCCAAACTTTTGCATCCCATTACCCAGTGGAAGAAACAAAACCATAAACAAAATCATGATTCTGTCATTGCAATGGTATCACTACTCACAGGGCACTGTATAAACACAGAGAAGGAGCAATGTAGGGTACTCATGTTTACAAGCATACTAGACCGCCTTGCCCACACCAACATTTGGTATTAGGGTGGTAGGATGCCCCAATACCAAGAACTTCCAATATGATTTTTGCCATCAGCAACATCCCCTACTGTCTTCCAAAGATGTTAAAATAAGAGTCATATAAGTGTAGAAAGAAACAGGGAACTTCATCTTAACTTTAGAAATCAGAGATGAGGCTAAAAGCAATCACTAAAAGAAAATGACATCAACTGCTTTACTTTAAATTGAAAACGGTAGAGAGGAGAGGCTAACAAAAAGTGAACAAAGATCTATAGACTTTGTATAGAGTCATTTTTCACATATATCCACTTCTCCAGAAGTATGACTTAGTAATATAACAAGCAGAGAACTGACAAGAAACAGGAATTCATTTTTCCTTCCAACACACTGAGCAGTAAATTCTGTCAGTCCATCATCAAGGGATGGAACATACAAAGTGCTATTCATACTGCTGAAGGCATTTCACCAGAATTCTCTAATTAGCCAACAAACATTAACAAAATTAAAAAGCAATTACTATAGCCTCCACTTCCCAAGTGGGAAAACTGAGGGCAAAGACAGACTTATTCAAGGTTAGGAAAGATTTATGACAAAGTGAGGAGCCCTGTATCTCTGACTCTATTTTGGGGTCCACACTGCTGGCCTCAATCACCCTGCAATAAATGAAATGAATTATGGGTTCAGGATATTCCACCTGCCACAATTAAATTGACTTGCTGTTTACTTGCTATTTCTTCTCCTCCTCCTCTTCCCTGAGTACTGGGGGTATGACTAGCTGTGCCTATTTCAAGTGGTTTAAATAGTCTGAAATATTATTTCCTGAAGAATATGACCCAAGTAAGGGAGATGTAAATTTGTGGGTCCCAGAGTAAGTTAACCCTAAAGTGACCAGACTCCTGGAATTTGGAACTTCAGTTTGCTGCAGTGTCGAAGGGATTTTGACTCTGACACTAGATGTCATCTTTTAAAAATCAAAAGCCCTGAGTGTAAATGCTGAATTTTTTTTAGCTAAGTGTTTAATAGTGTGCACATACATAGCAAGATATCATTTATCATCTAAACTGGGGTATTTTTGAAAATGAACAGAGGCTGATTAGTTATTATGCCCAGAAAGTAAATAGAAACAGGGTTTTCCGGATAAGCTGAGACAAACCTGATCAACCTAAATTGCAGCACGCTTTTTTTGTGAATGGATGGGTAGAGACATTGGCACCTTTGGTGAATATCCATATCATATATAACTAGTTTGTCTAGGTAAGCTGCTTACCTTATTGTCCCTCACTTTGAGGATCTAAATTTAGATAGATTATTAGTTTCCTAGGGTTACTTTAATAAAGCACCACAAATTGAGTGGTTATAAAAAACAGATATGTATCACCTCCGAGTTCTGAAATCAAGGCATAGGCAAGGAACATTCTTTCTCTGAAGGGTCTATGGGAGGATCTGGTCCATGCTTTCCTCTTAGCTTCTGGTGTTGCTAGCAACCTCAGACATTCCTTGGCTTGTAGCATCACTTCAGTGCTCTCTCCATCATCACCTGGCATGCTCTATGTGTGTCTGAGCCTGAGTCTCTTTTCCTTTTTTCATGACGACACTAGACATATTGGATTTGGGCCTGCCCTAATGACCTTATCTTAACTTGATAACATCTGCGAAGACTATTTCCAAATAAGGTTGCATTCACAGATCCCTGGGGTTAGAATTTCAATGTATTTCTAAGGGGCACAACTCAACCTCTAACATGTAGCAAAAGGATCAAAGAGCATATATTTAGAATGAAAAAAGTAGCAATGGCCTGGCTGCTTCTAGAATATACTTTTCAGTTACTATAATTGTTTCTTGGACCAAAGGACCTATAGAGAGGTTGGGGACAAGTGACTGAAAGAGGACATTGGAGAACTGCTGATCACAGAGAAGGTTATTTGAATGCAAGGTTCAAATCCATAATCTGGAGAAAATGGTCTTTAGGATATAACGTGCCTTCTTTATGGCATACCCCTTTGCTGAAGCATTTCCCTGCCTTGAGATAAAGTCCATAACTCAGGCAGCACAACCTTTTGATTATTTCTTAGTTACTGTGTTAGGAAAAATTGCCACATCTGTTTTAAAATAGCTCTTGGGACAGCTAGGGATCCAGTGCTCGTGGCTGTGAGCTAAAGTGATGCAAGAGGAACGCGTGGCCAACTGCTCACCTTCATAGCACGCAGCTAAATATACCCACTGATGCAGTCGATAAATTATTCATGCTATTTCTGCCTAAAAGCAACACTACCATTTCATGCTTATCAGATCCACATCTTCGTTACTATATTTTTATGTTTCTTATAGACAAACACCTGGGAGAAATCACTATCATGTCTTCCTGAGGTATCGTTAGCAGCCTCATGCCATCATTTCACATGTTACATTACCCAGAAATAAATTAATTTTTATCTGGAGTGATATAAAATCAGAAATGGATTGTTATCTAGAAAAGCAAAAATAAACAAGGAAGAAAATATTCATGCCTTCAGGTATTGGTTTATGTTTATAGACTATTTCACATTTTATTGTTCAAGTTTATTCCACCTAAAAATGCTTTGGGCTTTTATTCCTATAATTTATGGAATAATGCATTTTGAGACTCTTAGATTATTCACTAACAGTGACATAGAGATATGTCTCAAATGCAATTAAATGCAATCAAAATATCCAAGTATGAAATCATAGAAGATTTATTATACTTTATTGGGAGATGACAGTTACTGTTATAAGCTTCATGGCATATCACAACTATTCCATAAACTTTTTTCAGACCTACTTAAAATGGATCCTCTTCCTTGTGTCCAGAAAATTTGCATCCATTTCTAAAGGACTGGTTTACTTAATGCAAATGGATACTGCATATTGTATGATAAAGTCTCAATTACACATGCCTTCGATAGTAAGAGTTGCTTTGTGTTCTGTGTGTTGGGGAGATTATATTTTATCTTGTATTTTCATGTGTCTCTGTGTAGACATCCAAGAGATAGATTAAGAATGTTCTCAAAAGGAGTAGAGGGGAATCTTTTCATTAATTTGAGTTTGAAAAGGGGAGAATAAAGGGGAATTTGATCAATAATAGAGACAATGATGGATTTCTGGTACTGCCATGACAGGTAAAGATGATGACATTGAATGAAATACCCCCAGACTGCAGCGGACTTCAGTTTTTAAACACCATTAGGTGTCATACACTGTTCTTAACTCATATTATTAATGCAACATCTTTCCTCCTAAATATATTGGGCATTATGGTAAAGCATATCTTTTACATTTATAGCCATTTTGACTCACTTTCTGCTCACAGTCTTTTTGTTTTAGTATAGATTAATGTGTGAAGAACTCATTCATTGCTCAGAGTGTCTAGTTAACGGATCAGTAGTATCGATGCTTTTCTTTTCCATTGATTTATAGTCATTTATTTATTCTCTCCAAAGTTGCTTTGACTGCTAGGAATTTTTATGCCAAATTAGATCGCTCAGGAGCACTCTTTGAGAACCCCTGTGTCGTTCATTCATTTGTCACTTTAGCAAGTCAGAAATTAACTCAGGAATTGTTCCAAATGGAGTCACTGAAAAGCAAACTTTTGCACATTCTCCCAATTCTCTTTAAAATTGATATTTTATCATGCCCTCTACTAAAGACTTGATCCTTTGTCCTATTATTGTATTGACATCTACTGATAGAGAGGATGAGGGAAGGTATAGGAGATCTGCATCAGTTACAAAGTCATGGGTCTTGTTAAAGTGGTGTGATGAACTGAATGTGTCCCCCCAAATTCATACACTGAAGTACTATCCCCAATGTATTTTTCCACCCTCCTCAACCTTACGGAAGAGATTTCATTTGTACATGCTTCACAATGCTATGCAGATAATCTTAAGCATTTGTCATCTCTTTATTTTTGGTTAAAGTTCTCCTTGCCTGAACCAGAAGATGACTGCTCTCTTAGTTGGTAACCTAAAAGAAGCCAGATCTCTGTGAAATTTGGCTAGAATACCTATTACGTGAGCAGTAGGAATAGTAATCATAAAATAGCAGCCGACATTAACTTTTCCAGGCATTATTCTAAATACATTACATGTATTTTCTTACCTGACCCTTATAACCCCTTAAGACAGGTATTATAACTGTCCTATTTTAGAGATGAGTGAACTGAGTCATAAGAAGTTAAAACCTTAATAAGTAACAAAACCAGAATTTGAATGCAAGCAGTCTGATCCTAGAACATATTGCTTTAAAGCTTTTCCGAACTGAGGTAATATTAACAGAAAGGCAACAGGGAGAGAGGCAGTGAATACAGTGGTGCTAGCCTACCTAGGGATAAGGTTTCCAAGTGTAATGGACCACTAACAGTCCTTGAAGCCAGTGTCTACAGCTGACGCACTTGTCCAACCTGTTTCCAACCACCGCAAGTGTCACAAGTCTTCATTCTGCAGCCATTAACATGCCTACCCTGCTTTAAGTCAAAAGTACACAAAGCAAGAACAGGTGCCAAAGATGGGAAATCTGGGGAGTTGCAAAAATACAGGTAAAAAGCTAAGAGAAGCGATAAAAAGGACTAATGTTGGTCCCAATGCAAATTAAGGCTAGAAAATGCTTCTAGCAGTATAAGAAAGATGTGGACTTTCTTCAGTATAAAACCCATAGAGCAGTGGCTCCATCCAGGGTGGAGTTTACATTTCCCAAGTGGGTGGAGCTTCCTTCATCTCTTAGGACTTCACATGATGGCCACTGGGAATTTAAAGAAGCCAATATTATCGCCAAGAAACAATTTGATCCAACATTAGCCCTTGATAGGGATGTCGTCATTTGGAAGTCGCTAAGAAGCAGCATAGCCCAAATTGCTTGCCTCCCACTCAGTGGAATACCCCACACAACTCTCCATCAGCAAAAAGCAGGAGAGTAAGAAACTACAGCGGGAAAGACAAAGTTGTGACTTTCACAGAGGAAAGAGGAAACAGAAAAAAGCATTTAAGGGAAAAATGAGTCTTCTCTTGAACATTGCAAGAGTAAGTGGAAAGGCAGACAACAATGAGGACCACGTGGATGTCACTATCACATTTAGTGTACTAAGCACTACAATAGACACCAATATGCTGTTGTTAGGAATTATTATCTCCATTTTTAAGATAAGAAAAGTTTGGAAACATAAAGTGATTTGCCTTAAATTCCACAGCCATTCATTCAGTGCCAAGATTTAAGCCCATTTTTCTGTTACAACCAGAATTGTACTCTCCACTGCTAAACTCCACTCCCTTTGAGTAGAAAATAAGGCTCGAATTCCACGTTTCAAATGCTTGTAGACAGAATTTGTTCATGATGCTGCATTCCCTGACTCCCTGCCTAACTAGAATGATTTCAGAATGCACTAAGGAGCTATCACAGAGAACCACAGGGGCTGTGGTTTTTCTGTCAATGGCCCAGAATTTAGTGGTCTCCTGTCCCCCTACTCATGAGGCTCCATAGAGATCTGGTTATGTGATATATATGTTACCCTCCTGGCCAAAGTGATTTGGACAACTTTTATGCAAATTTAGCCTGAGTATGAACCCTGGTTATTTTTCGACATGGCATGCCTCTTGTTCATTAGATCATAACCCTCATTATGCAGCAAGATCACTTGAAAAATACCGATGCATACTCTTGATTGGAGGTGGAGCCCGGGAATCCATGTTTTTACTTAAGGACTCCAGCTGATTCTAATGTGCAGTCAGGGTTGCAGAACCGCCGCTCTGCCTGATAGACTCTCTGACCCAAATTTCTCTTCTATGTTCTGACTTTATTTTAGTTCATGTGACCCTCTTACTGATTTTAATTTTTGTCTCTAAAGGTCTCTGTCCTTCTCTTCCTAGGTGGTAACCTGGCTTCAGTTGTGACTACTCTCTGGGTCCCATTTTGGTTTCCTTGACCCCAGACCACAGATTTTAATTAATTTGCTCTAGCATTTCAGCAGCAAAAGTTGAGTTCCTTCCTCTGATTCTCAGTAGAATGCCAGCTCATCTCACTGACAACCAAGAAGTAGGGAGAAATTTTGGGACTGACAAGTGGACCCAGAGAGATGACAATTGACACAGCAAAGGATAATTGCCAAGCTCCATGTTCAGGAAGCCTTCGTTTACTAGTTCCATGTAATTCCACCTCCAGGTTGGCTAGATTGTCCTTGGTCTCCAGCAGCGTCTAGTTAAATTCCTCTCCTAAGCAGCCTCTTGAGACTCAGAGCTGGTGGCTCTATCCTCTGAATGTCACTGCTCAGAAATCCTGACAACCCTCCTGGAGAGGCAAATCCTGAGCTCTACCTAATCAAGGTGAGTCTCCACTTTGATTCTATATATCTCCCAGTCAGCCTGCTTCATGCCACAGAGCATGAGCAAGTAGAAAATGGAGCATGCAAGCATTCTCCTCATTATAGCCCTGAGGCAACTGAGCAGAGAATGTCACCACCCCTGGATCCTTTTGTTGATAATGTGAAAAGTAGTGATCCTTGAACAGAGGGTACAAGAATTTTTTCATAATTGCCATCCACACATATTTTAAAAATAATTTGATAGGTTATATAAACTCACACTGTGCTGTGCTTAGTCACTGAGTCCTGTTCCACTCTTTTCAACTCTATGGACTATAGCCCACCAGGCTCCTCTGTTCATGGGGATTTTCCAGGCAAGTGTGATTGGCAGGTGAAGACCCCACAGAACAACTCTGTAAGGCAATTATTCACTTGAAAACTCATCAAGGCCAATATCTCAGTTGAACTTCTTCCTCTGCCAAACACTGTTCCCTGATTCCTTTCATAGGTGTTGAGCCCCAATAAATATATTTGGGCCAAATTCCATCTCAGCATTTGTGGCAAACACCTAACATTTTTCATGCACTTATGTGCCAGGAAATCCTCTTAAGGTTTATACTCATTATCTTGTTTTCTTCTGCCAACACTCTTACAAATTAGGTACTATTATTATCCCATTTTTCAGGTGAAGAAACAAACATATAAGGTACAGATTGAGAATTTTGGCCTGAACTGCCCAACTCCAAACCTGGGTATTCAAGTCACATTTTATTATCTATATTTGGGGCATATTTGGTGTTTTCTGGTATCTTGGTATACAAGGTATAGCTGGAAGACTAAGAATATGAAAGGTATTGATGAGAAAGAAGGTTTGACATTCAAGAAAGAAATTAATATAGGGGATAAAAATTAAATCAGCAAAAGGATCAGTATGAAAAGGTGATATACTGGAGATCTTTAGGGGGCGATCAGAGTTCTCTGATCTCAGAAAACTTAGGTCCTTCTCCAGTATTTCTTAGAAGACAAATAAGAGGACTGGTTCAACTCTGGAAATTTTTTTCTTTCTAGCTGAGAAGACAGAACCTGATGAAAAAAGAGACATTTGACTTGTTTCTTCCTTCCAGTCTCGGTGGCAGGCACTCGATCAATTGTTCTCAAGCTTTGGTCCTTATGGGAATCAGCTGAGGAACTTGGTGACCCACATAAAGGCCTATGCTGTATTCAAGGATCTTGTGTCTCTCTGCTTTCTCATCCCTCTAGATGATTCCAATGCACAACAAAGTTTGAGAACTCCAGCTAGAGAACTAGTTTACCCAGTATCTGAAGGAAATTCAGAGACACTGGTCCCCAGATGAGATGCTGAACCAATCCCAGCAGTGATTTATTTTCAGGCTTCTTGCCATGTAAAAAGAAAAAGAAAAACCTACTTAAGCTATTTTAAGTAATTGTGGCTAAAAGAATTCTATGTTGATACACAGCCAAAGCAAAAAAAGGAATCACAACCAATTATAATATCTCTGATGCCCATAGAATCAAAATGTTCCAGTTGCTCTGAAAAAATTCAACTTGGGCCCTGAGGCCAAAGAAAAATTACTCCCCTAGGCCTGCATAAAGGAGACACTGCTTGCTGTGGTAAATAATACCTTCAGCAATATCCCTACCAGAGGTAAAAAAAGGAACATTTGGTACAATCTTTTTATAGTGTCTCATTACAAAATACCAAATCATATACCGGGAAAAGTGATTCCAGGGAATAAGATATAGATTGCAGGGTATCTGAATTAATCTAAGAATTAAGTTTAAAATGTTTGGATGATTAACTGTTGCGTAATATGAAAAGATGAAAATCAAGAAGTAAATCTAAGAATTGGTTTGGTTTATTAGCATTGATGTGCTTATAATTTAGGTTGACAATTTTTTCTCTCTTCTGATACAAACACAAGCTTCTAATTTATTCATAATTACCCAGTATTTACCAAATAGAACTTAATAGCTCTATCTTCCTCAACTTTATCATTAGAGTACAAATCAATTTCAACTCATCTTGTTCCAGTTATATTTAATTTTTTGCTCTGCATCTCTAGGTATATTCTCAATCCCTGCGATCTCTAAAAAAAGTGTTCAAACACTGCTGCCTTTAAAGAAAAGTAATAATTACCTTAGCTAACTGCGGTCAGAACTATTCAGGGAAAATCAAGGGAGAACAGCCATGAATGGAGAATGTTGGGCCACGTGAGGCAAGTGCTGGTGAAGGAAGATTGTCCCACGGCTGGCCCAGCAGTACTTTCTTTTTAAAAAAAAAAACTAATTTATTTATTTTAATTGGAGGCTAATTACTTTACAATATTGTAGTGCTTTTGCCATACATTGACATGAATCCGCCATGGGTGTATATGTGTTCCCCATCCTGAACCCCCCTCCCACCTCCCCCCCATCCCATCCCTCTGGGTCATCCCAGTGCACCAGCCCCGAGCACCCTGTCTCATGTATCAAACCTGGATTGGCGATTTATTTCACATATGATAATATACAGCAGTACTTTCAAGGTTTAGACCTGGAGCTGGCACTAAGCAGCAAAACTATTATCTTATATAGTAATAGAAATTACAGTCTTGTGCTGACATGGCTTAATATCATTCATAAAAAACCCACAGTTCTACAAGCCAGTATCTCCTTCTGCCCACACTGAAGACAACCAAACCTTGAGTGCATTTCCATGAGATTCAGGGGAACAGACATTTTAATTATCTTCTTTTTGCCTTAGATTTTTCTCAGAGTCTATACCTATACTTTCTTCCTTTAGCCCTATCTCAGAGGAAAGATTACTTTGTCTTTTTGTAAAATCATCATTCCACTTGTTATCTTGATGCCTTTCATCCTTCTGTCCTCTGGGACTTTACTCCATCAATCATCTCTGCTCCTTCATCTTGAATCCTTCACCTTCCTCTTGTTTCTTCCTCCTGGTTACAAACGTGTTTCTCTGGATCCTTCCCCAAAACAAATCCCTCCCTTGATCTTGCTTCTGCATTAAACTACTGTCTAATCTCTTCCCGTTAAGAGAGAACTTCTCAAAATAAGAGGCTATGCTCAAAGATAACACCCTCCACTCCCTCTTCAGTTTATTTTCCAACACTGAAAATAGGATCTTTACCTAACAATCCATTTTGTTTTGTTTTGTTTTGTTTAGAATGACTTCAATAAACTAATTATCCAAGTCAATTGCTTTTCTACATTTTTATGTTCCTCTTTATGCCATCTCACATGACTGATCACTCTGTGCTTTTGAAATTTTCTTCACCCTTGGTGTCAATAATGACACTCTATTCTTCTGTTCTTACTGTAACTTCTGTTCATTCCTGACAACTTTTAACAGTTTTCTTCTCAGAGAAATTTGCTGCTTCCCCATCTACTAGTATGTGTGTGAGCATGCTCAACCGCTCAGTCCTGCCTGACTCATCAATCCCATGGATTGTAGCCTGCCGGATTCCTCTGTCTATGGTAAGAATACTGGAGTTGGTTGCCATTTCCTCCTCCAGGGTACCTTGCCAACCTGGGATCGAATTCACATTTCCTGCATTGCCGGCAGATTCTTTGCCGCTAAGCCACCTGGAATCACACACACACACACACACACACACACACACACACACACACATTCATATACATGTGTGCACAAAGGCAGCTGTGGAAGAATGATGCCACATCCACTCTCATCCTCATCTGAAAATGACTAGTCACCAGCGTCATGCTAAGTTAGGGGAGTAAAGTGGGGTGATCAAAACTTGGAAAGTTAGCTCTCTTTGGAATATAGGCAATCTTAATACCCTAATTCTGTTCCTGGGCCCTTTCCCATCTCATTATGATGATATGTTGTTATTCAGTCTCTAAACTGTGTCCCAGTCTGCAATCCCACAGACTACAGCATGTCAGGCTTCCTTATCCTTCATTATCTCCCAGAGGTTGGTCAAATTAACCTCCACTGAGTATGTGATGCTATTGAACCATCTCATCCTCTGCTGCCCTCTTCTCTTTTGCCTTCAATCTTTCCCAGCATCAGGGTCATTTCCAATGAGCTGGCTCTTTGCATCAGGTAGCCAAAGGACTTAAGCTTCAGCATCAGTCCATCCAATGAATAGTCAGGGTTGGTTTCCTCTAGGATTGACTGGTTTAATCTCCTTGCAGTTCAAGGGACTCTCAGGAGTCTTCTCCAGCACTACAATTTGAAAGCATTAATTCTTTGGTGCTCAACTTTCTTTATGGTCCACCTCTCGCATCCATATATGACTACTGGAAAAACCATAGCTTTGACTATAAGGATTTTTTTTTGATGATTACATTAATCATAATTTCTCTCTAAATGGCATTCACATTTATTCACACTCAGCCTCAATCTTTCAATTCCAATTCAGGTCAGTATATCTAATTGCCTGTTATTCTTATGACTAAACTGACAACCTCTCTAACACTTTATATTCAAAGCTAAGTCACAACACCCAGAACTAAGCACAATGCATTGTTAAATAGCAAAACAAATATCTGTTTAATTGTTTATCTATATTTCAGAAAGTTTAAACAATTATATATTATTTCAGTAAAACTAGATTTTAAAGCATTATTGTGCATGAAAATTATGTCTAGTGACCAGTACAATTTTTAAAGCCATGAGGAGGTTTTACCATTGAGCTACCTTGAATGACAAAGGCTTAATGTATTCATGGCTCTTTGCATTATTTTGCACATACATAATTTTTAGACCCTTTAACAGCAGGGGTAAGGGTTAGAGGTTGTTCCTCTCTGGTCAAAGTCTGTTTTGTAAATATTCTTTTTAGAAATATGACTTCTGGAATTGTCAAAATGAATTCAGGACTATTGTACAGCTATGTAAGTTTTGTAGACACAGCTAACCTAATAACCAATTCAGCTTGCTGTGGGGCTGCTTGCTTCAATTTCAAGTAATAACTAGGGTAGCATGGACTTTCCGTGTGTGTGTGTATAATAAGTATGTAGATGAAAAGGAAAGTGATGTTGAACAAGGGTTGGGACTTGCCTCTTATAGGTAGGCTATCCCATGGTGCCATTCCATCAGCAAATATAACATTTAAAAATGGATCCACTATTTCATGAAAATAGATGTGGAAGTAGAAGTTGGTCTTTCTTTAAGCTGCATGGATGCTCCAGTATGATTCAATGATTAAACAACAGATGGACAAACACATAAACACGAAATAAGAAATACGTGCCAAATTCATGTTCCAGGATTTATTCATGAGCCTATGAAAACTTGAAGACTTATGTGTGGCTATGCATATTTATGAAGCTGAAAACAATGGTATATTATTATTTCCTAACCTGCAGGGCTCTTGATTTTATGTGTGCATAAAATGACTATAATTTTGAGAAGCAACATTTTTCACCTGCATCTGTCTTCTTACATGATAAGTGAGGGAGAAGGGCTCCAATGTCATATAGATTCATCTAGAATCATAAAGTTAAAATTGAATTCAAGACCTAGTCTGACTATTAGATATCGTCAATTCTTTGCTATTTGCTTTATTGAGGAGTATGATGACTTTGAAAGGTCTGTTAAGTTCCCACTAAAGGCAGCCAAGCCAGTATTAGCCATAGAAAGAGCTGAGTCCGATTATGCAGCAAAAATTGGGCCCTGTATTATTGTTACAGTTACTCAGTGAGGTGAGATAAAAGTGGAACTGATTTCTCATGCTGAATATAAAAAAAAAAAAAAATAGCAAGAGTAATTAACATTTTTGAGGGTTCCTATGTGCCAGGCACGGTTAAAAGCACTTTGCATGTATATTAATTCATTTTAATATCATCATAACCCATCAGAATGGGTAATACTGTTAGTTTCCATTATACAGATAGTAAATATGTATGCAGGGGCAGTCTCATTGCTTGTAAGAGTAGAGTCAGATTTCAAATTTAGGCAAAACATTTCCAGAGTCAACATTTAACTTTTCTGTTATGTTAGAAGTTTCTCAACTAAATCCAAGTCACATTTTAATTTAGTGGTAATGCTGTACATATTTACTTCTGCTGTTATTCACTCAATTATCCACAAAACTCTTGAAAACTCTAATAATGAGGCATTCACTATCTGAAAGTTGAAAGAACAAGATGCCAATATTTGGGGTTTACCACCAACTCATCTGCCTTATAAAACTTTTCAAGGAAAATACCTCAAAGTTTTGGGGAGCCAAACCCACCATCTCAAAGCATTGATATGAAACTTTGTAGAACGACTGGGTCACCCGAGCCACAGTTCATCCCTGGGATGGGTGCATGACTAGACTGAGTCAAATGACCCCTGCCTTGGGAATCTGGGAGAGAGGGCACCTCAGCTGTGACACGTTCAACATGAACACCTTTTGAAAGTAACATTCCCCTTTGTGGAGCAGCACAAGGTAAGAAAAAAGTACATTCATGGGGGAAAAAAACAAGATAAAAGGCAAACAATAAAGTTTTCCCACCAGAGGACCAATCCTGTGGCCCATTTTTAAGCCCAGTGGAATCATGCCTTTGGGTTCTATCACATTCTTTGGTTTCCATACACTTTGGGATATGTTTCTGGTATCTTTTCTCTTTTGGCTTTCAGTTCAGTTCAGTTTAGTCGCTCAGTCATGTCCGACTCTTTGCCGGCCCCATGAATCACAGCACGCCAGGCCTCCCTGTCCATCACCAACTCCCGGAGTTCATTCAAACTCACGTCCATCGAGTCGGTGATGCCATCCAGCCATCTCATCCTCTGTCGTCCCCTTCTCCCCCTGCCCCCAATCCCTCCCAGCATTTTCCCAAATGGGTCTTTTCCAATGAGTCAACTCTTCGCATGAGGTGGCCAAAGTACTGGAGTTTCAGCCTCAACATCAATCCTTCCAATGAACACCCAGGACTGATATCCTTTAGGATGGACTGATTGGATCTCCTTGCAGTCCAACGGACTCTCAAGAGTCTTCTCCAACACCACAGTTCAAAAGCATCAATTTTTCAGCGCTCAGCTTTCTTCACAGTCCAACTCTCACATCCATACATGACCACTGGGAAAACCATAGCCTTGACTAGATGGACATTTGTTGGCAAAGTAATGTCTCTACTTTTTAATATGCTTTTGGCTTTAGCTGGCTCTAATTACGTTTCTATTACTTGCAACCATAGAACCCTAACTAGTTTACAGTGAAACATGTTATATTTAAACAAGTTATACATATTTTATATTCATTATGTTTAATTAAATACATTTAGAAAGTATTTAAAAAATATTTGCTGAAATGTATATCAAATATTCTTACCAGCTACATCAATCTGAAGGCTAACCCTTTGATGGTAGAATTGAGAGGATAGTTAGGTTTTACTAGGTAAGATTCATCAATAAAACTGGATAATTTACAGCTCTGCTTCCCCAAGGGCATATAGTTTTTTTTTTTTCATGTCTATTATGTAAGGTCATGAAATTAAGTCCAGCATGTCAAGAGAATGCTGAATGCATCATATTTCTTTTGACCTCTATTTCAAGCTCCTGAGTCAAAATGTTACCTGACTTGGGCATCCTTTCAGCCAGGCTGTGGGCCTCTTAAGAGCCAGAGGCTCTGGGACATTGGATATGAGCCAGGTGTACATGTGGGCAGGGCAATGGAACTTGAAGAATAATGACGGCCCTACCCTATCTGATTATTTCCCTCAGATGCCTGTCCCAGTGAGAATGCATTCATGAGAAAAGGAAAAGAATAAAACCTCAAAACCATTCCACCACTGTCCAGCTATTTTGGTCAAATGCCAAGTCAGGAGTAGAGACAGTCATAGAATGAAAATGCTGTCACTCAAAGGAGCAGTGACCAATATGGTCCATTGACTAGACAGTAAAATATTAGATCAGAGCCAATTTTGTGGCATTAGTAGAGCCTGCATTTTATTCAACTGAACCGTTCTCAAGTTTAGGTGGTACTTTTATTATCAGGAACCAGGTGGCTAGAATGTAATAGTGCTGTTTCATTTAGTGAGAGTATTTACTCTGCAATAGTTAACGGGTTTTCAGTGTTTGAGAGAAAGAAAGAATTTGAAAAAATTATCCTGGGTAATCTGAGTTAATGTTCAAAAGAAATCATTGGCATTTTAGTTTGGCTGAACGGTAAATGGTTCTCTCAAATATTTGAGAAAAGTGTGCTCAGTGTTTGAGAGGTAAAAAGAATAGGAAAAAACTATCACAGGTAATCTGAGTTAATGTTCAAAAGAAATCATTGCAGTTATAGCTTGGCTGAATGGTAAATAGTTCTCTCAAATATTTGAGAAAAGTCATTCGCCTCTTAATTTAATAGGTCGTTCTTGTTTTGCCCAGGGCTCTTTGCAGTCATGTCCATATTTGACTGTAAATACACATTCAGCCTCTGCGGTCAGAATGACTTTGTATGGGACAGAGAAATAAAAGTAGCCACATCCTGGAAGCAAAGGCCAGATTCCTGGAGCCTTGGAGTACTAAGTGTTTGCTGAAACAGTCATGTGGGTCAAGAGAGCTGCAGGACAGAGGTGGAGAACCTGTCTAAGAACCAAGGAAAGTTCTCCCAAGAGAATTAGCTGTCCACTGGCCCCAAGAGCCTCAGGTTTGTCTATAACAAGTTCAAGCAACGTCTTTTCTATGTACTCACCACTTCTTCTCAGCTCCTACAGAAGAAGCGTCAGAAAACTAGGTGGCAGACTAGGCGAAGGAAGACAACTGCAAACTAGAACAATAGAAAAGGTATCATTATATTACTGGGCTTCCCTGGTGGCTCACTGGTAAAGAATTCACTTGCCAAAGAAGGAGACAGGTTTTATTCCTGGATCAGGAAGATCCTTTAGAGGAGGAAATGGCAACCCACACCAGTATTCTTGCCTTTGAAATTCCATGGACAGAGGAGCCTTCTGGGCTACAGTCCACGGGGTCACAAAGAGTTGGACATGAATTAGTGACTACAAAACAACATCGTTATAACTTCATTTTCCATTGAAAATTGAAGTGTAGCCTAAAGCAAGGGTTGGGGGGAACTTGGTATTATATCAAGTTGAGAATTGTGGTTACGGTCTAAGACTAGGAACCTGGTTTCTAAATGAGAATACACTCATTTGCAACTTAGAGTGATTCAAGACACCATTACCTAAAAATGAACAGAAAAGCCAAGGAGACTGAGCATTAGGTAGAGGTCAATGATGAATACATTTTATCAGGTGGCAATGGGAGACAAAAACAAAGCATTCATTTAAATTATATCCTGAGTTTTCCTTGTTCATTAATTTTCTAGAATTATTATTTTATTTTCCAGGCAGTATACTAAGTGATTTATATGTATTATCTCATTTTATTTTAACTCTCACATCAAATATATGAATTAGATATAAACATTTCTCTTAGGAAAAAAATAAAAATTTGAGAAGTTCCATATTTTGCCCAAGGTCACATACTTAGTAAGTGGAAGAGCTGGGATATTAACTAGATCTGTCTGATTAATAAGCTCGTGCTCTTAACAACTATGCTTCCAACCACTACCATGTACTACTGGCACAAATAAATCATTCATAGTTCAGTAGAAAGTTTTGAGGGAAAGATCTTTCATGAAACAGGAAGTAAAACATCCCAGTTTTGTAAGTTAAAAGATGGATAACTGGTGAGAAGTTGCTGTTTGGCATGGGGAGCCTTGTCTGGTGCTTGGTGATGGCCTGGGATGGGGGCTGTGGAATGGGGAGGGGAGGAAGTATCAGGAGGTAGGGGATATATGTGTGATAGTGGCTGATTTGTGTTGTTGTGTGGCAGAGGCCGACGCAGCTTTGTAAAAATTTAAAAATAAAAAAAGTATTTCTATGTGTGTATGACTATGTGTGAAATGTTTTTAAAGTCTAGAAAGATATACCATTATTTTTTTCCAGTTGTTTGGGGGTTTTTCCATCTATTTGTTTAGCTTTCTTTCTTTCTTCTTCTTCTTCTTTTTTTTACCATTATTGCTTTTATAAAAGGAAAAGTACTTATTTTTTTTGGCAGTAATTGAAAGTATGTTGCTTCTGTCTTGTGTTTTATTTCCTTGAGTTTAATTATGTGACTGCTCCTTTTTAAAATTGATTTCAATATTTCTATCACTGTTTGGTTTAAATTGGTAAATTCTGCCCTCTTGAGTGGCTTCTCCTGGTCCCCATGTTGATTGCCAGTGCCTGAAGATCCCCAAGAAGTGCTTCATGGTTAGGGAGACAGTTTGCTTTTTCAGACAAGGATGCTTGATCATTTCAGAACTTACTGCACAGAATCTACACATTAATTATTTTATATCAAAACATAACTATTTAAAATACAATGAAATTGTATGGCATCACTTACATAACTCAGCAAAGGGAAAATGAGAGGAATAGAAAGCAGATCAGTGGTTTCCAGAGTCTGGAAGAAGGAGCAGGGTTTGACTACACATAGACAGAGGGTAATTTGGGGCAGGGGGTAATAAAATCATCCAATAAGGTGGTTATACAACTGCATATATTTGTCAAAATGTGGAGAACTGTACACTAAAAATAGTGGCTCTTATAGTAGGTATAGTCAATCTTAATTTTAAAAAATGAGAAGAAATACACCATAAATCCTGATGTTGCATTGTCAGTTTTTCTTTTTTGGCAGCTGAGAAAAATAATATTCAAGAAAAGAGCTTATTGCTCAAACTCTCTGCTTTTTGTCAACATCACTGTGTTTAATTTTTTTTCTCCTCTAGGTCTTTCTTCTTTTCTCATGGTTAACAAGCTCACTAAAGAAAACCCTTACAACCACACATCATAAGGCATCATCTCACTCCCTCTCTAGCCTCCATATATCATGGATCAAAAATTAACTTATTTTAATTCTTTGTTTTAAAAAATTAACTCAATCTTTAAATTTCATTATGAGGAAAAGGCTGCTTCTTTAAGCAAAAATGCTTAAGATCATTATTTTATTCATTCTGGAAAACATCTGGAGCAGAGGCTTGAGATTTTGGCTGCACAGTGGAATCACTCAGGGAGCTTTACAAAAATCACTGGATCTGGGATCGTACCTCTAGGGATTCAAACATATTGTTGGGATACAGACCGAACACGAGCATTTTAAAATTTCACCAGATCATTCTAAAGTTCAGCCAAAGTTCAGAGACACAATCCAAAGTTTTAAGAATAAACTTATTATCTTATAGAAACATCTTTTGTAGCTCTTTTTAAAGAAGGAAATGCTTGTTTTTAGAAAGGAAAGTGTGTGTGTACGTAGAAAACCATCACACTGTGATGTCTTCACTGATGAACCGATGTGAGACTATGTTAACGACTAATGATGGTCCATTACATTTCCTTTCCAGGTGACAATTGTAGCTGCACCAAGGTCTCAGTGACACCTCACCCTGGATGCAATTTACATCTACAATCAGTTGACTTTAAATAAAGCAGGGTAACCTCAAAAGTGTGGGTGAGACTCATGCAGTCGAAGATCTTAGGAGCAAATATCTGAGTTTTCCCAGAGAAGAAGGAATTTTACCTTGAAGCTGAAATGCAGAAATTCTGCCTGAATTTTCAGCTTGCTGAACTAGCCTATGGATTTTGGACTTGTCAGCCTCATCCATGTGAGCCAATTCCTTAAAATAAATCTTAATCTCTGTTTCTTTATGTGTGTGTGTGTGTGTATATATATATATATATATATATATATATATATATATATATACTCTCACTCCATATATATAAATATATATTATATAAATATCATCTTTTTAATATATATACACACAATATTTTATATATAATAATATATTCTATGTTAAATAATTTTTAATATTATATTAAATAATAATATTAATACTTTCTGCATGTGCACCTTGGTGGATATGTTATTATGTTTATTATAGAAGGAGGAGAGTGAAAAAGTTGGCTTAAAGCTCAACATTCAGAAAACTAAGATCATGGCATCTGGTCCCATCACTTCATGGAAAATAGATGGGGAAACAGTGGAAACAGTGTCAGACTTTATTTTTCTGGGCTCCAAAATCACTGCAGATGGTGATTGCAGCCATGAAATTAAAAGGCGCTTACTCCTTGGAAGGAAAGTTATGGCCAACCTAAATAGCATATTAAAAAGCAGAGACATTACTTTGTCATCAAAGGTCTGTCTAGTCCAGGCTATGGTTTTTCCAATGGTCATATATGTATGTGAGAGTTGGACTGTGAAGAAGGCTGAGTGCCAAAGAATTGATGCTTTTGAACTGTGGTGTTGGAGAAGACTCTTGAGAGTCCCTTGGACTGCAAGGAGATCCAACCAGTCCATCCTAAAGGAGATCAGTCCTGGGTGTTCATTGGAAGGACTGATATTGAAGCTGAAACTCCAATACTTTGGCCACCTCGTGTGAAGAGTTGACTCACTGGAAAACACCCTGATGCTGGGAAGGATTGAGGGCAGGAGGAGAAGGGGACAACAGAGGATGAGATGGCTGGATGGCATCACCGACTCGATGGACGTGAGTTTGAGTAAACTCCGGGAGTTGGTGATGGACAGGGAGGCCTGGCGCGCTGTGATTCATGGGGTCACAAAGAGTCGGACACGACTGAGTGACTGGACTGAACTGAACTGAATATATTATTAAATGATAATATACTGCCTGCCTGTGCATCTTGTGAATGTCTATGAATGGTGGTTGTACTGGGCAGAAATTGCTAATTCAAAAAAATTCTCAAACATTTTTGTCACTTAAATTCTTAAACAATGATTAAGAAAAGTTCAGACAGGCATTGCAATGTCATTAATAAAAATTTAAAATACAACAAAGTATTGTTTTCTCTGGGCTCTATGGAAAATTAAAAAATCTATAGTGGAACTATGAACAGCCATCAAGAAAGCCCAGTGAAATAAAATACTCCCTGAAACAGAATATTGATTCTCCACATTATTTAGTGATGCAAAAGGAGAGCTATTCACTAGCTTACTGGTCACCTTAAAGTGCTTCTTTGAAAATGGTCTAGGTGGACGCAAGCTCCCAAGATGTACTGAGTCAAAATTCGCGTGCAAAACAGTCACCTCCTTCCTTCCTAAGCACCCCTCCTCTTACACCATCAGCCAGGTGGGGCCACAAACAGAGAAAGTCAAGAGTTGGAAAGATGATTTCTAGCCAGTGGTGGCTGTAGGAATAAAACACTAAGAATTCCTTCTGAATCTCCCACCAGGTTGATCCTTTATTACAAACACAGAGGGCGTAAATCAGCAGCATATTTACAACCAGGGTGCACACCACCACAGGTCTGGCCAGGAGAACAGGTTAAGAAAGCACCTGCAGGCTCCAGCAGAAAATCCTGGGCTCAAGAATTGCATCTATGCATGGACTCCTGCATTGGGCTACCCTGGTGGCTCAGACAGTAAAGTGTCTGCCTACAACACGGGAGACCTGGGTTGATCCCTGGGTCAGGACAATCCCCTGGAAAAGGAAATGACAACCCACTCCAGTACCCTTACCTGGGAAATTCCATGGACGGAGGAGCCTGGTAGGCAACAGTCCATGGGATCGCAAAAAGTAGGACACGACTGAGCAACTTCACTTACTTACATGTGCTCCTACCAGGAATCTCATTTCTGCTACTAGGAAGACAGAAGTCTCATGCACCATCAAATTGGAGAGTTATTTCACTATAATCACAGGCAAAGGGAACAATTTTTTTTTTTTTCCCCTGAAAGGTCTACCTATACTTAAAACTGTAAATAAGTGAGGTCACTTATTGTTGTCACTCACTAAGTCATGTCTGACTATTGGTGACCCCATGGACTGCAACACTCCAGGCTTCCCTGTCCTTCACTATCTCCCAGAGTTTGCTCAAACTCATGTCCATAGAGTCGGTGATGCCATCCAACCATCTCATCCTCTGTCGTCCCCTTCTCCTCCTGCCCTCAGTCTTTCTCAGCATCAGGGTCTTTTCCAGCGAGTCATTCTGCACAGCAGGTGACCAAAGGATTGGAGCTTCAGCTTCAGCACCAATCCTTCCAATGAGTATTCAGGGTTGATTTCCATTAGGATTGACAGGTTTGATCTCCTTGGAGTCCAAGGGGTTCTCAAGAGTCTTCTCCAGCACCACAATTTGAAAGCATAAATTCTTCAGCTCCCAGCCTTCTTTATGGTTCAGTTCTCACATCCATACATAACCACTGGAAAAACCATAGTTTTGACTGTAACGACATTTGTTGGCAAAGTGATATATCTGCCTTTTAATACACTGTCTAGGTTTGTCATAGCTTTTCTTCCAAGGTAATAATGATAGAGTCTAACTTTCAATTTCACTCCAGGGTCTCCTGCTGATTTCTCCTTTTCGCTTACTTCCTGAAATCTTTTTAAAAAGTAAACTTTAGCATCCACCTGAATATTTTTTTATTTGAGCTTTGTTATGTGTTCGTGTTTTGACTGTTCAGCAGCTACTGGAAACATCCTCAGTTGAAGAGTGCTAGGATCTTTTTCCTAGAAGTTTACTTCTTCCAGTGAAAAGGGTTATTTGTTATTTTAATGAGCAGAGATTTTCATTCTTGACTTCTTAAAAAACAAACAAAATAGAATGTCCAAGGATACTAGGCTTAGAAAGGTAAAGTTTATAGTGGGGACTAGCTGTTGGTTTCCTTGACACCTCCTTGATTCCCAACTTTCTTCTTTTTTCCCCCATTTTAATTTTGTATGCACTCTTTTCCCTTCCCCTTGACCTTCATAGCTTTTCCCACAGGACTGGAGCCATTTGCTGACCAATCTCAGAACTGTTGCTGTTTAGTCACAGAGTCACGTCCAACCCTTTGTGACCCCATGGATTGCAGCACACCAGGCTCCCCTGTCCTCCGTTATCTCCAAGAACTGGCTCAAATTCATGTGCATTGAGTCAGTGATGCTATCAAACCAACTCATCCTCTGTTGCCCCCTTCGAGTCCTTTTGCCTTCACTATTTCCCAGCATCAGGGTCTTTTCTAATGAATCGGCACTTCACATCAGATGGCCAAAGTATTAGAGTTTCAGCTTCAGCATCAGTCCTTCCAGTGAATATTCAGGGCTGATTTCCTTTAGGATTGACTGACTTGATTTCCTTGCAGTCCAAGGGAAGCCTAAATAGAACAATGATGTCAAAGACAAGCCCAAACAGCTCAAATTTACCTTTTCCTCTCCTAGATCTTCAAGATTCAATGGAGAACATATATTTAAACCAGTATTTAAACTCCCTACCACCATACTAACAGCTAAAAATAACTATGGAAGTTCAAAAGCAGAAGTTGTGAATTACTAAGAAAGGACCACATCTGGTTATATTGTTATATTGTTATATCACGTTATATTGTGAGGATACCAGCTTCCTTGCCTCTGCTCCACTCAGATCCTTCTCACTCAGATGCCCATGATACTGGACTCAGGCAAAATGCCAGTCAAAGGGACACATTTAAGATATGCTTATGCTACTCCACAAATTCTTTCAATGTTTTCAGTAACTTATAGTAGAAAAGTATTTAGAATCCTCAAAACCCTATTTTCTCCAATGCTTCACTCCCTCACATGTTCCACAAACACCAGTGCTTACTGACCTAAGGAGCCACTTTCCCTTCAACCCCCATTGACCAAGAAGAGGCACAGGAGGAAAGAAAACTCAATTCCTTTATTCTTTTCCACTGATCTCAATATTTCTTCTTATCCCTCTGAAGAGTCCTCTTATATTTTCCCTGATTATTCCCCCACTAAGGGTGTCATATATTGGCAGAAACTGTTTTCAAATAGTTCCTATTCCTAAGATCATAGGATTAATGCCCAGCCAAGTAGTTTGGGGTGTGTCAGTTTATACCCCCATCTTGTTCCAATCGTCCATCTGTATCACCACAGAGAAAGTTCTAGAAGGAATAGGTTCTTTATCTTGCCTCTTCGTCTTGACGTAAGCATGAATTATTTTTTAAGCAGGAAGCTCAGCCTCCATGAACTTAGAGGTTTCAATCCATTTCCTTCATTCTAGGGGAAATATTAAATTGACACTATTCTAACCCAGGGCAAGCAGGAAGATAAAATGAGAGTGGGAGGAAAATTATTGAGCATAGATTTCCTTTAAATTTTGCCATTCACCTTCCAAGGTACCTCACTAATCTAAAAACTATCCTGTAAATCAGGTATTATTCTTCCCAATTTTATTTGAGTAAATAGGCTAAAAGTTTAAGTAACTGCCTAAATTTAACTCAGAGTCGTCTAAATCATAGAATTTACTCACAAATGACCAATTTTTCATAACCAAAACACACTATCATTCAAAAACAAGATGAAACAAAGAAGCATGGGAAATTCACAAAAGAAGGGGAAATTAACCAAATCATTTTATTAGCAAGCAGGCAAGTCTGCAAGGGATTCTCAGGTGGTGCTAATGGTAAAGAACCCACCTGCCAATGCAGGAGACCTGTTTTCTAGATAGGAGAAGGACATAGCAACCCACTCCAGGATTTCTGCCTGGAGAATCCCATGGACAGAGGAGCCTGGTGGGCTACAGTCCATGGGGTCTCTAACAGTCAGACCCAACTGAAGTGACTTAGCACGCACCAGGGAAGTCTGCAAGCGCTTTCATTGACTCTGGCAACACCCAGGCCACAGCTGCTGGCAAAATCCCTCCATTTTGATATAACCTCTTTAGCTTAAAAATGATTCCTGTTAAAGAAATAATGCAGAAAAAAAGTATATTTTTAACTTTTTTTTTAATCAATTGTACTTTTAGTGAAAGAACTCTCAATCCTCTTGGGAAGAAGAGTCACTTTTAATTTCCCCCAAAGCATTGAAAACCCTGAGCATTTGAAACTTCTCTGCTAGAATTGTGTTCCGGGCCGTTTTATCAACCACATAAGGATATCTGTTTCATTGCACATATTCACATATTTTTATAAACCCAGCTTGTTTATCTGCTTTTTTTTTTTATTGGGCTCTAAATAGCTTTTAGCTATCTCCAAAATGAAATTCAGTATTATAGGATAAAGACTGGCTGCTGCCAAAGAAAGTCCAAAAAATATATCTTGGATTCTGTAAAGAATTCCAAGGGCATTTTGAGCAAGAGCAAAAACAGTAAATATATGACTTTCAAGGAGCTAATTTTTGATGGGGCTCAAATTCCTCTGAATTAAAACTTGGGGTATATTTGTCATCATTTTCATTACCTGCAGAGTAGCATTTCTACTTAGAGCATGCAAATTAAAGAAAAATGTAAAGCCCTCCTATTTTCTAGATTCAGGAATCCAGGCAAAGCATTTGACATGAACCTGTATGATTCATAGAGGTTCTCAGAGCACTGCTTTTTGGCAGTATGATCTGTTGTCAGTGTGAAACTTGTAAGATAAAGGGATATATATAGACCAACAGGATCATGAAGGAGTAGGAGGCAGCACTGCACGATGCGCAAAAAGCCCAAGGATAAAATTCTCAGATGCTGCTAGAATCCCCACTTCCTGAGATCTTCTCAAAAGCAGGGACAACTTGACACGTCAGTTGGAACAGATACTGGCAACAAATAAACATTGAATCTAGAATGTTCAGCCAAGTAGTATAGGAAAAAGAAAGAAAAAAGATAGACAAGATGGAAAAATTGTCCAAATGTGACACATATTGGAAAATCTGTCCATGATGTTAAGGACAAAGCACAGAAGCTCAAGACTGAGGCCTCTTTGCCAGGATTAATGGAAGGAGGGAAAGAAGGAAGGAGAGAGGGAGAATAAGGGAGAGAGAAAGAAAAATAGAGCTTCTTGTCTAACAAGAGAACTTTGTGGAAACCAACAGGAAAACTCTATCTTGGGTGAAATACTGATCTGAACATTAGGAACATCTCTGCTCAGAACTATTGAAGCAAGTCTCTACTGGGAGAAAATTCTCAGTGGGTCTCTCCTATTTGTGCTGGAGGTACTGACACCCTTTTCTCCTGGACTATCTTTTCCAGGGTCTTCGTTAAGCAAACAACTCTGGAAGACAGAAAGAGTGTCTCCCTCTGGGGCAAAGGCAGACTTTTAAATTTATTTTCTATTTTTTTGTTGTTGTTGTCTAGGGCAATAAATATAAGCTCTCTCTCTGGGCAAAGGTTGAACGTTGTTTGCTGATAGTCCCTTTAAAAGAATACTTCCTCAGCTCCAGTTCCTTACCTGGGACACAAGGCCACACTCTGGGTGTAACATCTACCTGGGCTGCCCACTTGGGACTAGGGAGCAAGGGAAACAAATGTGGATATGACACCTAGAAGGCCTGCTGTGCCATAAGTAATCAAGTCCTTTTTTTCAGATGCAAGAGTTCTGTCTTCTCCTAGCATCATCCATGAAACTGTTGCACGTTACCTTTTTAACTTGCAATTAGGGTAATACTGCAGACCTTTCACAGTTTGTGACATTCTGCAACTTCCAGAGAGACACTCACATAGGATGTTTTTATGATCTCTCTCAAAGCAACAACATTTTATCTCCTAGGAGACAATTAAAGTAGACATAGATGTCAAGCATCTAGGCCAAGCATGGAGGAAACACATACATACATACACACACACAAACTGGTATTAAGCACAGGATGAAAATAATATTCTAATATTTTGAATAACATAAATAGAAATGATAAATACAAATAGATGGATAGACATCGATATATAGAGAGAGGTAAGTATAGAAATAAGAGAGAGAGAGAGATGACAGAGACAGACAAAGACAGAGACACAAAGAGAGAATAAAGTGCATATTTGTGGGTGTGAGTGTGTATCTGTATTTTCATGTGTGCCTGTCAATACTGAGCACTAATATACAAGTTAAGAACACATTATATAAGAATAAAATACATTTGCAGATTTTGCAGCTTAGAATTTGTATTTTTTTAAGTATTTCATAAGATATTGAGCCCCCAACAATGAGATGAGTGGAAGATAAAGTTGATTTTCTCTTTATTTTTCTCTTTGATTTCTATCTTTGGTGAACCTTCAGGAGAAATGATGCTGTATGAAAATTAGGTTTAAAATTGGATCATTCATTTCAATTTTATTGCTTGTTCCCTAAAAGAAAAGTGGAAGAGCAATAAACGATCTCTCGCCTCAGCGTTATCAATTTGTATTCACTGTGCTTTATATCTCCCATTTAGACATGGCTGTGTCCTGACCTTCCTTTTAATTTAGTTCCAACATATTTTTAGCATTTCATCTCATGGTCAGTCTCAAAAACTTCTGGAGCATTTCGCAGCTTGCTGAGGTTACATTTCATGAAGGTCTCAAACAGTTTTTTTTTTTTTAATACATGTCACTTAAATGCAATGAAAACTTTTGTTTCAGAGAACTCAGATAGCCTTAGCATATTCCCTTGGATTTTGTTTCTTCAGGAAAGTTGGTGTATCAGCACTAATCTGGGCAAGAAAAAGAACTGAGGCAAACTGTAGGTTTTATCTAATCCCTGGAAGACATTTTAGCAGCATGCATGAAGTAAGAAAATCTTTCATCTCCCCTAAACCACCGAGTTCGTATAAAAGACTTCACTTCATAGGGCGAAGTGAATAATATGAGTGAACAGGATAAATTGACATGGGGTCAGAACCTCAGAGGGGAGCTTCCCAAGTTGTGTGTGCTAAGTCGCTTCAGTCACGTCCAGCTCTTTGCGACCCTATGGCCTGTAGCCCACATGGCTCCTTTGTCCATAAGACTCTCCAGGCAAGAATACTGGAGTGGGTAGCCATTTCCTTCTCCAGGGGACCTTCCTGACCCAGGGGTCAAACCAGCGTCTCTTATATCTCTTGCATTGGCAGGCAGGTTCTCTACATTAGCACCACCTGGGAAGCCCAAGGGAGGTGGGAAGCCTAATGTGAGGTCTCTTCAAAAAAATGGTTAGGTCTCTCACTTTTGACCTCATTACTTTTCCTGCAGTAATGAGCATAGTTCCATTTTCCAGAAGAGCATATATTTCTATGAAAGTGACTGAAAGAATTATTTTTGCTCACTTGTTTTTAAGAAATAAAATTAAAATAAAAATTGTTTACAACAAAGACTCTGAGGTGGGAGGGTTTATTGCACCGGCTGGTCCTGACTCTTTCCCAAGAGTTCATTATTTCTTCTCCTCAGAGTTGTCAGCTTTGGACGCAAAACAAAACCACAGAGTATCTTGTCCAGACCTCATGAAGGTCTAACCAAGTGTCACTAGCATAATACCTCCACTTAGAAAGTTTCCAGTCCTCTGTAGTCTTTCTTGGCTTTAACCCAATCTTTTTCAACTTTGGATCTCTACTTTTTTCCCAGGTCCTCTGAGTTCATTTTCTGTTCACAGCACATTTGTGGAGCAGTTACACTTAAAGATTCCTGGTTTTCCTAAAAGTTGAAAACTTTCCTCGATCTTCCAGAGCTGCCAGCTCGGTCACTTTCCTAAGTTCCTCTTAGATGACGTGTCCCTATGTGAATTTCTTGGAATCTTGTCATTGTAACTTTATGTAGCAGAGCTATTTGAAGCATACAGTAAGAACATGCTTTTTATTCCTTCTAACTCTTCACCACCAGAATGTTTTCTTTAGTCATTCAACAAACATCCCAAGTGTCTACGATATGCTGGTTAAGTTGCTAGGCACCAGGAACATAAGACACTTTAGACATGGTTTCTGCTTTTTTTTGAAATTTCAACTCTTAGAAATATTAGCAGGTGTCTTCTTTTATTGTACTGAATCAATCACTAACACTCCAGCTATGAGATATCAAATGCATTCATCTCTTTGATTTCCTTCTCAATTCTATATCATACTTTTCATTGACTAATTTACTTAAACAACTCTCCATGGATACAACTTAAAAAGGAAAAAGCCTAGCTAGAAAGACACAGGCTTTAACATAGATTTCACACTGTAAGCTATTTAAGAAAGAATTGTCTGTAGTGAAAATGAAAAAGCCCTCAACCAATATTGAGAAAATCTGGGCTCAGTCACCAAAAAATAGCTAGATGGCTACAGAAAAGCCACTTAACCTTTTGAATTTCAGCATCTGCATCTGTTAAATGTTGGGTAGGAGTAAATGTCCCCTAAGTTCTCGGATCTAAAATTCAATGAATCTAAATGTAAAAGGATTTCAGTTATGAAATGCTGTTCGAAACACATTTCTCATGGAAATTCAGAGAAATGTAAAAATTCAGGCAGCAGACACGGGAGGATTCACTAGATAAATAGATGAGGAGTTGCACTGAAACTCCCCATCTTGAGCACTCTAGGAGGAGGGCCAGGTCTGCTCAAAGGTATGAGGCATATTTGGCTCTGAATCTGCTCCACAGCTGAACTTCCTCTCTCAGCAAAGTCAGACACAGGGCCATCAAAAGATTTGGGGTTGACTGTGACTTTTCTTCTGTATCTGGTGATGATCTTTCCAAATTTATCAGCAAAATTTGACTGAAAAAAAGCTATTTGTTATTGGATATACAGGCTGATCAGATCAAGACAGAGAGGAAATCATATAATAATGTGTACATGTGATGATAATGGGTCTTTTCTGACCCTGTAGGGATCTGCCATTTCCAATGCTATCATCTAAAGAGAACCAGAAAGTTAAATGTGGCTTATAAAATCGTATTAGCAATTGCTGTGGAAAATCCTTCAAGAAATGGGAATACCAGACCACCTGACCTACCTCCTGAGAAATCTGTATGCAGGTCAAGAAGCAACAGTTAGAACTGGACATGGAACAACAATCTGGTTCCAAATAGGAAAAGGAGTACGCCAAGGATGTATATTGTCACCCTGCTTATTTAACTTATATGCAGAGTACATTATGAGAAATGCCGGGCTGGATGAAACACAAGCTAGAATCAAAATTTCCAGGAAAAATATCACTAACCTCAGATATGCAGATGACACCACCCTTATGGCAGAAAGTGAAGAAGAACTAAAAAGTCTCTCGTTGAAAGTGAAAGAGGAGAGTGAAAAGGCTGGCTTAAAACTCAACATTCAAAAACTAAGATCTTGGCATCCAGTCCCATCACTTCATGGCAGTTAGGTGGGGAAACAATGGAAACAGTGACAGACTTTATTTTTTGGGGGTTCTGAAATCACTGCAAGATGGTGACTGCAGCCATGAAATTAAAAGACACTTGCCCTTTTAAGATAAGCTTAAAGAAAAGCTATGACCAACCTAGACAGCATATAGAAAGCAGAGACATTACTTTGCCAAAAAAGGTCTGTCTAGTCAAATCTATGATTTTTCCAGTAGTCATGTATGTATGTGAGAGTTGGACTGTAAAGAAAGCTGAGTTCTGAAGAATTGATGCTTTTGAACTGTGGCGTTGGAGAAGACTCTTGAGAGTCCCTTGGACTGCAAGGAGATCCAACCAGTCCATCCTAAAAGAAATCAGCCCTGACTATTCATTGGAAGGCTTGATGTTGAAGTTGAAACTTCAACACTTTGGCCACCTGACGCAAAGAACTGACTCCTTAGAAAAGACCCTGAGGTTCAGAAAGATTGAAGGCAGGAGGAGAAGGGGACAACAGAGGATGAGATGGTTAGATGGCATCACCAACTCAATGGACATGAGCTTGAGCAAGTTCCAGGAGTTGGTGATGGACAGGGAAGCCTGGTGTGCTGCAGTCCATGGGGCCACAAAGAGTCGGACACAACTGAGCGACTGAACTGAACTGAATAGCAGTTGCAATGATGATGATGGTAGTTGTGCCTTTCCCAAGGACAACAAAATAGGGAAAAGCGCAGACATATTCTTTATGCAATTTTATGGACTTAAAGAAAGAAATGTTTGTAAAAAGAACCAATTTTTATGCAAAATAGTCTTAGAAATGAATATCCACCACTCACTTAATGATTAATTTATATTTTGGGATATTGATTCTGAAGAAAAAATGTGATTTTTTTTTCCTTTTAATAATCATTTCTGATTCTGCTATTCTTTTTGTTAAAGATACATTTTTAAGACTGCCTCTTCTGAGCCTTTGTTTCTGTGTCTGCATATCATGAAAAAGTTATTTGACTTTTTCCATTATTTTATAATGGATAGTGTCATAAACTAATACAAGCCTTAGTATCTACTGGCTTAAAAGACATAAAGTCAATGACAGATCTCCAGTTTCCCGTTTTAGTGGACAACACAAGGCATTCTAAATCAATATGCTTACCTTTTATTAGACCTTGGCCAAATATGAAATTACATAGCAAATTATCCATAGGCATACATTGGATTGGCCAAAACGTTTGCTGGGGTTTTTCCATGATATCTTACAAAAAAACCTGAATGAACCTTTTGGCCAACCCAGCAAATACTACCGTAAAATCAATTTCATGGTGCAAGAATTATACTCATTTTCTACATTCCTCATGTTATATTTTGGAAACATATAATATTCATCACTAGAGAAACATGATTTAGCTCATGGCATCCGTAAACCTGTGCTGTGAGGAGGCAATCTCCAATGGCCTTACCATGCTACTGCTGTTGCTGAGTTGCCTCAGTCGTGTCCAACTCTGTGTGACCCCATAGACGGCAGCCCACCTGGCTCCCCCGTCCCTGGGATTCTCCAGGCAAAAACACTGGAGTGGGTTGCCATTTCCTTCTCCAATGCATGAAAGTGAAAAGTGAAAGTGAAGTCTCTCAGTCGTGTCTGACTCTTCGAGACCCCATGGACTGCAGCCTACCAGGCTCCTCCATCCATGGGATTTACTACACATGTATATATAAATATTACTTGTGTTTAATATGTGTATTATTACCCTCTATTATTATCTCAGTCTCTCGGAAGCAGAACAGACTTTAAAATGTCTAGAAATGTACAGATTATATACAATCTGAACAAAAACAACCATTTTCCTTGATGCTATACAAAGTTAAAGACTATATTGGATAGAAACAAATTTTATTGTTTTCTTTTTAGTTTTCAAATGTAAAAATTAGTATCATATATATGTATAAATAAATCACTTTACTGTATACTTGAAACTAACTTAACATTGTAAATTAACTATACTCCAATTAAAAAAAAAGAATTGTTAAAAAAAAAGTTGTATCAGGTCATGGTTATTAGGTGTCTGATAACTTGTGTGCCATAGTAAAGATCTGAAGAGATGAGAAATATTTTTGGTGTGTGTGTTGATGGGTATGTTGAATGTTTTCAAATTTTATGTGTTTTGCAAACTAACTATGATATTACTTTAGAGTCACTAAAAGTTGTCTTAAAATTTTGTTATCTATGATTTCTTTTTTTTTTTTTTGCCAAAGCTATCTTTTTTTACTCCAAATCTCACCTTCTCATAAATATTCTACCGGAAATTGCTGTGTGCTTACATAACTCATTTTATGGATTGGGGCTGTAAGTATTAACAAATTAACTGCAAGAGAATTTGGCAGCTTAAAACTGTATCTGTCTTCTTCAGAGCTTGCTAAGTCAGTTTATCAAGTGATAAAGGTCAGTTCAGTAGATATAAGCTAAACTGTAAATCTCAGATTAAGGGAAAATCATGTATGAATTTTCAATACATACCTGAAGCCTGGGGCTTCTGAGACATATTTTTTTTTAATTTTAAACTTTTTATTTTGATTTGGGGTATAGCCGATTAACAATGTTATGATAGTTTCAGGTGGATAGCAAAGGGACTCAGCCATACATATTCATGTATCCATTCTCCCGTAGACTACCCTCCCATCCAGGCTGCCACATAACATCGAGCAGAGTTCCATGTACTGTTACAGTAGGATCTTGTTGGTTATCCATTTTAAATCTGGCATTGTGTACATGTGTATCCCAAAGTCCCTGACTATCCCTTCCTCCCAGCAACCATAAGTTCGTTTTCTAAGTCTGTGACTCTCTTTCTCTTTTGGAAGTTCAAGTGTATTATTTCTTTTTAGATTCCTGCAATGTGGGAGACCTGGGTTTGATCCCTGGGTTGGGAAGATCCCCTGCAGCAGGGAAGGCTACCCACTCCAGTATTCTGGCCTGGAGAATTCCATGGACCGTATAGTCCATGGGGTCACAAAAGTCAGACATGACTAAGCAACTTTCACTTTCAATTGTATCATTTCTTTTTAGATTCTATATATAAGGGATATCATATGATATTTCTTCTCTGCTAAGACATATGTGCTTCCCAGGTGGCACAGTGGTAAAGAATCTGCCTGCCAATGCAGAAAACTCAAATGATGCGGGTTTGATCCCTGAATCCAGAAGATTCCCCTGGAGGAGAAAATGGCAACCCACACCAGTTTTCTTGCCTGGAAAATTGCATGGACAGAGGAGCCTGGCGGCCTACAGTCCATGGGGTTGCAAAGAGTCAAGCATGACTGAGCATGCATGCATGCTAAGACATATACTTTTCATTCCACCCATCTTCTCCATCAATAATGGAGGTATAACTAGCATATTCTCCTCTTTTATAAGTCAGCCCAAATGGAAACTCACTGGAAACTTTCTGAGTGATTTTCTGATAGTGCTGACAAAGTATTAAAGTAGAAAGCATATCTTGTAGTATCAAGTATGCTGTAACATAAATGTCACATAACATCATATAATTATGTCATAACATTTGTCAATAACATCTTTCCCAAGAATATTGAATTATCCTGGAACATAATGGAAGGGTCCATCTTTCTCTGCTAGAAATGAAGATCACTGGAGTAATTTGTTGGGGAGCTTTGGCAGGAATTTGACATTCTCACTAATCTTTATCCTCCTATGACCTCAAAAATCCACTGTAATTTTCTTCCTTCAACAAGGGTAGTGAATTTAAGATATTCTGATTTGGTTATGTGTGTCAGGGCTTCCCTCATAGCTCAGTCAGTAAAGGGTCTGACTGCAATGCAGGAGACCTGGGTTCGATCCCTGGGTTGGGAAGATCCCCCAGAGAAGGAAATGGCAACCCAGTCCGGTATTCTTGCCTGGAGAATCCCATGGACAGAGGAGCCTGGAAGGATATAGACCTCAGTCTATGGGGTCACAAAAGTCGGACACAACTGAGCGACTAAGCATGCATATGTGTCAAATAAAATAATGCATTTATTAAAATACAAACAAACACAAGATGTTAGTCTAACTTTAGTAAATTATTTAATTGAAAGAAAATATTTATTTAAATGAAGAAGTCAGAATACTTGAGCTGCTATATGCTACCTATGAATTACATGAAGTCTATAGAGGGGGAAAATTGAAGAAATTATAGGAGTTATATCATTAAACTGAAAAATTGAATTATAGGGAATTAAAGCATTACATAAAGAGAATCCACAAGTGGCGCACTGCATACATAAAGGAAAAGCAGACATGTAAGAATTATGATAATCCATATTCCTCAGCAGGTTTTTCAAGGGTTTTGGGGGGATCAGGTTAAATTTTGCATTGCAAAAAAATTTTAGTAATGTCATATATAGTCTTATAGTTTTATGCTTCCACTATCCATAATATTTTGGTGATTCTTCCCAGAGTACCCAACTTCAAATAATTTGACCTATATCAGTAATCTACTTAAATTAAGCTTTTCATTGGAAGGTAGTTATACCAATTATAGAAGTTGTCTGGGGATTTCTATATATAAAGTAGATTAAAATATGAGCAATATAAATTCAAGGATATGCTAAAATGACATGTTTTTAAACAATTTCAATCATTTTTTAAAATCCATTCTTCTTTGTGCTTAAAACTTTGATGGGCATTAGATTTGTTTTCACATTTTTCAGAAACTATGCTTGATGTGCACATTTTCCAAAGTGAGTTCCTCATAAATATAGCTCTACTTAAGTTATTCTCCATTAGCATAATGAGCAACAAGGGAAATAAGAAGGCAAGTGGGAAGAACTTCTCCTTCACTCTCAAAGGCAGTATGTACATATAAATGTATAATACACAATTTTGTTCTTTGTTGAGAGATTCAGACTTTGGAATTAATATTCATTCTAATTAGAAAGGTATGGATGGCAGAGAATTCTTAGTTCTGGAAAAATTATGAACTTGATTATTATGCCTTTTTTAAAAAGTAGGACCTACATTTGTTGCTATTGCATTTATAGAATACCTATTCCTTCAAAAACATAAAAGACTTCAGATCATAGCCATTTTGGATAAACCAAATTGGGAATTTTGAAATTATGTAATCAATAGGGCAGAATACAGTTTTTGAATAAAGCCTTGTATTTAAAGGATTTTCAACCCAAGTGCAGTTAGTGCCTACAGACATCTTTAGGATTCTCCTTCAAGCAAGAATAAGTACAAAATTATGAATGACAGAAGCTTAGAGTAAAAGTGGATTCCCAGGCAGTGGACAAATTGCTCAGGTTGAGAGAGATATTTGAGGTGCCCTGAACAAAAGGAAAGAATTGAAAAGCTCTACAAAAAAGTAACTCCTTGGGTTTTAATTCAAACATCCAACAGGTCTGTTCAGGTGGGTACATGGTCACTTTTCTGTGGAGTTGATCAGCATCCTAAGCTCTTAATGGTTGAAGTGTTCATTTCACTCAGAGCAATTTTCCCTCCTAGGCATCTCTCCAATTGGAAAAGTTAGTAGAAAACAAAATACTCTTCAAAAATTGCTTCTTGCACCTATTTTTCAATTCGAATGATATGGAAATTAATACCTGTGTCAAAAGGGTTTTCTTCAGGCTTGAGTGGAGGCTGGACAGAGTGTCTTCCTACAGCTCTGCTTTCTTGGGAAGTACAGTGTTAAGATAAATATGGAATGTTGTATAAGCTCTGTTGTATTTATGCCTAATCTGTAGGACTACGCTTGGGCTGTGGAGCTGGAAGCAAGCCTTGGACCTATGTGGGGGCTTCCCAGGTGGCTCAGTGATAAAGAATCCGCCTGCCAATGCGGGATACCCGGATTGGGTCCCTGGATCAGGAAGATCCCCTGGAGAAGGAAACGGCAACCCACTCCAGTGTACTTGCCTAGAAAATCCCACGGAGAGAGGAGCCTGGAGGGGGTCAGTCCATGGGGTCGCAGAGAGTCAGACATGACTGAGCACAATTGCACACTCAGGATTTATGTGACTATATGAGTACAAAAGATCTGTGGTAAGTCTGATTCCTATCTGCAGTGACTGCACTGGTCTTGAATGGGGAAGAGAAAAGAGGCGGTATGTACCTGAGTAACTGCCATTCCCTCATGAGGTGATGCTGAAGCTCTTGCCCTGTAACCTTCTATAAAGCTAAGAAAATGTGGCCTCAAAGCTTATTTTTACCTTGTGAGTCTCATTGCCAATTTGAACCTCTACTTATGACTACGTTGATACAATATCATTCGAGGCTTTCCTTTCATCATCCCTTCTGCCCTGCTTTCCAATCCTGCAGCTGTGGGGAATACCAACATAAAACACAAATTAAGAATGTGACTCAGTGAATATGTATTGGGTGCCTGCTATGTGGGAGGAGAAATGGGGGATTTTCAACAAAATCTCTAGAGAAAGTTATTTTTCTTCATAAAAAGATGCGCACACAGCTGCATCCTCACACACATACACAGTCTACATGTCATCTCTCTGCACCCAGGCATAGTAATATATGGGAGGAAAAGTCGTCTATTACTACAGGCTGTGACAATCACTGAAAAAATTTGCTGCGGAAAATTAGTAGACAGTAATTCAGCAGGAGGTCCAGAAATGATCTATCAAAGATTCAGAGACTTGAGGCAACATTTCACCTCATTTATTCAAATGCTTCGGGCAAATAAAATTATGATAAAGCCTTTGGCAACCTGTGTGTCCTGTGCATTTTGGCAAGATTACTGCTAATTGATTCTTTGGGTCCAGTTCGAATGCAAAAGGAAAAAAAATTACTATTAATTTTAGTTGACATTTCATATAAGGGCATGTAATTTATTTCTATTTAATTTTATGAAACTGAAATTCAATTCTAACTCCTCAGGAGGAAATATAGGGATCATGATTTGTCTCCATCCCGTGGTTTTCAAAAGCAAGTGGCAAAGTAGCCATCCAATTAACAACACTATGAAGAAACAATTAGTCAAGCATTTGTAAAGCATGGATGTTAATCCTACACCATTTAAACAAGGCAATCAAACTTGGCACAGGGAGAATGTTACACAAATAAGAGCACAAACAGATTTCCAAAAGTGGTCTTCAAGCTTTGTCGCTGTTGTTCAGTTGCTAAGATGTGTCTGACTCTTTGTGACCCCATGGACTGTAACACACCAGGCTCCTCTGTCCTCTATTGTCTCTTGGAGTTTGCTCAATTCATGTCCATGGAGTTGGTGATGCTATCTAACCATCTCATCCTCAAGCTTAGCCACTTTCAAGTAACCCCCATCAGTGTCTTAACCCTTTTTGGTCCTGGTAAAACCTAAATACATTTTAGGAGATGTGGCAGCCATGTTAACAAAAGGTTTAAAAACTTCCTATTGGAATCTGCTTTTATTGTACTCATAAAGCTTTAATTTGGATGACATAAATATATCAGCATTAGCAATTAACCAACTGTGGGATTCATCAAATATGTGTTGAAAGGCTTTTGTTAACCCTTGTGCAAACAACTCTAAATAAGAAACAGACTCATACTCAGGAAATTTAAGTCTACTAGAGGATGCCAGATGGCTAAAGAGCTAACAGCAATAAAACACAGTGAGGGCAACAAAAAAAAAAGTGTGCATCGGCTATTTGGAAGTTCCTAAAAGGTATGCTAAGCCAGCCTGCTCAGACTAGGTTTCCTAAATGTGGTAACTGGACAACAGGATCACTGAATAACTGAGAATCAACACAGAAAGTCAATTTGAAGGTCTTCTAGTACCATGAGTCTCAAGGTCAAACTAGGAGTAGGCAAGAATATACATGAGAAGACATGCGTACTTTTAGAAAGTATAGAACGGGCTTTCTTAGGCTAGAGAACAGGGGTGGAGTCGCACTAGAACTAGAAGAGCAAAGTACTCCTAACCAAAAGGCGTGCTATCTTGGAAGCCCATTGTGAGCTAAGAAGCACGGAAACGTTGATCTTTTTGGTTGGTTTTGAGGAGAATTAAGGTCTTGTCAGAAGGCATTGTCAATGAAAATTTATTAAAATCCTATAGCACACAAGGTGATGTCTTAAGATTGAAATTAAAGTATGTGGTAAAATCTCTTCTGTCCAAGGTCAGAGAAAGGAAGTTAAAGTGTGGGTGAGAATATGAAAAATTAGAGAGAAAGAAAGTGAGGACATAAAAGTTGATCAGGTTATCTTGTGCAAAGGAGGAAGTAAAGAGGAGGGAACGTGAAATGATGTGTAAACAGCATCGCAGAGAATGTGTGCTCCAGCCATGTGCTTTTGTGCAAGACAGGCTGGAGACAAACACTGCAAAACTCAACAGACATAAATAGCTGAGACCCAAAGAAAAGAAGTGTTCACGTTCACATCCTCTCCCCACTCAAGGCCTTCCACTCACCAATTGCTTTTTGGTGTCATCAGTTACCTCTGCATATTTTAAGTTTACTTTCGGTTGAAGAGTTTCCACCCCATTTAGCATTTATTCCAATAAGAAATTTTTACCTAGCTTCTTGAAAAAAGGCAAACACTTTAACATCGTGAAACAGATCACATTTTCCTTGTAAATGTTTTGTAATAAATGAGAAGCTGTACAGCAGTTAGTTCAATATTACCCATGCAGGATGAAGCCTCTGAGCAATTACCTTGTTTCCATGGCAACAGCATATCTGCCCATCCTTCAGTGTGATACAGGAAAGCCACCAAATTGAGCCTGTTCAGTAAAGCTAAGGAAAGCTCACTGAATTGGGCAGAGGGAGGGGTAGGGGGAATTGGAAATGTGATACTAACAGGGTTAACAAACAAACAAATTGCTATTTATATTATTTATCAAGTGGTTCATTTAACCAACTGCAAGGAAACGTCCAACTGCCATGTTGAAAAATGGAAACCAAGAAAAAGTTTGTTAAAAAAGAAAAGAGGAAAATGACAACTAAACTTTCTAGTACATTTGCAAACACCTAATCCCTTAAGAGAATATCTCTGAAGAATTTCAGGACCTTGAGTGCAGAATGGAAACAGATATCCATAGACGGTCACCTCAGGACATTTGCCTGGACCTTTCACTCCACACAGAGCCTGCCTGGGCCAGAAGCTAAACCTTTTATTTTTAAGCATATTCTGGAAAAGGAGGCCAGCAAGTGTGCCTTTGACACTGATGAGAAAGCATACTATTACTCTAACTGTTACACTCCAAGTAAGTGCAAGAAAAATCAGAAAAATTCTATCAACGGACACTGAGCTATATAGGGCAAATAGAAAAGCTGCTTCAGATTGAGACTCTCTCGTCAACTACCTGTTTCGAGGAGGTCTTAAATAGAGATTTAAAGTTGGAAATTAAAGATACACTCCTCAGGGGAAAGTGGACATTATTACAATGTTGTGTCTGGTTATCACACTTGATTACAGGCTCTCGAGGGAGCTGCTTCTCAAACAGTTTTAGAAATAGGATGTAATTTGGAGCCATTTTCTTGGTGGGGATGATAAGGGAGGCTCTGAGTGGGAGGTGGGAAGGGAATGTGGAAAAGGTACTGGGAGGATGCTGGCAGAACTGTAAACTGATGTGTCACACTGCTTGAGCAACATGACATGTAATTACCTCTAATTACAGGCATCGCTTGGAACTTCGACCACAGAGTTGCAGATAAATATAAATGCTTTGGAGAAATACCTGGGCTGATATACTCAAGGACTTTCTTCTATTAATTTTTTAAAATTAATTTTTATTGGAGTAGAGTAGCTTTCTAATGTTGTGTTAGTTTCTACCGTATAGCAAAATGCATCATATATAAATATATATATGTATATATACCCCCTGCCTTTTGGATTTCCCTCCCATTGAGGTCATCACAATACATGAAGTAGAGCTGCCTGTGCTATATGGTATGTTCTAGCTAGTTATCTCTTTTATACATAGCACCAATAATGTATAAATGTCAATTCCAATCTCCCAATTCCTCACCCCTGCATTTTTTCCCCTTGGTATCCATACATTTGCTCTCTGCACCTAAGTTTTTATTTTTGCTTTGCAAACAAGATCATCTCTACCATTTTTCTGGGTTTCCCTAGTGGCTCAGTGGTAAAGAATTCACCTGCCAATGCAGGAGATGTGGGTTTGATCCCTGGGTCGGGAAGATCCTCTGGAGAAGGAAATGGCAACCCACTCCAGTATTCTTTCCTAGGAAATCCCATGGACAGAAGGAGCCCAGCAGGCTACAGTCCATGGAGTTGCAAAAAAGAGTTGGATACAACTTAGCAAATAAACAATAACAGCATATTACTCTTTGATTTCACATATATGCATTAATAAACAATATTTGTCCTTCTCTCTCTGACTTCATTCTGTATGATGTTCTTTAGGAAGGACTTTCTTCTATTTAGATGAATAAGAGTATTAATACAGAATCTCTAAGTCAAGTGTTTATACATCTGAGAAGTTTGCTTATAGTGAGGACTAAAGAAATATTTTTCTGGGAGACTAAAGGCATAGAGAAACCAAAAAGTGGAACACAAAAGTATTCAAGGGATTATTCTATTTTATAAATTACTCTGCCTTTAAAGTGTTTACCTTTTAAAAAGTGAAAAGTTAAACATGAACGTAAAAACACTGACAAGTGAAAAGATAGACATACCTTAAAAATTATCTTAAAAATAGGATTTTGAAACAACTTTTGAATCTCTTTTCTATATAGGGACTTGGGAACACATTATTTGTATTTTATAAACTATATGTTTGCATTGCCATATCAAAATTCCTCAAGATTATCAGGAAAAGTATTTTTTTTTAAGTAATATTCAAAGAAAATGTTTTGAGAAAATACCATTTTCCTTCTACTTGTAAAAGCATATATATATTGAAATTTTTATTGCTTAATTTAATGATACAAAATTGAATGTGTACAAAAGCAAATAGATAACCTGTTAGTTAAATATTTAATATGCTAAATATTTAATGTAGAAAACTATAATATAAGAGATCTATGCCTCCATGCTCTACATTAAAATCACCCATAGATATAGCTGTATCAAACATCAATATTCAGCCTGTCCAAAATTAATATATTCAGTTCAGAGATTTTTACCAGTATCTTGTACTAGCCTAAGACATAACATCAGCAATCGTAAACAGTAAATAAACATTTGTTCAATGATTTAGTTAATGGAAGTCCAAATTACCAGTTCATTTTAATTCACCAGAGTTCACCACGTTGTTTGGAATTATAGGTGTAACCACAGGTATCTCTAAATTATCCATCATTAAAGGACTCTTTCTCCCTCCTATAAAGGCATTGTCTCTTCTTCATCCCAAGTTCCTTCTTCAGGTTTCTTTAACTTTCTTGCCATTATGGAGTTCATTTTCATTGTCTTTTTTGTTACCTGCAACCACCATGGTTTTTCCAGTTAAGATAATTACACAAACTTAACAGACTTACTAAACATCACCTTTGTGTTCATTGCTTCTTGTCACTATGAGTTTCAGCATAGTTTCTACACTCATCTATTGGGAGAGGTAAGACAGACACACATAAGGAACAAATCTACAGTGAGTTATTAGACTAATAAATATAGATGGTGCAGAAACAAAATCCTATGGTAGCTTACAAAGAGCACTGGAATAGAATGAGTAGAAACTCAATAGATGGAAAGATACAGGAAAGTAACCACTGAGCAGATGTTTTTCATCAGACCCAATGTGAAGGGATTTCATTTCATAGTATTTCATTTATTTCTCACATCCAAAGGTTGAGATGTACTTTTTCATAATTACATAAGATATTAAGCCCAGCAGGGTTTCAAGCCTTGCCTTGGACAATATTGATTGTAGGTCTCTAAGCAGACATTCTAACTCAAGTTGATACTATTTCCATTCCAAGCAGGAGGAACATGAGTGTGAACTAAGTCACCAAGGTAACATTATGCACAGGTGTGTTGGACAAATTCAATGGCAGAATCATCTAGAGCAGAGAGAGGGGGGAGACACAAGCTTGGAAACAGCAGGTTTGGAGATGCACAGACTCTTATCTTTAGCCTTTCTTTTTGTTTGCATTTTCCTTAGCATTTCCCGTAGATGACTATTGAAATAATTCAAAAAATTAATGAGTGAATCTCTGTTTTTAAAATTCTTACATTGCCCGTATTTTATTGCATGTTATCTACTTTAACCATTAGTGTTCTTAGTATATCAATCTTTTGTTGTTCAGTCACTAAGTCATGTCTGACTATTTGTGACTCATGGACTGCAGCATGCCAGGCTCCTCTATGCTCCACTATCTCTTGGAGTTTGCTCATATTCATGTCAATCGAGTCAGTGATGCTATCTAACCATCTCATCCTCTGTCGTCACCTTTTCCTTGTGTCTTCAATCTTTCCCAGCATCAGGGTCTTTTCCAATGAGCTGGCTCTTCGCATCAGATGGCCAAAGTATTGGAGCTTCAGCATCAGTCTTTCCAGTGAATACTCAGGGCTGATTTGCTTTAGGATTGACTGATTTGATCTCCTTGCAGTCCAAGGGACTCTCAAGGGTCTTCTCCAGCACCACAGTTTGAAAGCATCAATTCTTCAGCACTCAGCTTTCTTTATGGTCCAACTCTCACACTCCTTCTAAATTCTTGGTCCGATTAACTGCAACATCCCTGCCATATCTGGTTCTGATGTTTGCTCTTTCTTCAAATAGGCTTTGGGGGAGGGGGGTATTTTTGCTTTTTTTGCGTTTTTCATAATTTTTTTCTTGATAGGTGGACATGATGTACTGGGTAAAAGCAACTGCTATAAGTAGATCTTCAGTACAATAATACAGTGGTGAGTGTGGAGGGCGGGGAGCATTCTGTAGTCCTGTGATTAGGCCTTAGTTTCTGAGTAAGTCTGGTCTCTGAACTGTGGAATTCACCACTGCTTCTGTGCTTTTTCTCTCCCCAAAGGTGGGACAGGATGGTTGGAACTGGCTGGACGGAACTGGCTGGATGGTTTTCTTTCCCTAAGTTGATTAGACTTTGATAAGACCCCAGCAGGTTAGGATCCAGTTACACTCAAACTCTTTAACACAGCCAGTGAGGCCCTGCATGACCAGATCTGGCCTCTGTCCTCATCTGGTCCCCTCACCCCTTTGCTCACCTCCCACTCCAGTTACACTGATCTTTCAGCACCCCCAGGGACCAAGCACTTCCTAGCCATCAGCCAGAAGCCTCTTCTCCCAACTTGCTACCCAGCTGGCCCTTATATCCCATTAGGTCTCAGCTGAAATACTACCTCTTCAGGGAGGTCTTCCCTCACTATTGGAAGGGAATCCCCTACCCCATTCTCTCTAGCCCAAATATTCTATTTCAGTGATGTGTGTTCCTAAATTCTACATTTATCTGATTATGTCCTTGTTTACTATCAGTTCCTTGGCTGTGTTGGAGCATCTTGAAGACATTACCCATGTCAGGTTTATTCATCACAGTTTAACTGCAGTCAAGGACTAGGCCTAGAATATAAAGGTCAGGCAATAAATAGGTAGCTGTTAATCAATTAAAGAATAAATAAATGAATGAATCTTTTTTTAATTTTAACCTTAGCATGAATCAATAAAATAATGTCCACCACTATTGTTTAAAATCTTTTAAATAAATGGTGACTTTTGACAAAACTATTTAAGAGTGACAGGTGTTTATGGCCAGAAGGCAACAGCATTTGGCCACTGGTAAAACAATAAACATAATGCAGTGAGAAATCATAAGAAAACAAATTATTTTTAAAGTTATATGTTACTGAAAATCCTTATGAGCTGAGCAAGTACAGTAGCACCCCCCCCCCACCCTGCCCCTTATCCACAGTTTTGTTTTCCAGTGTTTCAATTACCTGCAGTCAACCATGGTCTGAAAATATTAAATGGAAAGTTTCAGAAATAAACAACTCCTAAGTTTTAAATTAAGCACCATTCTAAGTAGCATAATAAAATCTCATGCTCTCTGGCTCCAGCCAGCCTGGGAGGTGAATCACCCTTGTCCAACTTATCCCTCCTGTTAGTCTCTTAGTCACTGGCCCAGTTTTCTGATCCACTACGGTGGTGTCACAGAGCTTGTGTTCAAGGAGCCCTTATTTTACTTAATAATGGCCTCAAAATGCAAGGACAGTGATGCGGGCAATTCAGATATGTCGAAGAAAAGCCATAAAGTGCTTCATTTACATGAAAAGGTGAAAGTTCTCGACTGAATAAGAAAAGAAAAAAATCCTATGCTGAGGTTGCTAAGATTTATGGTTAGGATGAAACTTCTATCCATCAAATTGTGAAGAAGGAAAAGAAATTTGTGATAGTTCTGCTGTGACACTCCATACTGTAAAAGTTATGGCCACAGTTCATGATAAGTGCTTAGTTAAGATGGAAGAGGCATTACATCTGTACAATAAGATATTTTGAGTCAGAGAGACCACATTCACATAACTTTTATTACAGCATATTGTTCCATTAATATTTTATTATCATTCATTTTGTTAATCTTTTACTGTACCTAATCTATAAATTAAACTTTATCATAGGTGTGTGTGTGTGTGTATATATATATATTCTATTCATGGTTTCAGGGACAAAATAGGGGTCTTGGAACATACCACCTCCAGATTATGGGGAGTTGACAAAGTTATCATTTTTATTTATAGACATCATCAAACCTAAGTCTTGGAGTTTTCAAATAAACAAAAAAAAAAAAAAAAACACTTTTTTTCTGTGACCCCTGCAGGATTTGACAGTCATAGATTGTCCCACTTTTGCCTTCATTTGCAGCTTTTTTCCAGCCCCAGATTCAGGTTACACCTTGCAGATCTTTTAAGTCTGCACTTTCTCAGAACTTGTGATTCTTGCATTAGGTAGCAGGTTTAATGTCAGGACTAACTCCATCACTAACAACCTTCAACCATGTGTGCATAGGAAGGGACTCTCAGGAGAGAAATACATATACCAACAGTGGTTGTATTTGGATAGTGGGGTTAATAAGCAATTTTTAACTGTTCCTTGCATTTTGTTTTTCAATTGGGAAAATAAAGTAAAATAGCTTTGTAATTAAAAATAGTAATAAAACCAGCATGATCCTTGAGCTTACTTACTGAGAAAATGAGCCACCTTAAGGCCAATTTCCTCACTGTTAAAGCTAATAATAGAACTGGTGAAAAGAAGAGACTTCATGTAGTGTTCTCCTGATGACATTTAACCAACTGTAATAGTAGAAATAATGGTAGAAATAATAGAGCTGATTGTCAGTATTATATTGAAATATTTAGTGAGCAATTACCATGTCAGGCACTATGCCAAGTGCTTTACATAATATTACCTCATTTAATCCTCACAAAAATCACATAACATAATCACTACTATTTTCCCCATTGTACACTAAGGATAATAACAAAGAAAATTGAAACGATGATATTGGCCCAGTGTTCAGTTCAACTCTGAGATATCCATTTCATGTTTTATTTTAAACCATTCTTTCATATCTTTATTCAACAACAAGATTAAGCATAAACTATGTGCCAAGGTCTATCTTAGTCATTAGAAATATGTAGATAAACCTTCAAGTACTCAAATCTAGTGGAGAGACAGTTGTGTAAACAGACAACCATAATGAAGTGTGCTAAGACAAGAAGAGGCAAGTTCAAGGTTTCAGAAGGACACAAGAAAGGATCCCCTAAACTAGACATGGGTGGGAAGGACAGATCAGAGAGAGTGTCCTGGAGATGGTGATATCAGATTTGAATTTAAAAAACAAGCAGCAGTTGAATCTTCCTGGGTGGCTCCTTAATTGGGGAACGATGAGTCAGAAAGCATTTAATATCATTTGAGTCTGAACCAAACGCCTGAAACCAGAGACCTCATAGCACATAAGAGGAGGTATAAGCATCGAACTCGGACTAGTGATCTGTTTCACATGTGGTAATGTATATGTTTCAATGCTATTCTCTCAAATCATCCCACCCTCGCCTTCTCCCACAAAGTCCAAAAGTCTGTTCTTTACATCTGTGTCTCTTTTGCTGTCTCATGTACATAGGGTCCTTGTTACCATCTTTCTAAATTCCATATATATGCATTAGTATACTGTATTAGTGTTTTTCTTTCTGACTTACTTCACTCTGTGTAATTGGCTCCAGTTTCATCCATCTCAATAGAACTGATTCAAATGTGTTCTTTTTAATGGCTGAGTAATATTCCATGGTGTATATGTACCAGAGCTTCCTTATTGTCTGCTGATGGACATCTAGGTTGCTTCCATGTCCTGGCTATTATAAACAGTGCTGCGATGAACATTGGGGTACATGTGTCTCTTTCAGATCTGGTTTCCTCGGTGTATATGCCCAGCAGTGGGATTGCTGGGTCCTATGGCAGTTCTATTTCCAGTTTTTTAAGGAATCTCCACACTGTTCTCCATAGTGGCTGTACTAGTTTACATTCCCACCAACAGTGTAAGAGGGTTCCCTTTTCTCCACACCCTCTCCAGCATTTATTGCTTGTAGACTTTTGGATAGCAGCCATTCTGACTGACGTGACATGGTACCTCATTGTGCTTTTGATTTGCATTTCTCTGATAATGAGTGATGTTAAGCATCTTTTCATGTGTTTGTTAGCCATCTGTATGTCTTCTTTGGAGAAATGTCTGTTTAGTTTTTTGGCCCATTTTTTGATTGGGGGGTTTAGTTTTCTGGTATTGAGCTGCTTATATTTTTTGAGATTAATCCTTTGTCTGTTGCTTTGTTTGCTATTATTTTCTCCCATTCTGAAGGCTGTCATTTCACAGGGCACTCAAAGCCAGTGCACTGGGACAACCCTGAGGGCTGGGATGGGGAGGGGTTTCAGGAAGGGGGCACATGTACACCCATGGCTGATTCGTGTCTGTGTATGGCAAAAGCTACTACAATATAGTAAATTAATTAGCATCCAATTAAAGAAAATAGAGGCGGAATAACACATGAGATGAAGAGACACCGAGGATTAAAAGATAAATGAAATGCCAGGCTTACATTATAGAAACATGACTTCAACATATACTGAATAACCTAAGAAAGACTTAAAAGGCTAGAAATTTTGTTGGGAAACTACTGAAATATAACAGTCAAGAGAGAAAAAGAGCCTTCACTGGGGCAGTGGTGGCTGAGTTGTCGGGAAAAGGGAAGATTTGTGATTTGTGAAATATTTATGAAATAAAGCTTGCAACATTAATTTGCAATGAATGAGAGGTTCAGAAAAAAATTAAAAATAACTCTCAGAATGTCAGCATGCAATATTAGGGCAGTGAATCCCTGTGTTCTTGTTCTCAGTGGAGACAAAGAAGCCAAGAAGAGAAGCAGATCTGGGAGAAGATTCAGTCAGGCCAAATAGAAGTGACTGTGGAATATTGCGTGGCTATCCTTAAAATTTTGGAGCTTGTAAGAGATTTGAGCTGGACAGAGATTTGAAGATCTCATATTAGCAGTTCAGTTCAGTTCAGTTGCTCAGTCATGTCTGACTCTTTGCGACCCCATGAATCGCAGCACGCCAGGCCTCCCTGTCCATCATCAACTCCCGGAGTTTACTCAAACTCATGCCCATCGAGTCGGTGATGCCATCCAGCTATCTCATCCTCTGTTGTCCCCTTCTCCTCCTGCCCCCAATCCCTCCCAGCATCAGGGTCTTTTCCAATGAGTCAACTCTCCACATGAGGTGGCCAAAGTACTGGAGTTTCAGCTTCAGCATCAGTCCTTCCAATGAACACCCAGGACTGATCTCCTTTAGGATGGACTGGTTGGATCTCCTTGCAGTCCAAGGGACTCTCAAGAGCCTTCTCCAACACCACAGTTCAAAAGCATCAATTTTTCGGTGCTCAGCTTTCTTTACAGTCCAACTCTCATATCCATATATGACCACTGGAAAAACCATAGCCTTGACCAGACGGACCTTTGTTGGCAAAGTAATGTCTCTGCTTTATAATATGCTGTCTAGATTGGTCATAACTTTCCTTCCAAGGAGTAAGTGTCTTTTAATTTCATGGCTGCAGTCACCATCCGCAGTGATTTTGGAGCTCAAAAAATAAAGTCTGACACTGTTTCCACTGTCTCCCCCACATATTAGCAGTAAGTGAAAGCAAACCTCTGGTGAGATATTTCAAGGAGGGGAGGAAAGATAGAACCTTGCAAAGAAATACAAGATTGGACTTTTGAAGCATAGAAGCAGCAGAAGGATGAGATGGGTCGTGAGCAAGGACAGAGTCTGGGAGAAGGGACATTTTAGGGATGGTTCAAGACAGAGGAGCACACAAACCCATACAAGTTAGGACTGATATCAGAAATGCAGAAAACCAAATGAGGGCAGTCATTTATATGCATTCATGCCCAAATTCTGATGGTGGTCCACACACATGACATCAGTATAAAATCCTATACTCTCGGATTCTGTCAAACTTTCTTTAAAGATCTGCATCCTTTGGAAAAGAAGTCCTGGCATTAGCAACTTATTTTTTTTCTTTAAATTTTATCAGACTTCCCACTGGATTGCTATTCCTTGATATATTTATGACCCATTTAGTAAATGACCTTCTTTCTACCTTCCTGAGAAAATTGAAGTTGCTGCACATAATGTATCTTATTTAACTTTCTCTATTACCAGATCTATCTGCAGCCATTCACTCTTCCCTCCATTCCAGCAAGCTTAGTGGAAACAGTGTTTTTAAGGTCAACTCAGTCCTCTACACCCTTAACTCCAGCCACGACCATCTCCTCCTACACAACCAGTAGATGCATCACTACTCTAGATATTCCTCCTCATCTCCTTTCAACATCATTCTATGCATTAAATCATAAATTATTCCCTACCCAACCAAAACTACAATATCACTCCACAACCCTTTTTCAAAAAATATTTTGGGGTATAAATAGTGAAGGACAAGGAAGCCTGGCATGCTGCAGTTCATGGGGTCACAAAGAGTTGGGCATGACTTAGCCACTGACCACAACATCACCTAATGCAAGAATCACAGGTACTGAGGAAGTACAGATTCAAAATATCTGCTGAGGGGATGAGGATAAAGTGAAGGGTAGAAACCAACATCACCCAAAGATACTGGAGGCTGAGTAAGGCCATGAGAGTATAGGATTTCTCCCAACTCCTGAATACAATGAGAATTTGGGGAAGAGGATAGCCTTTGGACCTGCACAGACAACAGATCTGAAGATCTAAGCTAAGTCTGAAGCACTGTCCTGGGACACTCCTTCTCCCACTTTAGCCCCCTGGCCTACATCTGCAATGCACAAACATTCACTGAGCAAAGTTCAGGCAAAATATTTAGGTGGAGCTGTTTGATAGATAAGCAGCAGGATGAGAGAGGCTATAGCATCATTTAATCCCAGAACATAATGGGAAGAAATATTAACTAGAACAGTTTTGATTCCAAACATCTGACAATTAAACGGCATCCAAAATAGACTCCAATATGAACAGATTGCTCCTTGAGAAAGAAGTACAAATATCTCATAAACATATGAAAAGATGGTCAACCTTACTCATAATCAGAGAGTTGCAAATTAAAACTCTAGTGAGATGTCATTTCTACTTAGTAGAGAAACAGGCACCTCATAGGCAACTGTTGGCCAAAGTGTAAATGGGTACAATATGTGTGGAGGGTAATTTGGCAATATTTATCTAAATGAAATGAGCTTCCCTGGTGGCTCAGTGGTAGAGAGCCCACCTGCCAATGCAGGAGACATGAGTTCAATTCCTGAGTCAGGAAGATTTCCCTGGAGAAGGAAGTGGCAACCCACTCCAATATTTTTGCCTGGGAAATCCCATGGACAAAGGAGCCTAGAAGGTTACAATCCATGGGGTCTCAAAGAGCCAGATACAACTTGGTAACTAAACAACAACATTTTAAATGCAAGATATTTCTCAAAATGTAAAATGTTCATGCACTTTAAGTCAGCAATTCAGCTTCTAGGAATATCCTATAGCTATTACAACTAGTACTTGTAAGAAATGGCACATATAGAAAGTTTTTCATGGCAGAATTGTCTGTTAATTATCTGTTAAGTTATCTATTTAGCCAAAGGTTAAAGCAATCTGAACATCCATTGGTTTGACATTGATTAAAAATAAAAAGGATGATGCAAGCATACAAAGAATATTATACAGCTATGGAAAATAATCAGCAGATTCACATGCACAGTTGTAGCAGAATCTCTAAAATGTAGTGTGAAGTGAAAAGATGTAAGATAGTGTCTATAATGTTCTACCAAATATGTGTACACACAAACACACACACTTGTGTGTTTATAAGTGGTGTTTACAGGCACACACACAAATGTTTTAACTTGTGTATTTTAGAGCACATATCTAGACAGATGTATAATATATTTGAAATAATCATCATCTTCTTAAAAGGAAACTGCATATTGAAGTGGCAGGACCATAGCAAACTTGCTTTTTACTATAATACCCTTGCTGAGTGGTAAAGAATCTGCCTGCGAATGCAGGAGATATGTGTTCAGTTCGTGGATTGAGAAGATCCCTTGGAGAAAGAAATGGTAACTCACTCCAGTATTCTTGTCTAGGAAACGCCGTGGACAGAGGAGGAGGGTGCTACAGTCCATGGGATTGCGAAAGAGTTGGACATGACTTAGTGACTAAACAACAACAACAACAACTATTTTTTAACCTTTTGAATTTTGATGTTGTACATGCATTGACTACTTGAAAATGGGTTAATTAAAGTAACTACACAAAGCAGAATAGCCTCCCTGTTGTTTTGGTTGACGATTAGCCTCAGCAATTTGCAGTGAGAATGGAGGGAGGAAAAACAAGAACTAAAAAAAGCCCAATGGACAGATTTAATGATCCACTCAAATTGAGGGACCATAATTTGAAAGGTTGGCATGGTTAGAGTGCTTTTTTGTTTTCCAGAAAAACTGATTAATTTTGCCATTAATAATGAAGCAGGTGAAGGAATTCTCTGATGATCCAGTGGTTAAGACTTTGCCTTCCAATGCAGGGGGTGAGGGTTCAACCCCTGGTCAGGGAACTAAGATTCCATATGCCTCTCAGCCAAAAAACCTAAACATAAGCAAAAGAAGCAATATTGTAACAATGTCAATAAAGACTTTCAAAATATTCCACGTCAGGAGAAAGAAAAGAATGAACAGGTGGATTTTCAGCGTTTAGCACAGGATTGGAATTTTGAAGGATAGAAGCAGCAGCAAGATTAAGTGCCAATAAATTGAGAATGGAAGTATGAGAAGAATTCAGCTGATCAAGTTTGGGTCTGGCCTAACAGACCAGAAAGACGTGCCCGAGGTACAGATGGAATGAGAGAAAGTGGCAGCTTCAACTGCCCAGAGGTCTGCATGATACCAATGACAGCTCCAGTGGAGATAATGGGAAAGGTGGTATATTGGACAGGAAAAATGTTTAATTAGGTGTTTCCCAGTGATGACATGGTCCAAGTTGAGGGTAGCTGATTGGAGAAGAGGTAAAGGTCACCTGAGGAGAAAGGACCTGAAATTGTGTCATTGCATCATTGAATGTTTTGTCTACCTGGGTGTTGAAAACATCCAGAACTCAAGTTCAAAAGTGGGGAGGAGATGCATACTGTGAAATGTACCCCAGTGTTTTTTTGTTTTTTTTTTTATGGAGAGGAAGAGACTGATGTTGAGGGCAACCTGTGATGGGGTGAGAATAGGGGAGAGAATTATACTTTGCAATACTTAAATTGACTTTAAGGATAAGTGTAGATGTTTGATCTCTGTTACTAAAGTTGAGATTTGAAGAGTCCAAGCGAAATGAACCAATTCAGAATAGTTAATATTTTAACATAAGTTGGAGTTAAAAAAAAATTAACTCTTACAGTCAACCAGCATGAACCCCACAGGTTCTACAAGCTTCAGCTCCAGTCACGTCTGCCCTGAGTCCTACCACTCCCTACTGGGATCACACTGTTCCAGCTCACAGGTCTCATTGCTGGTCCTTAAACTCTCCAGGCCAGCTTTACGTCATAGCTTGGCACTGCCCGCTCCCTCTGCCTGGGAAGCTCTTCCTCTGTGCTGCAAGCTTCCCTCGGGTCTTTGTTCATGTGCCACTCTCTCAGTGAGGTCTACCTGGACCATCCATGTGTAAAGCAGCACTCTTTCATCTGCCTTTCTTCCCTGCTTTATTTTTACGCGCAGCACTCATCATCTTCTTAGTCTTGTTTCTTAACTGTTTCCATCCACTAGAACAGAAGCTCCTTTAGGACCGCAGAATTTTTTAAAACTGTCTTTTACACTATGTCTTCAATTGTTGCCTCCCCAGTTCCTAGAACAGCGACTGGCAATAGTTAACACACAATAAATATTTGTCAAATGAATGATGCTAGTTTTTACATACGGCAAATAAGTAGTGGGCTTCCCCGGTGGTGCTAGTGGTAAAAAATATCCACCTGCCGCTGCAGGAGACATAAGAGACGCAGGTTCAATACCTGGATGGAGATGATCCCCTGCAGGAAGGCATGGCAACCCACTCCAGTATTCCTGCCGTGAGAATCCCACGGACAGAGGAGCCTGGCAGGCTGCAGTCCATAAGGTCGCAAAGAGTCAGACATGACTGAGGTGACATAGCATAGTAGTCTCAAAACAGATTATTTTCCTGGATATGTGCACTCAAACATAAAGTGCGTTGAACGTCTCACAGATCATTCTTCTGCTTTGCCAACTGTTTGAATGAGCATTTTCCAGGTGCAAAGCACTCTGCTGGCATGGTAGATGGAAGGATGGTCTCAAAGGTTCCTACTCTCAAGGATTTCACCAACTTGTGGGGATTCGAAGACCTCACTACACCTCAAGGCGCAACAAAGTAGGGACAGCCAAAGTGCTGCAGGAATCCAGAAAACTCAGCAGCTTATTTGTTGGTTTCCAAAGTGGCAAAGAAAGGAACGGTTTGCAGTGGGTAAGTCTGATACCCTGATGTCACTGAGAGCGATCGCCAGCAACAAAGTGAAAGGTGACAGTGGTGACTAACACGCTTGGTTTAAACACATTGCACGTATTCTCTCGTGTCAGATTCTCGATAACTGCACCAGGCAGGTTCTATCACTACTTGTTTCACAGATGATGAAATTGAGATGCAGAGAAGTGATGTAACTTACTCAAGGTCACCAAGTTCACGGTAGAGCTAGCTTCTTAAAAAATTTTTATTGGAGTATAGCCGCTTTACAATATTGTGTTAGATTCGGCAGTATAGCGAAGTGGATCAGATATATGTATATATCCCTTCTTTTTCGGATTTCCTTCCCATTTACGTCACCATAGAGCATGGAGTGGAGTTCCCTGAGCGGTACAGCAGGTTATCATTAGTTTTCTGTTTCATCCATGGAGCTGTAGTCCACGGGGTCGCAAAGAGTCAGACATGACTTAGTAACTGAACAACAACGAAACATAATACTAAGTCATTCCAGTCGTGTCTGACTCTTTGAGACCCCATGGACTGTAGCCTGCCAGACTCCTCTGTCCATGGGGTTCTCCAGGCAAGAATATCTGAGTGGGTTGCCATTTCCTTCTCCAAGATACATAATAGGAATCTAGAAAACTGGGACAAATAAACTTATTTGCAAAGAGCTAGCTTTTGAATTCAAGCAGTGAGCCTCCAGAGCTCTTTTGTTGAGGGGAGCGGGAGAGAGGTTGGTGTTGTTATTATAAAATTCTTTAATAATTCCATAATAATAATTATTATATTATAATGTTATAATTATCACACAATCAAATAATTATTAATAATAATTACAGAATTAAATAATTCTATAATAATTATAATTAATAATTATTTTATATATTAAAATGATAATTCTATAATAATAATTATTTTATTGAGGTATATAGTTGGTGTACACTACTGTGTAACTTTTAGCTGTACAACATAGAGATTTGCAATTTTTAAAGGTTGTATTCCGTTTATTAGAGCTTCCTGTTTTAACAGCTGTATGTTACTTTCTCATTTATCAGCTGAAGAGGGACCTTGAGTAGCTGAGCGAGGCTGAAACAGTTTGCATGGAGGGAGGTGGCAAGAGAGAAATTTGGATGGAGCAGTCAGAACAAGGCTGTGGAGGACCCTGAGTTCTTTGCTCTTGGGTGAGGACATCCCTCTGTCCAGTGGAGAGATATTTTAGGGTTTTAGGAAAGGGCATAATCTGTCCTTGGTTGCAAAATGAGAGCTAACAGCAGCCTGAGAGAGAAGGAGAGAGATTGTGAGAATGTAAATTTGGCTACAGGAAATGTATCAGAGGAAGGGGGTTGGGAGATATGTCAGAGGGTAACCAGTAGAACAAATGATGCCTTAAGAGCTTGAGGCCTGAGAGGTCTGTTAATTGAGAGACAGCACACAGGATATAAGCTCAGAGAATTATTAGAACTACACCCATTTTTATATTCACTAGTGTCAAAAAACCCCTTATTATCTAGCCATAAGGATAAACATTCTAAGTTTAAATAGTTTCCTGAGCAGGTATGGAAATTAAATATTCCTCCTTCCAGTCTAAGAGAGATTTTACCACCTGCTGGTGAACCCAATTTATCAAGTTAATTAAACTATCTGTAGTAAAAAGTGTACATATGTTTCCCTGAAATAGCTTTAATGGGGTTTGGAGATTTTATGGGAATCTTTACCTGAGTCTGGGATTATATATTTAGTTTTCTATCAGATATTTCTCTTACATTTTCCCCCAGATCAGGGTGTTGGGGAAGGGGTGGTGGCGCGGGGGTGGAAATGACCTTCCCAAAGAAATTATTTTTAATTTCAACTTATGTTAAAATATTTACTATCCTGAATATGGCTCACTTTCCTTAGACTCTTCAAATCTCAGTTTTAAGCAGAGAGCAAGCATCTAGACTTATCAGTAATGGTCAGCAGGGTTCTGACAGTGGTGAAGACTGCCCTGCAAGGCAAGAGACACATTCTCAGCTGCTACTGTAGCAAGAAAACCTCAAAGACATCACCACACTCGCCTGAGCCTACTTCCTTGATACTCCATAATATTTACTCATGTTTTCATTCCATTGTGAATATATTCAGCAAATACCCCTCCAGGGTCCACGCTGTGCAAGTCTTGGAGAGAGAGAGAAATGAATTAGCCACTTCCTATTATCAAGGAGTTTTCAGTTTGAGTGTTACAAACTAAACACTTATGATTTTAAAGATTAATATACTTCCCTGGTGGCCCAGTGGTTAATAATCTGCCTGCCAGTGCAGAGAATGCAGGTTTGATCCTGGTCTGGGAAGATCTCATCAGCCATAAGGCAACCAAAGCCACATGCTCAACTACTGAGCCCCTGTGTCTAGAGCCCGTGCTCCGCAACAAGAAAGCAGTCCCTCTTGACTGCAACTAGAGGAAGCCCGTACACAGCAATGAAGGGAAAAAAATTCTCAAAGACTTCTCAAGGAAATGATCTGTATTTTGATGCCAAAGTAACCAATCCACTTAAACACATTCAATATTTTTGATAAGCGTTCCCTGGGTAATAGTTTACTTTTTAGCCCTTGTAAAAATGGCTAGACTCAAAACACTAAGGGGGAAAAAAGCCAGACTGGATCAAGTGCCTTTTGTCATTAGCATCATTGTCCATGCTTGTACAAAGAGTCTGACTCAAGAAAGCCAACGGAGAGCTTCCAGGAGACTCTCAGTTCTCCTCCAGCCCTGGCTCTCACATTTAAAAATGAATTGCTTGTCTCCGGGTATTATATAGGGCAGCCTCTGTAACTTTAGAAATATTTGTGCTTCTGATCCCTCATGCCCTCTGTTACCCATTGTCTGCAAACACAGAGAAGGCCAGGTCTCCTGGGTTGGGGGGCGCCGGTAGCATGTTTTCTAGGAAATGGCAGGAAGACTTCATGGGGGCAGCTTTTGACAGCCTGTTTCACATGCATTTATCTTCACTGACCAAGCTCCATTTCTAGAAAAAGTGTCGGGGGTCCTGCTGTCAGGCACTGCGGTGACCTTGGGAAGTCTAGATGCTTGTGACAGGAAAGTGTTCCCCACTGGGCTGGCAGGACTACAGCTGTCAGCACTGTTTAGACAGAAATACTTCCCCCTTCCCCACTTCAGGGATCTGAGTAGAACATCATTCCCACAGGATAGCACAACAGAACACCTCTCTTGTGCTCTTTTTTTTTTTTTTTTACCCAGGAAGCACCAGTATATTCTCAGCCATCTTCAGAATATGAAAGATAGCAGAGAAGCTGAGTGTTCTGAGCTCCTGATTCACTGGAGGCTGAGATATGTCTCTTATTAGCAACTAGTCCATGGCTTGGATAATGGTAGGTGCCCCCAAAATATGTGTTGAATTTTTTAAATTAATTAATGATTTAGTAATATAATTAATTTATGGCCCTATGCCTGGCTGAATACTGAAGAATTGATGCTTTTGAAAACTGGTGTTGGAGAAGACTCTTGACAGTCTCTTGGACAGCAAGGAGACCAAACCAGTCAATCCTGAAAGAAATCAACCCTGACTGTTCATTGGAAGGACTGATGATGAAGCTGAAGCTGCAATCCTTTGGCCACCTGATATGAAAAGCCACCTGATACGAAGAACCAACTCATTGGGAAAGACTCTGATGCTGGGAAAGGTTGAGGGCAGGAGGAGAAGGAGACGACAGAGGATGAGATGGTTGGAAGGTATCACCTACTCAATGGACATGAGTTTGAGCAAAGTCTGGGAGATAGTGAAGGAAGCCTGGCATGCTGTAGTCCATGGGGTCACAAAGAGTTGGACATGACCGAACAACTGAACAGCAGCAACAAAATGCCTGGCATTTTGCCTGGCATGGTACCTGGCACATGGCAAATGTCAATAATTATTTGATGAGTGGATGAACGAGCTGCAAAGTCTGCAACTCAGTTAAGCTCAGGCTCCAGCATCAGATCCATGGTCATGACTTTATGGAGCAAATGAAGTTGTTCCATCCTCTCCCATCTTCACTGTCTGCTCCAGTGTACTTACCAGGGTTTCTTCAGCTCCTTCCAAACAACCTGTCTGCATGCAGTGTGGTCCCTGGACCAGCAGCATCAGTATCACCTGGGAATATGCTAGAAAAGCAAATTCGTGGTCTCCACCCAGATCTACTAAATCAGAAGCTCTGTGGATGAGGTGTTATAAGAAGCCTTCCATGTGATTTTGTTGCATACTAAAAGTTTAACAACTACTGCTTAGGTTTCTGGTTTTGTTTATTTCTAAAAAAAACAACAACAACAACAAAAACTACCCACTCACCCAGGAGTGTTTGCTGGACAGGTGGTTTGGCCTCTCCCCCAGATGCTAAGAATCTGAATCTCTAGGGCTGCAGCCAGGAGGATCTGCATTTTGAACAAGTGATTCTTTTACACAGTAGAACCTTCTCCAAAGATTTGCTTTCTTTCCATCATCCATTAGTTTATCAGTTTCAGCAAAATTTTCTAGTGGATTAGATTCATCTTATTATATCAAGTAAGGTGATAACCAGATATATTTTCATGTTTAACAGGGAACTAACATTCCCTCTGTCCTAAAAGAATAATGTGCCAATATAACAATGGAAATTTAGATCCTGTTGCAGGCAGTAAAGGATGCTCTGGGTAAGGGTGGGAGTGTTGCCCTCAAATTAAAAGGCATCATTGGATTCCTAACTGACACAGTGAGAGGGATGAGGGTCACATTGTGTTATATCAATATATTGGCTATTATGTCTTTAGAATTCAGCTCTTAAAAAAGATGTGGCTCACATGTGAAGCTTAACTTGCAGATGTGTTAGTTATTTTTTGACCTTTAAAATGTGCTTTATGCAAAGAAAACTACTACGTAAAAATCTGAATTGCCATCATGACTTGAAACATTGAGACTCTGACACATTGGACATGTATTCCTGTGTGGTGGCCATCAACTAGATCTGAGTGGAAGCTGCTCCTTCTAATTCAGCGGTAACCACTCCCTCCTGCTCCCCATAATCTTACATCTGAATTCCTGTTCTCTGTGGGCGTTTGAGTGTGTAACTTCTGCTTTACATAATCCATGTAATATACATGTCTTAATGCTATTCTCTCAAATCATCCCACCCTCGCCTTCTCCCATAGAGTCCAAGAGTCTGTTCTTTATAGCTGTGTCTCTTTCGCTGTCTCACATATAGGGTCATCATTACCATCTTTCTAAATTCCATATACATGTGTTAATATACTGTATTGTTGTTTTTCTTTCTGACTTACTTCACTCTGTATAATAGGCTCCAGTTTCATTCACCTCATTAGAACTGATTCAAATGCATCCTTTTTAATAGCTGAGTAATATTCCATTGTGTATATGTACCACAGCTTTCTTATCCATTCATCTTCCGATGGACATCTAGGTTGCTTCCATGTCCTGGCTATTATAAACAGTGCTGCGATGAACAGTGGGGTACACATGTCTCTTTCAATTCTGGTTTCCTCGGTGTGTATGCCCAGCAGTGGGATTGATGTGTCATATGGCAGGTCTATTTATCTGCTTTACACCACCATGACCTCAGAGGGACGCCTTTGGGGAAGAGGAGGGGTTCTTATAGGCTTAAGAGAAGGGATGCATAGGTATCCTAGGCAGTCCTGCTCTCTCTGTATCCCTTCAAACAATGGAGATGCTGTGGCTGTCCTCTGACCCCCATTACTCGGGTGTGTGTTCAGGTAGTACTTTCTAACCATTTGGGTTTTAATATGTTTTCTTGTCTCCTCGGCCAGGGCAGGAGGGTTTTATACACTTCCATTTCTTGACAACTGACTTTCTTTCTAGAATTCTGCTTAGGATTTTAATGCATTTTGTCAGGTTGCAATATTTTTTCCCCCAAAAAATTAAATAAGTATTTTATTAGAAACATTTTTCATGTGTTAAAATTGAATCACAACATTCACTTCAGCTAGTATTCATTTGATTATGATAATGGCCATTTTTAACTAAGCATATAATAAGACAATATAAATTATTGCTGGTCCACTTAATAGCATTTCCCCACATACCTATCAGAAATATTATACTGCTTACACTACCACTGTAGTGTGCATAATGCATTAATAAATAACTTTATAAATTTATGTTATCTATTCCCACTACAAATAATTTCCCCCACCAAATATTTCCGGAATTCCCTAAGCACATGAATTAAATAAGTAAATGTAGCATCTGCCACTCCACACACAACCCCCCCACCACCACCACACACACACCGTTTCCTGCTGTGGAATCTATTTGGTGCTTTATATTTATTTCATGAGAAATCTGGGAGTGAGAGGATTTAAATTTACAGCTCTAATAGCCACTCTGAAGTAGAGGTTAAAGAATAAGTCTTGCTCATGATAGAGTAGGTCGGTCGAAAGATATCATAGCCCTTTCCTACTGATGATTTTCAGAACTCTGTGCCAAGGTAGCCATTATTTCCCCAGTGCTCCTCTGAGGAATTTCCATTTGCTAAAACAGAAGAATATGGTAAAACAAGAAGAGTATAGAGACCTGAAACCATCCCCACACCCATGTAGGTCACCATCCACTTTTAACTGTACCTGTAACTATTCCACTGCCTTTGTCAACAGGACTTTACCATTCCAGAAACTCCTGCCCAGGAACATAAAAGTCACAGCTAATGTCATAGTTTACTTTGGAAAAGTCTCCAAAATCCCATTTCACCTAGTATCAGGCTGTCCAGCTTTCTAAGAGGTAGAAGCAAATGACTGTTGACTCTCCAGGGCTCTTGGAAACCTCATCATAAAACCCTTGCCTGGCTGTACCCACTAATTTTATTTTAATTTTTCACTTTACTTAGGTATAATTGACAAATAAAATAGTAAGCTACTTAAAGTGTACAATGCAGTTAGTTGATATGCATATACGTTTTGGAAGGATTCCTTCATCTAGTTAATTAACACATCTATCACTTCATATATTTACCCTCCACTTTTTTTGGGGCTTCCCTAGTGGGTCAGCTGGTAAAGAATCTGCCTGCAGTACAAGAGACCTGAGTTTGGTCTCTGAGTTGGGAGGATCCCCTGGAGAAGGGAATGGCTACCCACTCCAGTATTCTGACCTGGAGAATTCCATGAACTGTATAGTTCATGTGGTCACAAAGAGTCAGATATGACTGAGCAACTTTCACTTTGACTTTTTTGGTGAGAACATTTATTCTCCTCTCCTAGCAAATTTTGATTATAGAATAGTATTATCAAGAATGGTCACCACAGTCTACATTAGATCCTCAGGCCATTTTCATCTTATAACTGAAAGTTTGCATCCTTACATCCATTCCTGTTTTTCTCTCCCTATAGTTTCACTCCTGGAAAAAACTTTGTTACTCTGAGTTCAACTTACAAAAAAAAAAAAAAAAATACACACATGTGATTCCAGCAGTATTTAACTTTGTCTGTATTGTTTCACTTAATGCTTTCAAGCTTCATCCCTATTGTCCAAAAGGCAAGATTTTCTTCTTTTTAAGGGCTGAATACTAATACATTACATATAAGTATATGTAATTTTATACACACACATACTGACCAGGTTTTGTGGTTCATTTATCCATTGACAGACGATTAGATTGTTTTCATACTTTAGATATCTGTCCTCTGATGTTCATTACACCATCATTCATTATCATGTCATGGTTTCTGTGTGTGTTTGAACCTAGGTCTCCAGGATTTGCAAGCAGATTCTTTACCATCTGAGCCACCAGGGAAGCCCATCGTGGGTCTTACCCAGTCTTAACCCATAATTACAATAGATGCCAAAGACTCAGAAATATCCTGAGTTTGCTCTCCTTTCTCCTTGACTTTGTGAATAGTAAACTCAGATTTGTCTGGTCATCCAGGCTTTTCAGGGGTATTTGAAGAAAGCCAGCATCCAATACCCCAAATGACCAGACTCATCAATGACTCAGTTGGTATGCTTACCAACAATCTCTTTTCCAAACACTCTTCACAAAAGTTCCTGAGTCTATTTCTAACTGATTAGGTTCTGCTCCCACTGAGACAGGAAACTGATCAGGACTGGATTCCAGCTCTGCAGCTTCCTATGACCACTCGACCAGGTCGGCAAACTCCATCTCCTGCTCTCACCTTCATGGAAGACAGTGTTTTATTGTCCTCAGTTTTTATCATTTGCAACACACCTTCTGCTGGAAGAAGAACTAGCTTAGTCACAGAGTAAGCCTAATTCTGGCCTCATCACACAAATACTTTAGCCACACATTACTCACTGTTTTTATTTCCAAAATATACAAATACAAAGGAACACATTCCTGGGTCCTTGATAGAATCCAATGTTGTGATGTGCTGAGCCAGCTTAGTACGGATACCCCAAAGCCAATTCCCTTCAGAAGGAAGGATTCCTTTATCCTTGTGCAAATATTAAGTGCTTTAAAATACATTAAAAATGATTGTAAAAATCATAACTCATTAATTCAAAGTGTTTTTTCAACAAATACAGTATATATAGCAGAGAGGTCTTATGTTCAGCCCCGGGTGTAAAGTGGGGAAGAGAACTGATGCAGTGTTTCCATGATGGAGATTAGTCTAATTTTGAGTGGCCATGAAGCAAATATTTGCAAAATAATCGCCTACACTGCAATTGTATGAAATTCTATGAGGGAAATAAAGAAGGCTTCTAAAGTACATGCCAGGAGAACCTAGCCAAACAGGAACTTGGGGAAGCTTGTGCCAAGAAAGTGATCTTTATTTATTTATTTATTTATTTCTATTTTTTGACCGTGGATCTTAGTTCCTCGACCAGGGGTTGAACCCATGTCCCCTGCAGTGGAAGTGCAGTTTCTTAACCACTGGACTGCCAGCGGAATCCCAGAAAGTGATCTTTAAACTAAGACTTAAAACTATGTGATCCAATCTGGCTTCACTGGGAGATCTTGAATCTTATGACATTAGTTAGCAGCATAAAACCTTAAAAGGATACATGTTATTTCTTCACTTGTTTGAGATATGTATTATGGTAAAATTTTACAGGATATCTAAGAAAAAGAAAAGATCTGGCACATTGAAAGTTCATAGGTGAAGGTCCTGATACAAATTTCTCTGGTTGAATGTGTCCAGTTATTACTGATGAATGTCTTCTGGTTTTGGTGGCTTGTTGGTCAACACAGATATTCATTTGCATATGAGAGATATATTGTGATAATCTTCAAACTTCTGGTCAAACTTCTTGTTTCATCTTCTGATGTCGATAAAGTTAAGAACTAAAATCTCACCTAGTGATTTCTTTTAATTTTCATTTATTTGAAAAATATTTTATTCAGTTTCATTTGTAATATTTTTAGCTTTCATATACTATTTTTCCTCCTGCTTATATTGGACGGAAAATGTCACAAAATGACAGTGCTATAGAACATCCTGGAGAGGTTAGACAGATTGTATTATATCTGTTTAGAAAACACAAATGAGAACTTCATGAATATAAATTAGTGTTTTATTTTTTCTAGTGTCACATACGATAAATCAGTTCTCTGGCAAGTGACAGTGAAATGAACAGTAAAACATCTCCTCATCTCTATGCAAAATAAAGGACTTAATAGATAAATGAAAGGAAAACCTGGGTATGAAAAGAAAAGCATTCTTGTCTTAGAGAGATAATAGCAAGGGATGGGTAACAGAGAAGCAGGAGGTTTTCATAATCGGGTGATTCCCACCTCACCATGGAAATCAGGCAGCAATCCTAGTCAAGCCTGGCTTAAAGATTTCACAAATATCTTGAAAATCAATATACTAAAATAGTATCCTTTCTCAGCCAATCCTTCTATAATTTCCACCTACATCCAGAAAGCAATATGATAAGAAGGAAGAAGAGAAGGAAGGAAAAAAGGAAGGAAGGAAGCGAGGGAAGGAGGGAGGAATTAGTTGAGCGAGGAAGGAAGAAGAGAAGGACTTGCCTCCTTCGCCACATAGACAAACAGGCTTGGTGTTCTGTTTAAATAAAGAAAACTACCTGAAACTAACATTTTAGAGGGCCTAATTCATACCTAATGAAAATGAGTTTATTTACAAATATCCTAAAGAAATTGGGGAAATAAGTGAAAAACCATTCTGTAAATATGTAGACATGCAAAATCATACATGCTGAAGATTACTTGGTCCTTTAGAATTCAGGGAGAAAAAAAACACGGAGGGTTTTGTGTTTATATAAGTGTATTTTCAATTGCATTAAGGTATTAGAGTCCTTGTGTTATTAAATTATCTCTCAACTCATCCCAGTTCCTGTTTCCTGTTTGCTCTACACATCTACGTCTCCAGAGCTGTCCCATGAGATAGGAAGGTAAATTATACTAATTCCAGATTGAGCTGTCTTTAATTAAAGCTTTTCTGTGCAAGAATTTCCTGATGACCACAGAAACATATGGAACTCAGAAGTCCTAACATCTTAAAGTTTAATCAAATTGATTAAAGTTCTTCATAAAGTTGCTCATCTTTGCACAGCATAGGAAAATCTTATACCCTAAGCCTTACGATGGAAGCACTCCCTAGAGTCAACAGTATGTCTCTCTGCTTAGCTGCTCTCTTTTTCTTTGCTTTCTTTGAATTTCCAGTTCAGGAGCAAGATAATCTTCCAATCAGATACACTACCCCAACTTTGACATCTTCTATTTTTAAAGTCTGAATAACATTTTGCACTTGAATGCTAATGAGGCAATTTATCTGAAGAAAACACTAAATTGGACTCAGAGAAATTAAAAGAGACAATTTCAAAATGCCAAGATAATTCCTTAATCTGTCTGTTAAGCTGCAATAGCTTAAAATGAGAGCCAAACAATTTGATCAAGTGGCTGAGATACTCAACAGGAAAGTCTTGGTCCTCTGCTTCTCCAGAATCTCATCAGGCTTCTGGGACATTTAGCTGAATATGCTTCAAAATTTTTCACCCTTTGTCAGATTTTCTATAGGTCTTAAAGTATGCTTGGAACTAGAAAGATGGGCCTATCAGTCTCCAACACAACATAAATGATGATGAACCTTAGTCATATTGCCCAGGAGTGATTTGGTTATACTCTGATATCCAAGTTTTCATCACCTTATTTTCTTTTTCCTTTTCTTTTTATGATCTTATAAAGTTTTTACCATAACAAATAAATTCAATCTGATCATTTGTTTCTGAATGTTTAACTGTGGTTTTGCCAAAGGATATAAAGGATTGGAGTTGGCCTGTGCTGTTCAATCCAGTAATCACTAACCACATATAGCTATTTAAATTTAAACACACACATTAATTAACATTTAATGAAATTAGAAACTTGGCTCTTCAGCTCACAGCTACACTTCAAGTAGTCCATAATCATATATGGCTCGTAACTACTGAATTGGCCAGTAAAGAAATAGAACATTCCCATCTTCACAGAAAGTTATATTAGACAGTGCTGAGCTCAATAATTAAGGAAACTCTGTGTGTGTGTGTGTGTGTGTGTGTGTGTGTGTGTGTTCAGTCGCTCAGTCATGTCCAACTCTCTGTGACCCTTTGTATTGCCCACCAGGCTCCACTGTCCATGGAACAGCCAAGAATACTGAAGTGGGTTGCCATTTCCTCCTCCAAGGAACAGTCTCCACTCAGGGATTAGACGTGTATCTCCTGTGTCTGCTGCATTGCAGGCAGATTCTTCACATGCTGAGCCACCCGGGAAGCCCCTAAGAAAATTAACTCCTTAATTCAACCTGGGCTAAGGTTTTTTTTCAGCGTGTTCTTTAACTTCTCAACTCCTTTAGAATATAGACATGCCTCTCAGAAGCCTATAGTTAGGCTAGCATCCAACTTGAGAGGTTAATTCAGTATCCAGGGAAGAGTTTATCAGGCTGCGTGAGCAGATGTGGAAAGAGGGCGCCTTGCCAAAAGGAACCATTTGAATTGGGCTGTCTATCTGGAAGAGGCAGGATTTCAGGAAATCAATGAAATTCTTTTTTTATGGAGCTGAAGTTATGGACTAAATCAGAGGACAGAACAGCAGAGCAGGATGCAAATGAGAAAGAAAGTCAAAGCCCAAATGTAGTTGCTGACAGAGGAGCCCAGAAGGGCCGGGGGTTCCCCAAGAGGGAGTCAGAGCACAGTGTCAGAGGGAGGTGGGTCCTGTTTAAACAGAAAGGCAGGCTGTGTGTCCAGACCACATGGGTGGGCTCACCTTCCTTTGAAATAGCCACTGGGATTGCCAGGTATGGCAATTCCTGGTTCAGAGGACTGGGCTCACGCAAAACTAAGAGTAACCCGCACTAAGGACATTAAAAAAAAACCTACTCTCTGTGAAGAGAAGGTTCTCTCTCACTTTATCTCTCCTCTAGTTTGTTCCCACTGTCTCCTCATAGATGCTTCTAATCACTAGCTGTGATATTCAATATTTCAATTTGTACTTGGGGAAAGCATCAGGGGGAAATACAGTGTGTGTGTGTATGTAGAATCAAAGACCTAAGTAATGGAAGTGTGAGCCTGAATCCACACCACTACTGAGTGCAGTACTCCACAGGGTGGGCTAGTGGGAGGGGTGGGGGGGGGGTGGGCTGGGGGCAGGGACAAGCACCAAATTATCCAGTGTTGGAAGGTTATGATTTTGGAGATGTTGGGATGGGATGACTGCATTTTGCTTGTGGGAAGGATATGAATTTGGGGAGACCAGAGGTTGGACTGTAATGGATTGAATTGTGTCTCCCCAAAAGATGTGTTAAGTTCTAATCCCTGGTACCTGTAAATTTGATCTTATTTGGAAATAAGGTCTTTGCAATATAATTAAGTTAATGTGAATCCATGCAGTGTTGGAGAAGACTCTTGAGAGTCCCTTGGACTGCAAGGAGATCCAACCAGTCCATCCTAAAGGATATCAGACCCAGGTATTCATTGGAAGGACTGATGTTGAAGCTGAAATTCCAATACTTTGGCCACCTGATTCGAAGAGCTGACTCATTTGAAAAGACCCTGATGCTGGGAAAGATTGAGGGCAGGAGGAGAAGAGGATGACAGAGGATGAGATGGTTGGATGGCATCACCGACTCAATCGACATGAGTTTGGTTAAACTCCGGGAGTTGGTGATGGACAGGGAGGCCTGACGTGCTACAGTCCATGGGGTCGCAAAGAGTCGGACACGAATGAGTGACTGAACTTAACTGAATACCAGATTAAGTGAAAGTGAAAGTACTCAGTCGTGTCTGACTCTTTGTGACCCCATGGACTATACAGTCCATGAAATTCTCCAGGCCAGAATACTGGAGTGGATAGCCTTTCCCTTCTCCAGGGGATCTTCCCAACCCAGGGATCAAACCCAGGTCTCCCACATTGCAGGCGGATTCTTTATCAGCTGAGCCACAACAGAAGCCCATACTGGATTAAAGTGGGCCTTGATTCAGATAGCAATGTTGCTGTAAGATAAGGGAAATCTGAACATGGACACATTTATGGGAGAACACGGTGTGATGATGGAGACAGAGACTGGAGTGACACATCTACAAGTCAAAAATGCCGAAGATTGTCAGCAACACCTGAAGCTGGGAAAAGACAAAGAATGACCCTTCCCTACAGGCTTGGAGAGCATGGCTCTGCCAATACATTGATTTCAAATTTCTAGTCTCTAGAACTATGAGATGGTAAATGTCTTTTATTCTGAGCTACAGTTTGCTATCATTTGTTACAGAGGCCCTAAGGTAATAACCCACCCCAGTACATGTTATACCCTATTCCTATGGTTGGACGTACCTCAGCAGAGAATGTACCTCAGGAGAGTCCAGGAATCACCCCATTTTACAGGGTTACCAGGTCAGTGTCGAGGTGCTCGGTCTGTTCAAGCCAGATTGCTCTTCAGTAGACAAGGTAGATATTAGGATGGCAGGACCATCTGAGTTTTGGTGACCTTATATGGCAGTAATATAGTAAAAATTAGAACAGCGAATGGCCTGACTTTTAAATTAAATAGACTATAATGCATTCCTGAGGTTGTCGCAGTTGTCACAAAAGAGATTTCAGGAAGAGAAAAAAGATACTCTTGCAACAGGTGGGATAAGGGTTTAACATCATCTAGTTTGAATATGGGGCTTCCTTGGTGGATCAGATGGTAAAGAATCTGCCTGCAATGCAGGAGACCTGAGTTTGATCCCTGGCTTGGGAAGATTCCCTGGAGAAGGGAATGGCAACCCATTCTAGTATTCTTGCCTGGAGAATTCCATGGACAGAGGAGCCTGGTGGGCTACAATCCATGAGGTCACAAAGAGTCAGACACAACTGAATGACTAACACACACACACAGAGTTTGAATAAGAGAAAGAATATGATCTATTTGATGTATTGGTTGCAATAAAAATTCCTTCCTACCTGAATTGCACAATTAGGTTTTAAGAAATCTACTCCAAGGACAGGAGGAAGAGAACATACTCTCTACTTTTCTTTAGGACCAAAAGTAGTAAAAACAAAAAACTCATATAAAGATGCTCTTTGTGATACCATGGACTGCAGCACACCAGTCTTCCCTGTCCATTACCAAATCCCAGGCTCAAACTCATGTCCATCAAGTCAGTGATGCCATCCAACCATCTCATCCACTGTTGTCCCCTTCTCCTCCTGCCTTCAATCTTTCCTAGCATCAGGGTCTCTTCTAGTGAGTCAGATCTTCTCATCAGGTGGCCAAAGGATTGCAGCTTCAGCTTCAGCATCAGTCCTTTCAATGAATAGTCAGGACTGGTTTCCTCTAGGATTACCTGCTTTGATCTCCTTTAAGTCCAAGTGACTCCCAAGAGTCTTCTCCAACACCACAATCTGGACCCAGATGCCTGTTCTAAAATCTGCCACTCAGGCACTAGGTCACTGGGAGGCAGGCCCTTGGTATAAATGAGAATCATGGGCCTGGAAATATTCCTGGAGATTCAGAAAGGAATTTTATTCTATGGGCACCAGTCTATGCCCCCATCTACCCAGCTTCATATATGGAAGCAACCTCAATGGTCCTTCTACTGAGATCCTTTGCTTTCTCTGACGATCTAGCTTTCTGTAGGATTAGAGACCAGTCCTGAGGGTTTAGCTAGCCGATTTGAGGAGCTGAGACCTTTAGGTCTTTCTTCTTCCTTCCCATCTCTATTGGAACTCTTCTCACAATTGTCAGTATCAGCTTGTACCATCCTCCCTTGTTAAGAACCCGGCAGGCTCCACACGACCCTGAGAAGACCTTTTCCCCAAAGGACTGAGGGCTGTGCAACACCTATGGTCATGGCACCTGAGCAGGGATTCCAGATTGTCACATATTCACTAGCTTGGGCTCCTGGTCCCTTCCCAAGAGGGAGGAAGGAAGAAACTTGCTCCACTAGTCAGGCTTCCCCTACCCTGCTTCAGCTCACAGTCTCATCCTATAGTGTTCACTTCTCCCCTAGAATAATGCAGTATAACTGGAGCCCCACCATTAGCACAAATAGCAGAGGATCTGCTGCACACATGGAAACTATTTTTTATATTAAGCTATGTATTTTGAAGCTATTTTATTATTACTGATATTTCTTTATTGCTTTAGGAATTGAAGTGGGAAAGGTATGCATGATTAAGCATGTTAATCCACCAATAGACTAATGTACCACCAAGTAATTAATAGCTTCTTCTATTTAATGTGCTGGATCTTAAAAAAAAAAGATGCACAATTTTTTTTGGCCAGTGAATGTATCATTCAAACTACAGTGATGACGAGAAAGAATTGCTTTTACCTTGGTTCGTTGGCAGCAGCAAATTATTGGGACATGCTTGAACAGTTTTCCGTTTTATATTTATCTTTTCTTTTGTGATGTTGTATTAACTTTCTCTATCCCCTAGAGGAGGGCATGGCAACCCACTTCAGTATTTTTGCTGGAGGATCCTCATGGACAGAGTAGCATGGTGGGCTATAGTCCAGCGGGTTGCAAAGAGTCAGACACGACTAAGTGAGAAAGCACAGCACATACGAGTCGCCCAACTTCAGGGAACATTAGTGCAAAACCAGATGCAAATTACTTGAGACATTTGAAATCACCAAAAAGATCTCTGAGTATCTACCAGAGATCTACAAAAATTCAGTCTTATCCTTAAACTTTGAAGTATGATATACTTTACTTTTGTTCTATCCTACTGGCCAGGTTACTTATTCCTTACCTTCTTTTCTGAGTTTCCAAAACCTGGATACTAATTCAGGTATAAAATATTTCTGTTGTCAATGTCGTCAAATAGGTAACTCTTATTCTAACAAATATGTTTGGTCATCATCACACTGGAACATATAAAAATGAACTTACTTGTTGAACAGAGACAGGCTATTTTTGGCAGAGTCATACCAGAAACCTTGGTTAAACTTCATCAATGTTTTCTGTACAACAAAATCATAAGTGACACTTCTGAATGCCTGTCAACTGTGCTTCCATTTATACTGACAACAGTAATTAATTTGACCCAAAGTTATCACCAAAACACTTCTTGGAAACCATGGCCAGAAAACAGAGAGTCACCAATTTGATGTAAGGACCATCTTCAGAATCAAGGGAGAAGGTTAAAAGGTTATTCTCAGAAATTGACTCCAACAAAGAACAAGATTAAAGCTACGCTATGAATTTCTTTCTGAAAAAAAAAAAAATCTTATTTCAATATGTATTTTGTTAAATGTATTGCTTCCATCACACAGCAGGAATTGGAATGGAATGTTAGGACTTGGAGCAGAGGCACCAGGGCTCTCTGCCCCTAATAAGGGATGGCTCAGTGCACAGAAGTCCACCTGAAATTGCCCTGGCTACCCTGTATCAGATTACCACTCTTCCTTTATTAGTGGGGTCAGATCCTGAAACCAATGCCACTTGATCAGAGGCATGATTTAATATCTTGACATTTCCAGACTTTGGGGTAAAAGATATCGTATTCTCTGGTTTTCTACAATGGAGAGGTCCTTCAGTCTCATGGCTCAGTTGTATAGATTCTGCCTGCCATGCAAGAGTCTTGATCTCTGGGCCAGAAAAATCCCCCGGAGAAGGGAATGGCAACCTACTTCAGCGTTCTTGCCTGGAGAATTCCATGGACACAGGAGTCTGGTGGGCTGCACTCCATGGGGTTGCAAAGAGCCAGACATGACTGAGTGACTAACTTTAGCACTTTCCCTTTTGAAACTAATAGGGCCCAGTCTCCAAATTGAGACTCTTGGTAACAAGCTAGTCTAACCCACTCCTGGAAAGATTTGGGGGAGGGGGGGGATTCTGTGTGTTGGATCATCCAGCTGTGATTGCTGGGGTCAGCCTGAGTAGCCTGCAGTATTTCTCCTGACCAGTGCCCTTTGCCTTTGAGCTGAGTATTCCAGAACCAAACTAACTTTATGATGTAACATAATTTCTATTTCTCAGAGGCAACCACAACTCAGAGCTGTTAAGATGTTGTTCAAGGTCATGTAGCTAAACTAGGTTCTCTGAAGTCATTTTGTCTAATTCTAGACCATCTGCTCTCTCCACGTTACCACTCAGTCTCCAATTATTTCTATTCTGAATAATGCCAAAAAGGATTTAGAACTTTAAAATTAATAACTGAAACCTGGTTTATAAATCAGCCTCCTTTGCATTTGGGTAGCATGAACAGATTCAGTGAAATTGAACCTAATGATAAACTGGTCCTCAGTATCATAGATCCAGAAACTGGACCGATGTTTTCACTTACATGCAGACACCCCAGGCATGTGCCTGTGTGTTAGTTGCTCAGTCATGTCTGACTCTTTGTGACCCCCTGGACTGTAGCCTGCCAGGCTCCTCTGTCCAAGGAAGTCTCCAGGCAAGAACACTACAGTGAGTTGCGGTGTCCAGGGGATCTTCTCAAACCAAGGGATTGAACCCGGTGCTCCTGCATTAGCAGGCAGATTCTCTACCATATGAGCCACAAGAAAGCCCTAGACACCTGAAACAAATGCTCTGATCAATTGCAGGTATGGGAACTAAATGGGAACAGTTTGGTCTCCATGTAACCACAGACACTCTGGATAATGCCACTTAAGAGACTATTATACACTGAGACTCGTGATCAGTTGCAATTATCCTCCCCTCCCAACAAGTCACCTTAACAGCAAATTGAGTTTAATGATTAAACCTTATCTTCAAGCTCAGAATAGCTGCACTGGGGAGCAGAATGAGTCAGTCCCTTCAATAGGTTCTCACCTTATCTTGCCACATTGTAGCACCACCCAGCTGCTGGCACAGAGATCTCTCCATAATTCTCCCCAGCTCTTTCAGCTGGATCTCAATCTTGGAAGCCAGCGGGTATAATAATCTTGGATATCAGCGGTTATTTGCTGTGCTTCACTGATACATTTATGCCCACTTCTTTTAACAGTGATTCTTACTGGGTCTCCTTTAAATAGAACTTTAAAGCCTTCTTCCTTCTTAGTGGGCTGGTCTCATTGGCTATCTACCTAAAGAGTTATCGCCAACAGTCTGACTAATGTTACACACGCTCTTAACATTATGTTAGCTCATTTACTATCCAAGCCTCAAAAGCCAATTTTTCAATCTCTAAAAGAGAAATGAAGTTTTTCTCAAAAATGGCAGGGCATTTCTTTACTTGGTCTATTCTTTAGCACCACAGTGGTTGGGAACAAAGTCTCTGGATTCACAGATGAGTACAAATACCAGCATTAGCACCGGTTATATGGTCGTGGGCATCTGCCTTAACCTGTCTAAACCTCAGTTTCCATATCTATCAAATAAGACTATCAAGGTACCTTTATATACATCGAAAGACATGTAGATAAGGCACTCATAGCTATTGTTATTCATTAAAATATTATCATAAATCAAAATAAATGAATATCTCTGAAAATGAAAAAATGAAAATTAGTGCTTGAGAGCTGGAGTAGAGAAAAGCATGTGTGTAACCAATGTATTTATATGTGTCCCTGGATTAGGGTTCCATTTAGCTTTAACATGTCTCCTTTCAACTTTCCCCCTATATGATTAATGTATTTAGCAGAGGACTGATGGAGTAATCTCTCTAATACCTGGCACTAATTTGGTTCCATTCTGTTCAAAACACTTCAGTGGATCCTCATCATCAAATAATTCAAACACAATACAATCTCTGTCTTGACACCCTTCACTCCTATCCAAAGGGCCTTGAAATGTTAATTATGAAGAATCTAGCAGAGGGCTTGGGACATAATTAGCACACATCAAGTCTGGCTTTACCTTCCTTTGAAAATTATTACCCAACTCAGTTACAACTCCCTCTGCACTTCCGTGGGTAGGGACAGTTCAATGTCTCCTAAGCAAATCCAATATTCCCATCTGCCTCCGCTCCTCATCCCATCTGTCAAGACTCCTTTTCCTTCAAGCTCAACTCAAATGCTAACCCGTCTATAATTCTTTGCCTCATATTTCTCTAAACTCTCTACTTTTGTATAGTTTATTACCTACTTCTGGAATTCTCCAAAAGTTTTATACTTTGTTGGAAATGCTAGGGAATCCCATTTTAGCCAAAGGCAGTGCTATACGAAAAATGGCCTGTTAGGAAGCCAGCACCCCTTCAAGTTTAGGAGTTGACTAAGGCCTGAGAATATGAAAAATATTCATATTTTTGAAGCCTGGTTTTGAAGTCTGGTGATCCGGGTTTGAGTATCATCTCTGGGATCTAACAAGTGCCTGGCCACAGGCCATTCCTTTACCTCCATGAGAATTGGTTTCCTAGAAAGTGAAGAGGAACTAAAAAGCCTCTTGATGAAAGTGAAAGAGGAGAGTGAAAAAGTTGGCTTAAAGCTCAACATTCAGAAAACTAAGATCATGGCATCTGGTCCCATCACTTCATGGCAAATAGATGGGGAAACAGTGGAAATAGTGTCAGACTTTATTTTTCTGGGCTGCAAAATCACTGCAGATGGTGACTGCAGCCATGAAATTAAAAGACGCTTACTCCTTGGAAGGAAAGTTATGACCAACCTAAACAGCATATTAAAAAGCAAAGACATTACTTTGCCAACAAAGGTCCATCTAGCCAAGGTTATGGTTTTTCCAGTGGTCATGTATGGATGTGAGTGTTGGACTGTGAAGAAAGCTGAGCGTCAAAAAATTGATGCTTTTGAACTTTGGTGTTGGAGAAGACTCTTGAGAGTCCCTTGGACTGCAAGGAGATCCAACTCGGTCCATTCTAAAGGAGATCAGTCCTGGGTGTTCATTGGAAAGACTGATGCTGAAGTTGAAACTCCAGTAGTTAGGCCACCTGATGCAAAGAGCTGACTCTTTGGAAAACACCCTGATGCTGAGAGGGATTGGGGGCAGGAGGAGAAGGGGACAACAGAGGATGAGATGGCTGGATGGCATCACCGACTCGATGGGCATGAGTTTGAGTAAACTCCGGGAGTTGGTGATGGACAGGGAGGCCTGGCATGCTGCGATTCACGGGGTCGCAAAGAGTCGGACATGACTGAGCGACTGAACTGAACTGAACTGAACAAAAGTGTTGGTCGCTCAGTCGTGTCTAACTCTTTGAGACCCCAGAGACTCTAGCCCGCCAGGTTCCTCTGTCCATGGGATTCTTCAGGCAAGAATACTGGAGTGGGTTGCCATTTCCTCCTCCAGGGGATCTTCCCAACCCAGGGATCAAACTCAGGTCTCCCGCATTGCCAGCAGACTTTTTACCATCTGAGCTACCCAACTAATACCCATTTTTGAGGATTTGTTCTGCAGATTTGCAATAATACATGAAAATCTCAGAGTCCAGCCAAAGAGTATCTACTGAGTAAAGAGCAAATATAATTATTATTTAATCAACTGGCAAAACTATTGGTCTACTGGGTCAACTAGTCAATCCTTAAGCCTATACTTAAGCCTCATAGGAATTTATGGAGTTTTTCTAGGGGTTAGACTTTAGGATTTAGGTGAAAGTGTCAGTCAAAAAGTTCAGCTCAGCTATGAAACCCTAAGTGATACCTTGCTTTGATAGGCTCAGTTAGATTCTTCCTGAAGAATATGAATCATTTTCATGAATACATTAGGTCACGAAAGAGGTTATTTTGACTCAGCGTTATATCCATGTTTCCCTTTGAGAAAGCAGACTCACTGGAAAATGCACTGATCCTTTATCTTTTAATGTAGGTATCAGGATTACATCTTCATGTGTAACTAAGAAATATGAGTCCCAGGCATAGATGTGTGTTTGTCCAACATTTCAAACTTGTCTAATGATAGAACTGGCTCTTAAAACTAGATTTTCTGACTCCTAAACCAGGCTTCCCTATAAGAGGTACCTTAAAGAGTCTAGTATATCACTAGCATACTCAATAAGTATTCATCTTATTTCCCTTTGTTTTTCTTTTCACTGATTTCAGGTTGAACCTCTATTAATTACAACTGCTCCAAGCTTGTTTCAGTTGGGAAGTTGCTTTTGTTTTTGCCCAGGAAGTGAAGTGGTCTAAAATGATGGCAATATAATCCCTTTTCCCATGGTGAGGTTGTATATTGTTCATGCAATGGAATCAATTTGGCTAAAGAATTCAAACTTTAAAGGAAAATCTCTTCATCTCTTCACAGTGGGTAAGAAACAAGCACTTCTTTTCTCAGTATGGAGAAAATTGAAGTGCAGATAGATGAAAGCTATGTCTAAAAGATATCAAAACCCTTTTTCATTCTGCATCTGGATGTTTTTGACATTATGTAGAGTCAAAGCAAATTTTTGCAAGTCTTATAAAATCAGAGTAGAGGAATAAAGAATAAAATTGAGACTTTCTAGACTTCTTTTTTATCATCACTTTATACAGTTGGCAGCAATGCTTCTGTACTCCTCATTGTTTCTAAATGTATCTATGTTTTTCTCAAAATCAAAGTTGCTTTTGAAAATGTTTATCACCCTTAAAGCAAAGGAATTACTTCACAACCCATTGGCTGACAAATTAAATTAATTCTTTTTGGGGACAAAGTAAGCAATTATGTTAGATTAAAATTCTCATTGATGAGCATTCCAGGATGCTGTTTTCCAAGTACTCTTATGTTTGTTTTAAAAAAAAGTAATGTTAGATAAATTGGTGTTTGTACAGTTTTTTGGGTGAATTAGCTTTTTGAGTAGGCACAATTCAGACATATATTTAAAATACTTCAGGAAGGGTAACCTGATCCATCCAAGAAAAGAAAACCTTCTTCTTTAATGTTTTATAGGTCAAGATAAGGAGTATATGAAGGAATACAATCTTTATACTAGGCAGAGAGAGGCCTCAGCCATTCCACAACTGAGGAAAGCATTCTCTCAATTTTTCCTCAAAATTTACACCAAAGGAAAGCAGAAATCATTGTAAAAAATAGATTATTCACCAGATCTATAAAGATCCAAAACCTAATTGGGTTAAAATTGTGTATACAGATAGAATATCTTCAGTATGAGACAGCCAGTCAATAAAAGCTGCCCATTGATTGCAGCAAAGAGATCCCGTAACAGACACTTTGTTGCCTATTAACTACCCATTGCCTTTTATTCTACATCATCACAATCCCAATGGTTTCCATGATATCAATTTTTCTTCATTAAAAAAAAATTCCCAGCCTCCTTTGCAAGTATGTGTGACCAGTGACATTTCCTGGCTAACGAGATGTAAGCAGGAGTCATATGTGCTTCTCAGAAAACTCTTTAAAAGCAGGTTGACAAAGCCCTTTGACTCTTTGCACTTTCAATTCCTCCCACACGGAACACTGATGTGATGGTATAGATAGACAGCCATGGGTTAACCCTGAGGATACAAACATGAAGAATCTGAATACAGGGCCTCAAGTGGCATCATGGAAACTCTCTACCAGTCTTGGAATTCTAACTTTATGCATTCCTTATTCTAGGGGACAGATAAAAACAATTTAAAGAGCTATAACTGAATAATTGGGGAAGGAAATGGCAACCCACTCCAATGTTCTTACCTGGAAAATCCCATAGGCAGAGGAAGCTGGTGGACTACCATCCATGGGGTCACAAGATTGGGACACAAGCTGGCAAACTGAATAATACATAATATAGCGAGTTTTCTGTTATGTGCCTCAAGTATTTCTTTTTCTCTTAAATAGCAGGCTTATTTATCCTTTGAAAATGAAAAGTTAAAATTAACATTGCTTCCTTGTGGCATTATTTCGTGGTAGAATGGACATTTTATCAGCAGCATAAGGATTTCTGTATTTATCATGCTCACCTTGGAAATGTCCACAACCTCAATTATAATGAGAATACTTCACTTAAGTCAGAACCAGTAACAGAACTGATTAAATCATCAAGGAAGATAGGAGGACTTATTTTATATGGACTCAAAGTACTCCTAGACAGTGTACCAAAAGGCAGAGACATCACTTTGCTGACAAAGGTCCATAGAGTCATAACTAAGGTTTTGCCAGTAGTCACGTATAGTGGTAAGTGTTGGATCATAAAGAAGGCTGAGCACTGAATAATTTATGTTCTTGAATTGTGGTGCTGGAGAATACTCTTGAGAATTCCTTGGACAGCCAATCCTAAAGGAAATCAACCCTGAATATTCACTGAAAAGACTGATGCTGAAGCTGAAGCTCCAATACTTTGGCCACCTGATGCAAAGCGCCAACTCATTAGAAAAGACCCTGATGCTAGGGAAAGACTGAGGGCAGGAGGAGAAGTGGGTGACAGAATTGAGATAACTGGATGGCATCATTGACTCAATGGACATGAGTTTGAGCAAACTCCGGGAGTTGGTGAAAGACAGGGAAGCCTGACATGCTGCAGCCCATGGGGCAGCAAAGAGTCAGACACCATGACTGAACAACAAGGCACTCTCTCTTTACTACCTGTGCTGTTACTAACACTGCTCCACTCTACTACTGTTAACATTAATAGTGCATGGAAACACTGAAATCCATTGAAGTGGGAAGAGTTCTCTTTTTAGACATAAATGGCTAACGCAGCTTTTTTCAGCTCAGTTCAGTTCAGTTCAGTTCAGTCACTCAGTCATGTCCGACTCTTTGCGACTCCATGAACTGAAGCATGCCAAGCCTCTCTGTCCATCTCCAACTCCTGAAGTTTACTCAAACTCATCCATTGAGTCAGTGATGACATCCAACCATCTCATCCTCTGTCATCCCCTTCTCCTCCTGCCCTCAATATTTCCCAGCATCAGGGTCTTCTCAAATGAGTCAGTTCAAATCAGGTGGCCAAAGTACTGGAGTTTCAGCTTCAACAACAGTCCTTCCAATGAACACTCAGGACTGATCTCCTTTAGGATGGACTGGTTGGATCTCCTTTCAGTCCAAGGGACTCTCAAGAGTCTTGTCCAACACCACAGTTCAAAAGCATCAATTCTTTGGTGCTCAGCTTTCTTTATAGTCCAACTCTTACATCCCTACTTGACTACTGGAAAAACCATAGCCTTGACTAGATGGACCTTTGTTGACAAAGTAATGTCTCTGCTTTTTAATATGCTATCTAGGTTGCCCATAATTTTCCTTTGAAGGAGCAAGCGTCTTTTAATTTCATGGTTGCAATCACCATCTGCAGTGATTTTGGAGCCCAGAAAAATAGTCAGCCACTGCTTCCACTGTTTCCCCATCTATTTCCCATGAAGTGATGGGACCAGATGCCATGATCTTAGTTTTCTGAATGTTGAGCTTTAAGCCAACTTTTTCACTCTCCTCTTTCACTTTCATCAAGAGGCTCTTTAGTTCTTCTTCACTCTCTGCCATAAGGGTGGTGTCATCTGCATATGTGAGGTTATTGATATTTCTCCCGGCAATCTTGATTCCAGCTTGTGCTTCCTCCAACCCAGCATTTCTCATGATGTACTCTGCATATAAGTTAAATAAGCAGGGTAACAATATATATCCTTGATGGACTCCTTTTCCTAATTGGAACAAGTCTGTTGTTCCATGTCCAGTTCTAACTGTTGCTTCCTGACCTGTATACAGGTTTATCTCTCTATTACTTTTTATATATAGCTATCTGATTTTTTCCACATCATTTGTTGAAAAGGTCTTTTCCTTCTCTGAATTACCTTGTTACCTTTGTTGAAAATAGGTTGACACTTTTGTTGGATATCAATTAGATTTATACATATACCCCACTCTGTCACATCAATGCATGTCTTTATTTATCCAAAAAGCATACTGTCTTGATTACTAGAGCTTTAGGGTTAAGTCCTAAAACCAGGTAGTGCAAGTTCTTCAACTTTGTGTGTATGCATTTTTAATTGCTTTGACTATTTGCAATTGTTTGCAATTCCATATAAAATTTCCATTAAGTTTGATGTTAGCGTTAGGGTTTTTGTTGATGCCCTTTATCAGGTTGAAAAAATTTCTTTCTTGTCCTAAATTTGCTAAGAATCGTTTCTCAAATGGGTGCTGAATTTTGTCAAGTGATTTTCTGCACCTATTGAGATGATCATATTATTTCTAATTTTTAGTCTGTTAACATGGTGCATTACAATGATTTTCTTTCTGTTTCTTATTAATTATTGAGAATAGAACTTTATTATATCCAAATATAATTGTGGATAGTTCTCCTTTTTGTTCTACTAGGTTTTTTCTTATTTTAAAATTTATGTACTTTAAAACTCTTTATTAGAGTATATAGGGCTTTCCAGATGGAGCTAGTGGTAAAGAATCCATCTGCCAGTGCAAGTAGATGTAAGAGGTATGGGTTCCATCCCTGTGTTGGGAAGATCCCTTGGAGGATCTACTGGAGTGACAACCCACTCCAGTGTTCTTGCCTGGAGAACCCCATGGATGGAGGCGGCTGGCAAGCTACAGTCCATAGGGTCACAAAGAGTGAAGACATGACAGAAGCAACTTAGCACATTAGGGTAGACAAAACTAAGACTGCTATATTTTGATAACTTGATACCTTTATCACTAGGAAATGACCTTCTTTTGATGTTGTTGTTGTTCAGTCACTCAGTAGTGTCCGGCTCTACACAACCCCCTGGATGGCAGCACACCAGGCTTCCCTGTCCATCATCACCCAGAGTTTGCTCAAATTCATGTCCATTGAATCGGTGTTGCTACCTAAGCATCTCATCCCCTGCTGCCCTCTTCTCCTTTTGCCTTCAATCTTTCCCAGCATGACAGTCTTTTTCAATGAGTCAGTTCTTTGCATTAGAAGGCCAAAGTATTAGAGCTTGAGCTTCAGGATCAGTACTTCCAATAAATATTCAGGGTTGATTTCCTATAAAATTGACTGGTTTGGTCTCCTTGCAGTCCAAAGGACTCTCAAGAGTCTTCTCCAGCACCACAATTCAAAAGTATCAATTATTCAGTGCTCAGTCTTCTTTGTGGTCCAACACTCACATCTGTAATGACTACTGGAAAAACCAAAGTGTTGACTATACAGACATTTGTTGGCAAGTGATGTCTTTGCTTTTTGATTATGCTGTTTAGGTTTGTCATAGCTTTCCTTCCAAGAACCAGACATCTTTTAATTTCATGGATGCAGTTGCCATCCACAGTGATTTTGGAGCGCAAGAAAATAAAGTCTGGCACTATTTGCATCGTTTCTGCATCTATTTGCCATGAAGTAATGGGGCTGGATGCCAAGATCTTTGCTTTTTAAATATTGAATTTTAAGCCAGCTTTCTCACTCTCCTCTTTCACCCTCATTAAGAGACTCTTTATTTCCTCTTTATTTTCTGCTATTAGAGTGGTATCATCTGCATATCTGAGGTTGCTGATATTTCTCCCAGCAATCTTGATTCCAGCTTGTTCTTCATCCAGCCTGGCATTTCACATGATGTACTCTGTAAATAAGTTAAGCAAACAGGATGACAATATACAGCCTTGTCATACTCCTTTCCCAGTTTTGAACCAATAAGTTGTTCCATATCAGGTTCTGACTGTTGCTTCTTGACCTATACACAGTTTTCTCAGGAGACAGGTTAAGTGGTCTGGTATACCCATCTGTTTAATAATTTTCCACAATTTGTTGTGATCCACACAGTCAAACACACTAGCATAGTCAATAAAGCAGATGCCTTTCTGAAATTCCCTTGCTTTCTCTATTATCCAACAAATGTTGGCAATTTGATCTATTTTCTTTAATAGAAAAATTATGCTTTTTCTAAACCTAGCTTATACATCTGGAAGTTTCATTTCACATACTACTGAAGACTAGCTTGCTGGATTTTGAGCATAACCTTACTGGCATGTGAAAAGAGTGCAACTGTGAGAGTTGGACCATAAAGAAAGCTGAGCGCCAAAGAATTGATGCTTTTGAACTGTGGTGTTGGAGAAGACTCTTGAAAGTCCCTTGGACTGCAAGGAGATCCAACCAGTCCATCCTAAAGGATATCAGTCCTAAACATTCTTTGGGAGAACTGATGCTGATGCTGAAGTTCCAATACTTTGGCCACCTGATATGAAGACATGACTCATTGGAAAAGATCCTGATACTGGGAAAGATTGAAGGCAACAGGTAAGTGGACAACAGAGGATGGGGTGGTTGGATGGAATAACCAACTTGATGGACATGAGTTTAAGTAAACTCCAGGAGTTGGTGATGGACAGGAAACTCCAGGAGTTGCTGCAGTCCATGGGGTCACAAAGAGTCAGACACAACTTAATGACTGAACTGAAATGTACAGTAGTTTGATCATTCTTTGGCACTGTCCTTCTTTGGGATTGGAATGAAAACTGGTGTTTTCCAGTCCTGTGGTCTCTTCTGAGTTTTCCAAATTTGCTGACATATTGAGAGCAGCACTTTCACAGCATCATCTTTTAGGATTTGAGATAGCTCAGCTGGAATTCCATCGCCTCCACTAGCTTTGTCCGTAGTGATGCTTCCTAAGGCCCACTTGACTTCAGACTCCAGGATGTCTGACTCTAGGTGAGTGACCACACCATCGTGGTTATCCAGGTCATTAACACCGTTTTTGTATAATTCTTCTGTGTATTCTTGCCACCTCTTCTTAATCTTTCCTGCCTCTGTGAGATCCTTACCATTTCTGTCCTTTATGAGTCCATCCTTGCATGAAATATTCCTTTGATAGTTCCAATACCATGGATCTTCTTTATCCATGGTAATGTTCTTTGTTTCAGAAGTTTACTTTATTTGATGTTAGTATTAAAGTACTAGAGCTTTCTTTGGATTAGTATTTTATGATCTCTCATTTTTGATCCTTTTACATTGAACAACCTGGTCTTTTATAATTAAACCACATTTTTCTAGATAGTTTATGATTGGGTCTTGCTTTTATATCAGTCTTACAATCTCTGCCTTTTAATTATACTATTAATTTTTAATGAAATTTTTTTTAAAGTAAGGCTTAAACTTACTCTCTGGCTATTTGCTTTCTACTTGTCCTACCTAATGTTTGTAGTTGGGATTTTTTTTCCTCTTTCTTGCTGTTTTGGGTTTGATTACTCCCCTTATCTACATTGTCGACTCATTAGTTAAACTCTTTTGGGAGTTTTAACTGTATTTCTAAAGTTTTCAATGTATATCTTAAACTTCTACTTTCTGGTAATATTATACAACATCATGTACAGCATAAGAACATACAACAGTGTATTTCCACTTCTCTGCTTTTCCTGCCATTTGTGTTATTTTGTCATATTTTATTTTACATGTTATAGATTCCAGAATATACTGCTTTTAAAAGACTATTATCTTCTAAAGTCTTTAAAATACTTTTGAAAGCTTTTAAATGTTCCCATATAATTACTGTTTCCAATGTTCTTCATTCCTTTGTGTAGATCCAAACTTCTGGTAACATTTTCTTTCCTCCTGAAAGATTTATCTTAACTTTTTTTGGTAGAAAATATCTGATAGTAATAAATTATCTTAGCCTTTTTATGTCTAGGAAAAGTCTTCATTTTACTTTTATTTTTAAAACATAATGTTTCCTGGATATGGGTTCCTATGCTGACTTTTCTTTTTCTCTAAGTTCTTTAAAGATATTCAGCCATTTGCTTCTGGCTTTAGTGGTTTCTGATTACAAGCTGGCTGTCACTCCTCTATACTTAACATGTCTTTGTTTTTCCTGGATGATTTTAACATGTTCTCTCTAGCACTGATTTCAGCAATTTTATTAGGATGTACACTTTGTGGTGGTTTCTTCATGTTTATTCTGCTTGGGGTATTTTGGGGCTAATTTGTCAACTACTGAGATAGTAACTTCCTGAAAACTGTATCCAGTGCTCTGTGTTTGAAGGTATTTCTCACTCTGGTTTTGAGGAATATTAATTGTTCATGGGGCTTCTCTGGTGGCTCAGTGGGAAAGAATCCACCTGGCAATGCAGGAGACATGGGTTTGACCCCTGAGTTGGGGATCCCTGGAGAAGGAAATGGCAGCCCACTCCAGTATTCTTGCCTGAAGAATCCCATGCACAGAGGAGCCTGGCGGGCTACAGTCCATGGGGTTGCAAAGAGCAACGGAGTGACTAAACAATAACACAACAACAATGGTTCATGACCCTACGCGCACTCTGCGGATTGTTTTGCCTGCTCCTTTCCGTGACTCTTCCCCCTGACTCAGACAGTTTCCTAATATGCAAACCTAGATCAGTATTCTGATAAAGATTTGAGAAGAAGTCTCCTTTGCAGACATCTGGAAATGTAAATATTTTATATATATCATGAATGAATATATACATATATATTCCCTGTCTCTGGTCCTCTGCCTCACAAACATGACTTAGAATTTTCAAATTCTGGGTTCTCTCCTTCCATAGTAAGACTACTGGATTCTCAGCACATTTTTAAAAATAGGTTAAATTTACCCTTGCTACTTTCCTGATTCTTCTTCTTCTTTTTTTTTTTTTTTTTTTTGGTCTCTCTTAAATTTCTAGTCTCTTTTTTTTTAAGCTTCTGGGCCAAAAGAGTTTCACGACCAGTTCCTTATGTCTTTTGTACAATGTAAGGTTACTTTTAGATACAGAATCACAGTATGATGGAACCTACATCCACCAGGAATCAAGTGTTCTATATTCCAAAATTGCCTGTCTTGCCTTCCTCCAATTACTGGAGGCCCCAAAACCTAATATAGAATTATCATGTTGACAAATAAAAGAAACAATGAATCTGTTATAAATTTTAAACAATAAGCCAAGCAGTTGTCCATGTGCTATGATTTAAGGAAAGGCTACCTGTTCAGTCTAGTATTGAAGTCTAGGAAACTTTACCAGCTTCTAGTGACTCAAATAAATGCTAACTTATCTGTTAAACTAAACTGATCAAACCAATTTAATTTGTTTATGACTTAGTGGGGTTTCAGAATTGTAAGAGATCATATAATATAAATAAGCAAATTCCTGTTATTACATAGGTGTGCAATTTGAGAAAGAAAAGCACAGCTGCTTGTCTGAGATGTTTACCAGGAAGACGATAAAATTGGGACTAGATCCTTCACAATTTATTTATGAATGAAGGAAAGGAATAATGAGTACTTGGGCAGAAAAGGACTAGAAGGTGAAGAAACATCAATATAAAATTTAGGTGATTTTGACTTGCTGCAATGTTAAATAGAGCAACCTGTAAAACTCAGATGAGCATTAAAAAACAAAAAAAAAAAATCCAGAAAAAACAAAACCCCAAATGAGACTAATTCACAAAGGAATACAAACAACAGCACACAGTGTCAAAAACTAATCTAAGGTAGAAACTTTTGAGTTTAGATTGTTTCGATTTTTACCTCCACATCTAAGTAGCCAAATTTTAATTATAATTGTAAGAAGTACCACACAGTTGGGATGGTAAATTAATAACTAGAAGAAGATATATAATTGAATACTGTCTTTTTTTCTTTCAGATTAAAGTTTCATGTGGTCTTGGATTAATTTTACATGGTTTCAGTTAAATGAGAATACTGATTCAATGAAGAAATTTTACCTTTCTCAATATTTTTTATGTTTTGACTAATCTAGTTTCTATTTTTCTTGCCTCTAAATTGCTCCACCAGATGGCAGTAACTGCACCACCTAATACTTTTAAAAATGGAAACAACCTGCTGAATCAAACCAAATTTATCTCCAAGTATTTGATAGAGTTAAATTTTCATTGGCAGGAGGAAAAAATGTGCAGGAAAAAAGTAGTTTGACTGTTTTGTATGCTAAATTAGAGATATTGTCAGAAGGCCCATGACAATGAAAAAAACATTTTTAAAAACCAAAATGGAAAATACAAAACTCTGACCTTTGTAAAAAATTTATGAATTGAGCCAATAAAAGTGAAAAAGCCAAAGTGGTCACATTTTAAATACATTTAGTAAGTTTTAGGTTTTTTTTAATACTGGCAAATTATGGTGTCTTTGAAATAATTTCAGATTTTTCACTTGTAAATATGCTTGTTTCTCCATAATTTAACCAAAGTACTTCAAATAGATAATTAATATGTATCTTCAATCTCTTTAAATTTACTGAAACCAGTCAAGAGAATTGAACTTAATTCTACCAAGTATTACAGCAGAGCTTTCTTTGACTAAACTTAATCTAAGTCAACAGATTGCAGGACTGTCAAAATGGACCAGTATATACAATCATAGATTGCATTAACAGAACTCATTAACAGCATTTGGAGCGAAGGAAGGAAGAGTCTAGTCTATTTACTTTGGTTAACCCGAGTTGTTAGGCTTTGAAACTTTGTCTTTAAGGTAAAGTGAAAAACAGTTTCTAAAGAGCTTTGATTTCTACCAAAATCTGGGTAAACTGAGTAATGGTGAATGTTAAATCTATAGAAAGGAAATAGAATGCCATAACTATCTGCAAATATATATATATAAAGGGCTGTTATGCAGATATACCATTCTAATGGCAGAAAGTGAAAAGGAACTAGTCTTTTGATGAGGGTGAAAGAAGAGAATGAAAAAGTTGGCTTAAAACTCAACATTCAAAAAACTAAGATCATGGCATCCAGTCCCATCACTTAAGGCAAATAGATGGGGAAAAAATGGAAACAGTAACAGAATTCATTTTCTTGTGCTCCAAAATCACTGTGGACGATGAGTACAACCATGAAATTAAAAGATGCTTGCTCCTTGGAAGAAAAGCTATGACAAACCTAGAGAGTGTATTAAAAAGCAGAGACGTCACTTTGCTGATTAAGATCCTTATAGTCAAAGCTATGGTTTTTCCAGTAGTCATGTATAGATGTGAGTATAAAAGAAGGACTATAAAAGAAGGCTGAGCACTGAAGAACTGATGCTTTCAAACTGTGGTGCTGTAGAAGACTTTTGAAATCAAACCAGTCAATCCTAAAGGAAATCAGTCCTGAATATTCATAGGAAGGACTAATGCTGATGCTGAAGCTACAATATTTTATCCACCTTATGCAAAGAGCCGACTCACTGGGGCAGACCCTGATGCTGGGAAAGATTGAAGCAGGAGGAGAAGGGGGTGAGAGAGGATGACATAGTAGGATGGCATCACTGACCCAACAGACATGAGTTTGAGCAAACTCTGGGAGATAGTGAAGGACAGGGAAGCCTGGCATGCTGCAGCTCATGCGGTTGCAGAGTGTCGGACAGGACTTAGCAACTGAACAACAACAATTATATGAAAAAAGAACAAGACCTTTTGGGTGGCATCAGCAGACAGGTGGAAACTGCAGCGAGAAATCTTACAAGAAAGGAATATCTTCATAGGACAGAAAAGAAGAAAAGAAGGGATTAATTAAGGTGGGATGAGAAACAGGACTGGTACTGGATCCAGAAATTTACCCTAATGGACAGTGGCAAGGACAGTGGCAAGTGACTAGAGCCACTGAGGCAATGAAGGAATTTAACATCTTGGGTACAGAGAGGCAGGCAGTTAGGAAAGAAATCCCTGCAAAAAAGCAAAACCTGAAAGGGACACTCTGAATAAAAGGTGGCTGGAGAAAACTCTTGCCTACCAAATCAGAGAGAAGTTTGGCTATACTGTGGTGGGACAAAACTCTTTCAGAGTCCAGGCTGCCCAAGTTCCCACTGTCAGAGGGACTTTTCTCCTGGCTGACGTTTCCCAGAAATGGGATTTACTGCCTCAGGGGCTGGTGAGCCATTCGTACCATGGAAATAATCAAGCAAATGCTGACTTTGGCAGAGCCCTGAAGCTCAAGTCAGCGTCTGGAAAGGGGGCACTTTAGGTGGGATCCTTGAAACACACTCATAAACACAAATTTTAGCTTTTGTTAAATGACACATCCCATAATATACAGAAGCTTTTCCAAATCGTATTGGACCTATACCATTGCCAGATTCAAAGCCTAACTTCTAAGAAAAGGCAACAAAGCCCGGAGTCAACTGTCTGGAACATTTGACTGTTTCCTATTTTGGAAACAGATGCTGCCCTTTGTCAAAGAAGGGAGGAGATACCTGGATTTCAGGAGGTTCACCTGCTTTTAACTAAAAACACTTTGAAGTTATGTCAAACTATATATCCTCTTTGGCTATATTTAATTAATTCTAACATACTTGTGAAAATAACAATGACAATAGCTACCAGATAGGGTGTCAGAACTCAGTATGTGCCATGAAACAAACTAGACACTGCTTTTTTTCTCAGTTTATCCTCAGAAAAGCAGTATGAGGAAAAGTCTAATGAAGTATATGGAGAAGTCAAAGTTTAGGAAGGTTAAAAAGTTTATCCAAGGCCACAAAACATGTCACACACACTGTGGGACTTAGATCTTTGGAAACTCCAGCTCTTAACATGGCTCAACTGGCTAACTGTGTGTTATTTAGGGATAGGTCAAAGGACCTATTGGGGCCTTGTGGATGTAACAGCGCTAATAGGATGGCTGAACAGAAACCACCCGGAAACCTCAACATTCAGGCTCCAGGTCTCCATACTGGAGATGCTGATTTTGAATGAGGGCCCTAATACCTTATTTTATTGACTGGTTCCTTTGGTGATTCTGAAGTACATCTACTTATTTAATTTTTTTTTTTTTTTTGGTAGTAAAAGTCACATAAAACATACCATTTTAACTATATGTAACTGTACATTTCAATGACACTAAATGTATTCACAGTTGTACAGTGTTCAATTAAACACTGACTCCCCATTCCCGCTCCCCATCCCCCACCAAGTCCAGCCCCTGGCATCCAACCAGTGAAGTACATCTACTTTATAACAACTATCACAGAGAATACAAATTTGTATGTCACATGAGTTGGCATAGAATAATCTCATCTCCTTTCAACTTGTGATTATTTTAATTATGTGAGAAATGATTACAGACCCTTAAACCCAGAGAAGCTGGCCATCCAAAAGGAAGATGAATCAACAAACCCAAGCTGCCTGCAAAAAAGACAGGATTTCAGGTTTAAAGATGTTTTGAAATACTGTGTTCCTTGCCTTCCTATGGGAGAATGGCAATCTACCACAGTACGTTAAACTGACAATTTCCAGTACATTAGATTGACAATTAAACAGTAACCCATTTAGTTCTATTTAATCAAGTATTTCCTCAACATGTTTTTGAATTTTTATTTGTTTTAATATTTTAAATTTTTGGTCACGCCATGTGGCATGGGGGATCTTAGTACCCCCGCCAGGGTTCAAATCTGAATCCCCTGCATTGGAAGTGTGGAGTCTTAACCACTGGGCCACCGGGGAAGACCAACATAGTTTACCACTGACTTTTCTCTTGTAGCACTTTTGAATTCCACAGGAGTATTTAATGTTCAAGCACAAACATTCTGGTAACTGTACCAGCAGCTGCTGTCAGGATATCCCGGCTTCCTGTCCTATAAAACCTTTGCTACCCAAACCCTCTCTTCTTCAGACTTGAGCTTTTCTGCCCTTGCCTGGCTGCCTAATCTCACAAAAACCAAGCAGGTCTGCATAGCACTCCACACTCCTGCCTTCCACTCTGCCCTTGCTTCTCCAGAGGATCTTCCCGACCCAGCAATTGAACTCGAGTTATTCTTTCCCACTGAGCCAGCTGGGAAGACCTGAAGAAGTCCAAATGAACAGAGTAATAAGCCAGGAGGTTGACTCCACCCCTGTGTTATCGTCACATATTTAAGAAATAGTCCTGCCTCTAAATATTTAAGAAATATTCTTGAGGAAATGGAAAGCTTGTCCTTTGTTTTTGAAAAAAACAAAGGGTCTGTAACTAGTACTTGGAAAAGGAAAGGGCAACCCACTCCAGTATTCTTGCCTGGAGAATCCCATGGACAGAGGAGCCTGGCAGGCTACAGTCCATGGGGTCACAAGAGACGGACATGACATAGTGGCTAAACCACCACGGCCAACTAGTACTTTTGAGAAAGGACTTTGCTCTATCCAACACTGGAGTGGGAAGTCCCATCATCCAGTATTGTGACTTACCCTTGACAAATTCATGTTATGGCTGGATACCATCTCCCAAAGTTAGCTTTTAAAAGGATGCTTGTAGAAATCTGGGCTGGATAATCCAACTCCTAGAAGCCTAGTCTTTTTTAAAGAGAGTGCACATTCTTTATAGAACATTTGCCATGGGTGAGCTGATTAAATCACATCTCCAGTGGTTTTAATGCAATTAGCAGGGCCTGGCAAACAACTGAAGCAATGACATAACCAGTCTGACTGTTTAAATATTCAAAGCCAGAGTCGGGGAGGACCCCTGAGGATGGAGGAATTGTGTGCTCCACTTAAACATATGCCCCATACTAAAATGAATCTGCAAGTTTCAATAGTTTAGCCATTTGACTAACTTAGTGAAAAGGCATTATAGGAGAATTACATGTATACTTTAGTACATGGAAAAATGTAAAATATTTAAATTGTCTATTTTAAAAGCAAGTAAAATGAAATGAGTACTAATAGATTATATATTGTGTGGTACGGGCGGCATTGTCCTATTTTCTTTCCTTCTAGGAGCATATTCCTGTGCATGACAATAGGAAAGGTGATTTGCTATAAAAAATATATCTCATTACATACAAATCAGAGAGACCCTCTGATGTAAAAATGAGAATATCTGATGTTGGGACCTTTTTGCCCATTATTTATTTGCAAATGAATTAGTTCTTGATTAGATTTTTGCAAAATGAAGTTTTTGTATCAGACAATTTGAAAGAAGATAAAAGTCACCCTACTGTAATAAACCTAGTTGTGCTGCTTTGTTCAAAAGCAGAAAATTTTTATAGCTGATCTTAGTTTTGGCAAATCTTCAAAGAGCTTTCAGCGGACTTATTAATAGAATTTTGCACTGGAAGAAATTGATGAGGTTATACAAAGAATTGGTAGCAGAATGAGGAGGAAAATATTTAGGATTCCAGAGCCTTATTTCTGGAGATGCACTGCCTATCAGATCCTTGGAAAGTGGTGTCTAAACTCTTTTCTTAAATTTTGGTTAATTTTCAGTTGAGTAAATAGCAAGAAGGTATCAAAATGTCACCAGAAGAGTCAAGGGTCATAGTGATGAAGACCAAAGGAAATCCACAGTCATGCCTTCAATCTGTGACTAGCTGACACATTCTAAATGTGCTGAGCAAGTATCTCTGGAATGATTTCAACAAGGGTAATTGATAAAGGTAAATGAGGTCCGTGAGTACAGAGGTATGTCTTACTCAAGTCTATATCTTTACAAGGGAAACATATCTTTACTAGGTCTTACCTAGTAGGTAGGTAAGGTAGTAGGTAGGTCTTGCTCAAGTCTGTATCTTTACTAGGGAAACAGTAAGCACTAGATGAATGCTATTGAATAAATAAATGGAAGCTTTATTACATTTATAATTTAAGTTTAAATATAGAAATAAAATTTTGGACAAGATGGTTAGTCAACAGAATAATTCAAGGTTTTATTAATAGAACAGAAATGGAAGGGAAGTAGTTTAAAACCTGAGAGAGCAGATTTCAACATCGTGAGATCTTGTAAGAAATAAAGAGGACCCATTGTATGTGAAGAGAAGAGAGGAATCAGTGTCCTTATTTTTTCAGGCTATTTAAAAGGTTAGTTCAAAGTTATCACTTCTTTTTCCCTATCAAAGTAAAGCAAGCTTAAAAGAACTTAGTTATCTTTTGAGGTGATACAAGTCTATGACTCTTATTACATGAAAATTTGATTAAAATATATTTCCATTTATATTTATTTCCAAATATATTTCCATTTCAAAAATATTTTCAGAAAGAGGAATTCAGATTCTTTGATAAAGTCTAGTGATTCTGTTCTGTTTCGTTTTAAAATAATGATGCCTACCATTTTTAAACAAGCCACCTAAAAAAGATGTGAATAAAAAAGCAAAATTAGAAAAGGCAATTTATTAAAATTTGATAGATAAGGAAAATTTGCATCATCTCTAGCTTTTTTTTTTCTAATTAGCTATGTTTTTATATAGCACTCTATCTTATCCCTAGGCCATACAGCTAATAGGAGAAATGGAGTCTTTTTAAAGACTTTCTATACTTTTTCTTTGTGCCATTGTCTGATGCTGTCTGATCCCAGAAATCAGTTAGTAATAATTCAGCAATGAGAACATTAAGGAGAAGCATTTGGAGTCAGGAAGTGTGATCTAAATTTAAATATGGTCTTTGAAGTACTTAATCAAGCTAAACATTTACTGAATCAAAACCACTTTTACTATTCACCTATAAACATGATATAAATGGTTACCATAAAGAAGACTGAGCGCCAAAGAATTGCTGCCTTTGAACTGTGGTACTGGAGAAGACTCTTGACAGTCTCTTGGACAGCAAGGAGATCAAACCAGTCAATCCTAGAGGAAATCAATTCTGAATATTCACTGGAAGGACTGATGCTGAAGCTGAAGCTGCAATCCTTTTGCCACCTGATGCAAAGAGCCGACTCTTTGGAAAAGACCCTGATGCTGGGAAAGACTGAGGGCAGGAGGAGAAGTGGGTGATAGAGGATGAGATGGTTGGATGACATCACCAACTCAATGGACATGAGTTTGAACAAACTCTGGGAGAACAAACTCTGTCTGTGAAGGACAGGGAAGCCTGGCATGCTGTAGTCCATAGGGTTGCAGAGTCAGACATGACTTAGCAATTGAACGGCAACAACAACAAAGGGTTAGCTTGCTTTCTGTTTGGAATAGCTCAGGTATCTCAAGCTAACACCCTGCAGAGTTACAGAATGGACCTCTGAGCTGAACTGGAGCCTGACTCATTCTTTGTGTCCCCTGATCTAAGCAGTTAACACAGCACAGATTCCCATCTGTACCCTATCCAATATAACCTGCAAATATCACTCCTTCTTTTAGTGCAAAATGAGATTTTTTCTTCTCAAAATTTGTTTGTTTTGAAAAAAAAATAGTCTTCCTTTTTCAGTACTTACTATTAAATATTAATATATGCCAGGCACTGTGCAAGGTGCACTAAATTTATTACATCTTTGGAGCCTCATTTCAGCTCTGCTAATAGGTCATTATCCTTGTTTTACAGAGGAAATTGAGGCCTGTTAAGACAGTTATTTAGTCAAGTTATTTTATGACAGCAGTTTTTCCTCTAAAATAAGTCTGGGAGATCAGTTTGAATCTTCAGAAATTTTCTGCATCTTTTAAAGAGAATGGCTTTGATGACAACAGGATGGATTCCATTCTTACTACTAAATTTGCAACTATTTGACTTCAGTCTAGATGTCTATCTAGTCCTCATTTTACTGCCTATCCACCCTAGTTTGTGGGCTTCCCAGGTGACACGGTGGTAAAGAATCTGCCTGCCAGTTCAGGCAACACAGGAGATGCAGGTTCAATCCCTGGGTCAAGAAGATCCCCTAGAGAAGGAAATGGTAACCAACTCCAGTATTCCTGCCTAGAAAATTCCATGGACAAAGGAGCCTGGTGGACTGCAGTCCATGGGGTGGCAAAGAATCTGATACGACTGAGCAACTGAGAATACTACCCTAGTTTGTGAAGTCAAGTGTGGGTGTATTGAGAAAATCTGGGTTTAAGATCTTCAGAATGACTATTAGAAATCTGATTTCTGGTGGGTATTTCCCACCAGACAGGGGAAAAGAAATGAGATTCCAGTATTCTCTGCCATCCAAAGAATCATAAATGTGTTTGAAGTGGCTACAGAAAGCAAAGGCAAACTCAGAGAAGAAAAATGAGCTAAACCAATGGCTCCTGTTGGGGCTCCAGGGAAGATAGGAGCCGAACGAAAATGATGGGCATAGTACCTCGACTGTACGTCAACTGTAATATTTTGTTCGTGTGGCAAATACACCTTGACTTATAGGTTATGCCTCTCTTCTAACTGGTAGCATTTCACATTCACCCAGTGCACTTGTATCTAGAGTTTAAAGAGAGCATGCTACACTGGCGGTGTTCATAACAGAATGTGGGGTAGGATGACCGAGGGGCCAGGTCAGGAGACTTGGGGCCAGCCCCTGTTTGTGAGTGACTAGCTAAGAATATTTTAAACAGACCCCACAATATCTATGAATCTTACTTTCCCATAAATTCAAACACATTACATCATCCTTAGGGCCATTTCCAGATTTATGATTCTAAAACTCCATGGATATTTTCTTTTAATTTCAGTTTCTTTTTCTCAGTTCATCCACTTAGTTCATCCACTCCATGCTCATCTGGCATATATTATTTCTATCTGTACCTGTCACACTGCTAGAATTAGAAAGGGTCACATACAGAGTACTCATGACATATATACATATTAATATAAAATATGGAATTCTGCCTCCTTTATGTATGACTAAATTAGACCATATGGAGGTATAAATTGGTAGTAAGCTAACAATTATTAGCTTTGGAATATTTATTTGGTTAATAAAACCATTTCTTATGATATACACAATCCTGTGGAATATTTTATCATTACCAAAATGAATAAACTGACACTCAAATTAAATAAGCATGTCAAGATTAACCAATGGATGACTGTTGCATTAGTTAACCCATATTCTCCTAACTTTACAAATTAATTTCTTTCCACCGTACCATGTTTGAAGTGGCACAAACATATTGCACTTGTTGCAATTTAGGTTCAAGAGTGAAAGAATAGCATTATGAAGTTTGTATTTCCAGGTTATATGAGGCCAGAAATTGCGTTTGCAGTCATTGATCAGTGAAGGAGGCTTATAGGCTAACATGGTCATCAAAGGGGTCTCCAAGAAACATTTTCTGAAATAATATACAACCACTAATGGGGAAAACCGGGCTTATTTCCAGCAGAGTCTAAGCGATGGACATTTCTTCTTTTTCCTGCTAGAATCGCTAAACGAAGAGTAAGGATTAGATCTGAGGCATGAGATGCTGATGACACATTTATTAGGACCTAGGACCTCTTGGATTTCATCACAACAGTAAGACAAGGCACAGAGGAAGCAGAGGCTGAATGAGGAGTAGACCGGATGAGGGAGGTGCTGACTGCTCAACAGTAGAAAAATAACTGGAGCTCAGGGAAAATCACATACTGGGAGATGAGAAATTCTCATTGCCACACCTAACATCTTTCCTCCCATGAGAGATACAAACTAGCCCCTCAGACTTAAGCCATTTGATAAGAAAGCATTTGCTTTCTCACTAATGGTTGCAAAGAAAAGTGCATTGCCAATCTTCTTTAGGACTTTTTTTTAAGGGCTTCGAAATTTAAAGAGTACCCTTGTGAAATCTCTTTTCTAATCAAGGAGCGTGGTTCCAAGCTGTCCAGCTGTGGTTTGAAGTCTTGTAAAATATTCCCCTAAAAAGGACACCCTCAAATGACGGTGGCCTGGCTACAGCAGACAAATCTAATGGTATCAGCTCAACACAACCATTCTTTATTTTTTCACTGTTTCAAAAAGAATTTGGCCAGAAGATTAATTTCCCCAGGAAGAGGCAGAAGGACAACAAACTAAGTTAAGATGATGCAAGGAAAGCCTTTAAAGAGTTTCATTTATTTGAAATCAGTCCTGAGGAAGAAAATGCTGCTTTAAAAGCCTTGCAAAGGGCCTCTTACCCCCAGGCAAGCTCCTGGATGGAGGTAATCACCTCCAGCTGACCTATAATTACCTAGCTTGGACTGAATCCACTCCAGTCACCTACGGTCAAATGGATCTGACTGAAATTCAGATTTGCTAAAAATAAAATTGCTAACGACCCAGAGCAAGTTAACAGTCTCTAGATGATTCATCATAAAGCCTAAACTTAGCTAGATTATCATGTCTGCTTGCCAGAGCAGTTGCTGTCTTGCTTTCATGAACATGAAATTTCATCTTCCTCTAAAATGTTTGAAAATCAGCAATTCTGTGGAAAGCCACATGTGTCTTGAAGACTGAACTATGACTTTGTGAATAAAAAACCGGCCCTCTAGCCAGAGGCTACTGCCATGATGACAGCAAGCCATGCAGGGAGCAGTCATGATTGCTTAGCCATGCTGCGCTGAGAAGGAAAAGCACCATTGCACTAATGCACAAAATTCTATGACCCATAAGACGGATGATGGTAGCTCTTACTGACTTACCACTGTGCACAAATGCTCAGTATGCTGGGAGGGGAGGTCACACAGTTGAAGACACAGCCCTTGCATTGAGGAAGCTTCTCCCATCATTAAAGAGACCAAAGAGACTGGCTATGTGTACCTGGAGGGTATCCCCTACGATTCACCTGCTGGGTGAATTAGGGCAAGCAATAGAAAGCGAATAGTATGAGGATAATAATATTGTTCTTTTTTAATTAAAAAAAAAATCTCTGTATAAGTGATGTATAACATCATATTTGGGCTTCCCAGGTGGCTCAGTGGTAAAGAATCTGCCTGCAATGCAGGAACTGCGGGTTCCATCCCTGAGTCAGGAAGATCCCCTGGAAAAGGAAACAGCAACCTACTCCATTATTCTTGCCTGGAAAATCCCATGGACAGAGGAGCTTAGTGGGCTTAAACAGCTCACAGGATCGCAAAGAGTCTGATACAACTGAGAGACAGCAACAACGTCGTATTCATGTGTACAACATGATTAAATACCTGTGTGTATTGGAAAACGATCCCCACAAGAAGTATAGTTAACAATCGACATAGTTACAGAGTTTGTAACTATGATGTGATGAAAGCTTTTAAGAACATCATTCTTAAATGAGATGCTCTTTTGTAAACGCAAAAGCAGACAAATGATAGTTTCACTTATCAGAAAAGTTGACAGAAAGGTTTACTGAGGGCTTGAAGTCTTATACGTTTGAGTCTCTCTCCACTGCCTCCTTCCTGCCCAGTTCGCTTTGCTGGCTCTTCCTCAGCCTACACAGGGCAGCAGCAGTAATCGGGATGCTCAGCAGAGCAGTCACTCAAGTAATGTTCACTCTGGAGCCCAAGGATAGAAACCTTAGGCAAGCATCACTTTTTAAACTCACTCACAGGCATGTTCTTCAAAAACATATATGATTGGCTGTTCCTTTGATATTGGCCCCTCATGTTGACCTTACAGAGTGAGGGGAAGTGGACAGATTTGATGAGCAGGTGTGTGGTGTTTGCACTGGAGACAAAAGAAGACAGATCTCATGCTGGTCCACTGCCACCCTGTTAATTGAACACAGTACACCTGACCTGCACTCACAGACCCAGATCCTTCTTTCCAAGGATGGCCATCCTCCATGGAAAATTTCTGCTCTGCTTTTCAACTAAGACTGAGATTGGCCAGCCCCCAAATAACACTCAGGAGTAGAGAGCTGACATCTACAAAGTGGGGCAAAATGCCTCTCTAAGATTCAGGAGACAAAAGCCCAGCGTGATGGGAAAAACAAAGCAAATGTTCTCTGAAGCTGTCTGCAAATAAGCCAGGACTGTTTATATAGTATCACTTCATTATCAATTTCAGTATGTGAAAGATGATAGATGCTATTTCAAAACTGTATTGAGATGGATTTCCAAAAGAACAGGTCACCTCCTACTTGTCTTAGGCTGACAATGTCTAGGAAGATATGTTCTGAATCCAGGACAATTCTATTTTAAACAGTTTTGCATTTGGAATCCTATATAATCAATTTTTTACAAATTAACATTTCAAATCTGGTCATTTAAAAAGTAGTGGAGGACTTCTCTGGAGGTCCACTGGTTAAGACTCCACACTTCCATTGCAGGGTGCATGGGTTCAATCCCTGGTTAGGGAACTAAGATCCCACATGCCACACAGTGCAGCCAAAAAAAAAGTGGTGTAAGCCTAACTTAGTGAAAAACACAGAGCTGAAAAATCAAATTGTATTTTCAGCCCTGCCAGTTATTGTATGACTAACAAATACTTATTGTGTGTGTTAATCGTTCAGTCATGTCCAACTCTGTGAGCTGGTGGACTGTAGCCTGCCAGGCTCCTCTGTCCACGGAATTTTCCAGGCAAGAATACTGGAGTGGGTTGCCATTTCCTTCTTCAGGGGACCTTCCCGACCCAGGGATCAAAGGCGTGTCTCCTGCATTGCAGGCAGATTCTTAACCACTAAGCTACCAAAGAAGCCGTTACTTATTGAGCTGATAAATAAAACTAGGAATGACCTTGGGCAAGACATGTAATCTTTCTGAGCCTCAGTTGCCACATCTGTATGAAGGGGAGAGTAATATTTGCTTCACTATTTTATCTCTCAGGGCTATTGTGAAGACAAACAGGAGGAGATAGGGGAACACAGTGTCCTTCAGAGTAAATGGTCCAACTAAGTTTCCCAGTATTTTTAGTATTGAAAAATGTGCTGCTTATCACAGGTAAAGGAAGCACTTCGGTCCATCCCAGCCCGATCTTTCCCATCTGACATGCTTCTAATGCAGTGAGAGGGAAATGCTGTTAAAAGATACTGAGCTCTTCCCTGAGAGTTCTGAATAATAAACCAAGGGCTATATGACCTTTCAGCCCTTACAACAGCATGAGGAAAGGCCATTTTATAAGGCAGAGGAAGCACAGTGTCACAAGCGTATGAGGAATGATAGAATCCAAGGACATTTTATTTTCAATGGCAGTGCGTGCTCTCTCCACTTTAGCAAAGGCCTACCACTTATCACTCTAATAGCGTAAGTGAATCCTTTCCCAAAATGGAGCTTTACATTGACATTTCTAGAAGGCTCCAAAGTGCACAAAACAGGAAGACAAGGAAGAAGGAGGCTATCATCTGAGGTGTCATGTCAGCATAATTTACTGGAGGACTTACACTCTTGCCATCTCCTTGACAGTGACCAGGATCAGGGCTATGTGGTGGCCCCATGCAGCCACCAAGTTCCCTGTTCTGTTTGGAAACACCCAGCACAGTATTAGGACACAGTAGGTATTCCACGAAAGCGCATCAATACAGAATCTAATGTCACACCTCCTTCACTGACACTCTTCTCATGCTGACTGTCCCTTCGGAAAGATCAAATTTCACTTTTCATTCAAAGAAATTTTCACACACTGAAGATCTCTTGAGAACTTCATGTATCCAAAGGGCATGAGCTCGATAAACTTAAACATAGACCTTACCTGTGTTACGGAAAGGAGAGCTGCAAACTGGATCTCATAATCACTTCTACTCATCAACCTCACATGAAGAACTCCTTCCCTGCTCATTCTAAAAGAATGACCAGGAAACAGTGCAGCTGTCCTCCCTTCCTAGAGCCCAGAGGTGACAGTCCCTGACCATCCAGTACTCCGTGATGACTGAGGACCTGCTGTGCTGAGAGCCCCCAAATAGAGGAAGCAACCTCAATGTCTAGAGCAGCACTATTTACAATAGCCAAGACACAGAACCAACCCACGTGTCCATCAACAGACCACTGGTTTATCCAGACTCACAGACTTAGAGAATGAACTTATAATGGCCTGGAACTGTCTAGGGGGAGGAATACTTACGGAGTTTGGGATTGACATGTGTACATTGCTTATATTTAAAGTGGATAACCAACAAGATCCTACTGCACAGCACAGGGAACTGTGCTCAATGTTATGTCACAACCTGGGTGGGAGGAGAGTTTGGGGAAAGAATGGATACATGTTTATGTATGGCTGTGTCCCTTTGCTGTGCGCCTGAAACTATCACAACATTGTTAATTAGCTATACTCCATATAAAATTTAAAAAAACAAAGAAACAGACCATTGGCTTAAGAAGATATTGTGTGTGTGTGAGTGTGTGTGTGTGTGTGTGTATCAGGTCAGTTCAGCTCGGTTGCTCAGTCATATCTGACTCTTTGCAACCTCATGGACTGCAGCATGCCAAGCTTCCCTGTCCATCACCAACTCCCCGAGCTCACTCAAACTCATGTCCATCGAGTCAGTGATGCCATCCAACCATCTCATCCTCTGTCATCCCCTTCTCCTCTGTCTTCAATCTTTCCCAGCATCAGGGTCTTTTCCAATGAGTCAGTTCTTCACATCAGGTGGTCAAAGTATTGGAGTTTCAGCTTCAGCATCAGTCCTTCCAATGAGTATTCAGGGTTTATTTCCTTTAGGATTAACTGGTTTGATCTCCTTGCAGTCCAAGGGACTCTCAAGAGTCCTCTCCAGCACCACAGTTCAAAAGCATAAGGTTTTGTTGTCTTGGTAGGTAGTTTCTCTCATATTGATGACTTATGAAGTGTTCATTCCTGTTTATACTATCACCTTCTTTGTTATTGGTGTGTACAGATTTTATTAATTTGAACTTTGAGACATTAATAATTAACATCAAAACTAGATCTTCATAGAGAAGTCCATGATAACTTCAAGTTCTTAATCTTGATGCAAACAGAGGGGAGTCATTCCCCCAAATGCATCAAAACATCATAGAATTTGTAGAGTGAAGAAAAAATGATTCAAAACTCATGATAAATAAAGCACCAAAATGGCATTGCATTGCAGCCAGGATTCATTTGCAATGCACCATGGCTGAGCTGACATTTGACGACCTTTCTGAACTGGCCATCTACAACCCATAAGCATTTCTCAAGGTGTCAGATGAAAACTGGTAGAAAAACAAGAAACAAAACTTACCACCACTTCTCAGTGTTAGTTAGGCTAAATAAATAAGGCAATGACACAGGCCAATTTTATTGGTTGCACTGTTTTTGGTTGTGGGTCAGTGTGGGTAGTGGCACTGAAACCAGTTCTCATGAATCTGGAGGTTGAGATGGAATTTGAACAAACCACCATCAGCATTTGACTGGCTAGGGTAGTAGGGGCTGACTTACAAACTCATGTAAAAGAAGCTTTACCTTTCCCCCCACACGCCAGAACTAGCACTACATACTTTTATCCTGTTTTTGCAGTTGCGACTTTGATGGACTTTAGAAAAAGACAGCAGAAATCCACTTCCCAGCATACATGAGAAGAGGGCATAGTGGTTCTGGGATGCTTCACAGGTTTGTTTTTTTTTTTTTCCCTTATTTTTAATAGTTTATTGTTTAACATAATTTTTAATAATATTATTGTATTTCTTTTTTTTTTCATTTATTTTTATTAGTTGGAGGCTAATTACTTTACAATATTGTAGTGGTTTTTTTAACCAGGAATCCTGACCAGCTTAACTGACCCCTTTTTTGTGTTTTCTATTTTTCTTCTTTTGTTCTCCTGCTTATCTTCTTGGTCTACTCATTTTATATCCTACTCTTGGTCTCCTTGTCCTTCCCTTCCTTTTGACTGTTTTCCTGAGCACCTACTATGCACCGAATTAGGTATTACATTCTGGGGCACAGAAAGGTTCAAAAGACAAGTTCTCTGTCCTCAAGGAGGCATGGTCCAGGGTAAATGTTATCTCCTTTAAGCCTCACAAAAAACCCTAAGAGGTGCTTATTAATTATTTTCATATTCACAAAGGAAGAAACTGGAAGTCGGAAAGATTACGGGGTGGGCCCACAGCAACATAGTCAGGATGAGGCCCCAGGAGGCTGATTCAAGGCTCAGCTCTGGAGCTTCTCGAGCAGCCCTCGGCCTCCTGAATTCCCCACATCACTCCACCCTCATTCTTCACTTAGTGCTTCCCCAGTCTTATTCTAACTTCTAACAATTTCCCTTCTCTGTTCCCCTTAGAGAAGGGAGACAGTTATTTTTAATTGATAAAAGTCCACTGGTTTTCAATCCAGTTTTTAAAAGCCCTGTGAAAAGAACAAGATTTGATGTTGGCCCAGCCTTCCACAGATGATCCTGAAAACCAGACTTCAAAGGGACTTGGAGAAAATTTGATCGATTCCTTACAGAACCCTTGCCTAATTCTCCTTTGGGCTATCTGATCTTTTTAAGGTTTATGGGTGTGGGGATTGGACCCTGATTTCATAACTCAACGTCTTCAAATATTTCCCCTGACCCCGTTGTTAAGAACTGAAATATGTTTCCCAAAGCAGACCTGGGAGTATAATAGCTCAGGAAAAGAAAGGAGGGAGGGAAAGAGAGAGAAAGAGAAAGGAAGGAAAGGGGAAAGAAGAAAGAAGAAGGAAAGTCTACTTTCCAAGTAGAAAGAATAGAATGCTTTCATTCATACATGCAAGTTTGCTGTTAACCAATCCCAAGATATCATTATTAAAATAACTTTCCACAAGGAAACAATGGGAAACAAAAGGGAGACCATGAAATCTTTGGTACTAAATTAATGAAGCAAAAAAATGAGTATAAATAATACAGTAAAATAAGCTCAGTGGTATCATTCCAGAGGAGGAAAGGGAGAAATAAATCAATTTCTTCATGTCAAACTTCAGGAAAACAGACTTCTGGAAACAAACACTCCTAACACAGAATTGATCTCCTAGAACAAGAGAATGGAGAAGAAACCAGTAAAGCAAACAAAGTTATGAAACGGAAGTGTAAGGTTAATATTCACTCATCAACACCTCATGACTCAGTGGTAAAGAATCCAATGCAGGAGATGCAGGTTTCATCCCTGGACCAGAAAGATCCCGTGGAGAAGGAAATGGCAACTTACTCCATTATTCTTGCTTGGGAAATCCCATGGACAGAGCCTGGTGGGCTACATACAGCCCACAGGGTCGAAAAAGAGTTGGACATGACTAAGCAACTAAACAACAACAATCAATACGTAACACGAAGCCCTGGCAAGAGAGTCTAATTTTTCCATATCACCAACGTCCAGCGGAAAAGGATGTGATTATCAATCAAAACATGATAACAAGGGGAGGGAATCGATCACTTTCTTCTCAGTATTAAATGAAGCTAGTTCACAGGAAGAGCTGGAGCCTGCCCACCACCTCCCTCAGTAAGAAAACAAGAAGGCATTAATAAGACTTCATCTGGGAAAATTTTCCATCAACATTCACAAACCACACTGTAAACAAGACTTTCTACTGGGACAGGAGTCTGGATTAAAAAACAAACAGCAAAGCTTTACCTCGGATTCAATCTGCAACTAAATAATGGCATAAATGGAATGCTTTTAATGGCAGATTGCAAAGTTTTCCCCCTAATGCATAGCTTTTAAAAAATCATTACTTTCCTGGCAAGCACTCTAATCTGATTACATATCTTTTAACATACTTCTATCTGAACTTATAGTAATTACATATATGAACAAATACAAATCAATTCATTTCATTGCTATCATTAAATTATTTAAGACATTCCAAATTTTTAATAATTTTGGTTCTGAAATATATATTTGGTTAATAGAATTTGCAGCAAACTTTATGGAGAGAGGAAGAGAGAACTTTATCTCCTTCAAACAATAGAAGCACATCCATTTGTTATTTTTTAAATGGTGACAGCAAAATCAATTCCAAGGGGGTGAAAAGAAAATGAGATTCTGAAATTCTCACCATACCTTCTCATTCCCCTCGACACACTAATTAGTCTCCCACCCTCTTCTCTTTTGCCTTACAGGATGTCTGCCTGGAGGAAAAATGAAACTGGCAAAACAGAAGAGAAGCAGTGACTAATGAAAAGGACAAGAGAGAAGCAACAATTCCTTTGACTGGTGCCATTAGCTGCATGCTGTTTTCAGGACTCCAGGCCTCAATATTCTAACATTTCCAATTGTTTACAGAAATTCCTAAGGAGTGTTATAGACTGTACAAAGCACCATCCTTGATAGTTTGCTCTTTGTACAATTAAGAATGGCATGCCCTTTCTGTATCACTTTTCAAGACTATTATTAATCTTCTCTGAGACACAAGAGGAGATACATATGAATATTGTCTCCTTACTACCATCATCCTGTTGTGAAGTTCAGAAGAAAATCTTTGCCAGGTTTTGAATGTCAAATGAAAGCAAAAAATCTCTGATAACTTTGAAAAACAATTATGCACACAGTTTGTGATCAAAATTTGATATTTTGAAACATATATGTTTTTCAATAAGGGAAACTATTTGAACACATATTTTCAGGGAATCCTTGACACAGAGAAAAATTAGAATTGAGACTTCACTAAAAATTACCCAACCCTGGAAAGTATGTGACTGAATCCAATGTGATCAACAACTTGTAAGGTACTAACACAAAAGAAATGTCTCTGTTATTGTACTGCTTCAGGTACATTTCTACCTATACGAACTTTTTATTCAAATGTCCTGCATATGCCTGAGGACAAATAAAGCATATGTTAAAGGAAAAAGCAAACAAACATACAAGGAAATGTCTTTTAGCTTTTTCTTTTTGTCTTTAGCTATCTTCCAAAACTGATATAAGAGCTAATTGATTTTTTTTCACTGCAGCATAATCTGAGGTTATTTGTGCCTGTTAGAGTTCTCAAAATTTATAAATAGAATTAGCATTACATAAGACATGATTTTGATGCTTTTGAACTGTGGTGTTGGAGAAAACTCTTGAGAGTCCCTTGGACTGCAAGGAGATCCAGCCAGTCTATCCTAAAGGAGATAAGTCCTGGGTGTTCATTGGAAGGACTGATGCTGAAGCTGAAACTCCAATACTTTGGACACCTCAAGTGAAGAGTTGACTCATTGGAAAAGACCCTGATGCTGGGAGGGATTGGGGGCAGGAGGAGAAGGGGACGACAGAGGGTGAGATGGTTGGATGGCATCACTGACTCAATGGGCATGGGTTTGAGTAAACTCCGGGAGTTGGTGATGGACAGGGAGGCCTGGTGTGCTGCGATTCATGGGGTCACAATGAGTCGGACACGACTGAGTAACTGAACTGAACTGAAGACATGATTTTAAAATTTAGAGTAAAAGCATCAAATTGACATTTGGGGCCAGTGCTCAGGGGGGGAAAGAGTATAGATGCATAGAGTATAGATGCATACTCTGTATCCAAAGGTTAATTCTGACTTTAGGTTAACCTTATACATTCACACACACACAACCACTGAACTTGTGGTTCAGGCTTTACCAAAAGAAAGTAATTTCCTGGTAGAAGTCGCTTACCTATTGTTACATTCAAAGATGGTTCCTACTAGTAGGCAAGGTTTGTTGGATCATAAAATCCAGTTCGTCTCTTTAGGGAACACCTGTCTGGGAATAGTCTTGTCCACTTCATGGGCTTCTCTTGGGGTCTTTCCTCTGTGGCTTGTTGTCTAGTCTCTAAGTCATGTCCCGCTCTTTTGAGACCGCATGGACTATAGCCCAGCAGGCTCCTCTCTCCATGGGATTCCCAGGCAAGAATACTGAAGTAGGTAGCCACTTCCTCCTCCAGGGGATCTTCCCGACCCAGGGATAAAACTCACACTCCTGCATTGACAGATGGGCTGTTTACCACAGAGCCTCAGGGAAGCCCTCTATGACTTATAACCTTCTAATATTTTAGGGAATTCAATGGTTCCAGGGAAGGCAGAGGAAATACCAAGAAAAGACTTCTACAAAGAAAGCTGATCATGCACTTCTCCTTGCCAGCTTCTGATATTAATGGACATTTCATCTCTCTATGCATCTCTGATTTCTGTCTATAAAATCTTAGGAACATTCTTTCCCTACCAGAATGATGAGTATTTAAAAGAAATTTCTGTCAAGTCTTAGAAATTGTTTGCTAAAATTAATGCCATAATAGATATCAATTTAGCAGTTTAGTGAAGACAACTGAATCATCAGAGTTCTTCAGGTAAAAGGCCCATAAAAATGTCTTTCAAGTTCCAATATGCACTAATTATTATGAATATGTGGATTTTATTCTGATGGAGTGTTGAACAGCTGTTTGTAGTGGCCAGGGGCTTTGGTGTTTTGTATAAATTGCTTGTCTAGAACAAAAGAATTTGTATTTCTTCTTCACCAGCAAAATCAATCCACAAATGCTACCTTCTTGCCAGCTGAAACATCCTGGCTTTCCAAAATGGCAGAAGGAGAAAATCCAACATCAAAATATTCTGATCTAGTTTTATTATGCTTTTATTCAGTCTTTTTCTCTTTTGAGCTTTGATCAGTCTTTATTTTTTTCTGCCTTTTTCTGTCAGGAGAAGAGATAAATAAGTAGAACAAAAATTGCTACTAAACCATATTCTGAATTTTAACACAGTATTTCCATTCTCCATTTACCAATCAGGACTATCATGGCAAAAGATGGATTAGAATCTTTGTTTTGAAACTTTTTGTCAAGTGGATGGAGATTTAAGGAAATCAACTGAATATTTACTGGAAGAACCAATGCTGAAGCTGAAGCTCCAATCCTTCGGCCACCTGATGCAAAGAGCTGACTCATTGGAAAAGACCCTGATGCTGGGAAAGATTGAAAGCAGGAGGAGAAGTGGGCAACAGAGGATGAAATGGTTGGATGACATCACTGACTCAATGGACACGAGTTTGAGTAAACTCCAGGAGATAACGAAGGACAGGGAATCCCGGCATGCTACAGTTCATGGGGTTGAAAAGAGCTGGACATTACTTAACTACTAAACAACAGCAATGATCATCCTTATGACTAGGAAACCTGTATAGTGAACAAGAAGTACAGATTTCAAAGGTAAGCATATTTTAGATATCCCATTTCCTATTTAATGTTAGTTCATAATATGTCAAATCATAAGAACAAAATTGATCCAAAGTGCTTTAAGGAAGAAAGGAAAAAATACTTGGTCAGGAAAAAATTTGAGTCCCCAGCCAGGTTGTCCAGAGGTCCATGTCACCTGAATTTTTACATTATTTTCTTCAATTTTCCCCTGTTGGCTCCCCACAAATAGCACCTCTGAAAGAAAAAAATTATTCTGACACTTGTTACAACAGTAAGGCATGCTTAGGACTATTGTTATAAGCACAGGGACCCTTAACAATGAGGTTCTGCAGGAGGGGAGAGAGATTGGGCTCGACTCTGAATGCAACAAGGAAAACTAAGGATTAATGGCCAAGAAGCAAGGGAAGGGGGTCAGCAGATAGAAAGTTATTAAGAGGAAACATCAGCGCTTAAAGGGATTCTGTCTAAGCCTGCTTGATGGGTTCTTGCTGCAGGCAAGCTAGGGTGATCACATATTACCTGAGGGATGCTGACATGAGAAATCGGATCAGATATTGAGGGTGATCAAATACTGAAGGGGAGGGATTCTCTATAACCTGAATTAGGATTCTTGTTAAAACTGGGCTCTTGAGGAGATGCTCAAGACAGGGTCTAGTTGGGCACAGAGGGATCTGTCTAGGATTTGGTCAAGAGAAGAGTCGTTGCCCCAATTCCAGATCCCCGGTCCTCAAGGGACACCTCACCGTGGAAGAGAAGGAGCCCAGGCCCCAGGCTCCCTGCAGTGGTGCAGGGTATACCCTGACTGGATCATCCTAGGACAAGAACTGCCCTGAGAAAGTGAGGACACTCAATTTAACTGAAAGCCATCAGAGCCCACCTCGAGAGCTGGAGTGGGGCCACTGACACTCAAGCTACACAGCGGATAAGTAAAGAAAGCCAGGTGGTATTACAAGAAATAAGGAGGAAAGATGCTGCCAGTCAGCAACCAACAGAAGTACTTGGCCTCCCTCTGAGCCCTGATGGCCTCGTAGGTCTCTGTGGGACTTCTGTCAATGGTTAAACACCTCTGCAATCCCTAACATAGCATTTGGATTATTTTACAAACACACCTAAATATTCAATTCCTTTCTGTATTCTTCCTGCAACTCATAAATAATGGTGCATTTTTAAAGAGACTTGGTAAGACTTACATGTGCTGCCTATCATTCATGGAGCATGGTTTTCTTTGACCCCCAAACGTCCCCCAGTTGGTATATCAGCATAGTAGTAACTGACCAGTAAGGGACAATATAAGACAGAGCACCATCATTCCTTACAGCTTCCCCACAACAAGACTGCCTTTTCTTTGTATCAGCCACAAACATCTTAAGATGATCATGCTGGGGGATGACACATACCCAAAGGCTGCCCCTCTACAATAGGGTCCTGCCACTTCCACTTTTCTCAGAAGTCAGCACGGCTCCTGGGCACAGAAAACTTCACTCCCAGAAACTCCCCTAAAGGCTCATAAGAACTAAGGGAATATTTAAAACATAATGAAAGGCATTCCATATGTTTAGTTGCAGCTTGTGACATTATGAGAAACCCAATTTTGGAGATGGACTAGAATACAGTGGAATACTTTGACCTGCTTGTAATTCACTGAGTTTCCTATATGTAAGGATTGGTGTCTTTCAAGAATTCTGATAAATTCTCATTCACTATCCCTCAGATGTTGCCTCTTCAATTTTGTTGCTATTACTTATCCCTGAAATTATATGTGTATATATATATATATATATATATATATATATATATATATAATATGTATTACATGTATTAAATATGTACCTTACCATTTTTATAATTCATAAGCACATATTATGTATGTATATACGTCACTCCTATCCTCCATAAGACTAGTAGTTATTCTGCTTTTCATAATTCCCTTCACTTGTTTTCCTGAATCCATATTCTGTACTTTTATAGTTTTATCTTCTGGTTCATTGAGTTTCTTTCTCTTTAGCTCTGTATAACCTGCTATTCAATCTATCCATAGGATTTTAAGTCTATTTTGTACATTTTTAATTTCTAAAAGTTCTATTTGATATTTTTCCTGTTTGTTAGCATATTTTTATAGTCTTCTCTGCTCCAATTTTCAAGCTTAATTTGAAGTGATTTAGACATATCCCATAGTTATTTCATATTCAATTTGCAATAATCTCCAAAGTTTCTATGGATCTGTTCTGGTGTCTCTTGTCCCACATGTTCCCATGGGGCTTCATATGCTTTGCAATTATTGACTATGGGCAGCTCATTCTCCTTGGAATTGTTTCTGTAAAAACATTTTGAAGGCTGGGTTGAAGTTAAGTCTCTCCAAAGGTAATTTGTATTTCCTTGTGTCACTAGCTTGGAGTCACTTCCAAACAAGGATCACTCTAAATTTGCTACTTGAGTTTTTCCAGACTACATGTATAGAATAAATCAAGATCACACATATCCGTGAGGGCTGAATTTAGTTACACATTCTCAGGTGAGATTTTTCTTTTTTCCTTTGCCCCAAATCATGGTAAGCACAGTTAAATTTCTTTGCTCTCTCCTTCTTCACCATAAGGTTTCTTTCCTACTTATCAGTTCATTTCAGTTCAGTTCCTCAGTCATGTCCGACTCTGCAACGCCATGGGCTGCAGCACGCCAGGCCTCCCTGTCCATCACCAACTCCAGGGGTTTACTCAAATTCATGTCCATTGAGTCGGTGATGCCATCCAACCATCTCATCCTCTGTCATCCCCTTCTCCTCCCACCTTCAATCTTTCCCAGCATCAGGGTCTTTTCAAATGAGTCAGTTCTTTGCATCAGGTAGCCAAAGTATTGGAGTTTCAGCTTCAGCATTGGTCCTTCCAATGAATATTTAGGACTGATTTCCTTTAGGATGGACTGGCTGGGGCTCCTTGCAATCCAAGGGACTCTCAAGAGTCTTCTCCAACACCACAGATCAAAAGCATCAATTCTTCAGCACCCAGCTTTCTTTGTAGTCCAACTCTCACGTCCATATGGGCTTCCCTGGTGGCTCAGAGGGTAAAGCATCTGCCTGCAATGCAGGAGACCAGGGTTCAATCCCTGGGTCAAGAAGATCCCCTAGAGAAGGAAATGGCAACCCACTCTGGTACTCTTCCCTGAAAAATCCCATGGACGGAGAAGCCTGGTAGGCTATAGTCCATGGCGTTGCAAAGAGCTGGATACAACTGAGTGACTTCATTTTCACTTTCACTTTCACATCCATACATGACTATTGGAAAAACCATAGCTTTGACTAGATGGAATTTTGTTGGCAAAGTAATGTCTCTGCTTTTTAATATGCTATCTAGGTTGCCCATAACTTTCCTTCCAAGGAGCAAGCATCTTTTAATTTCATGGCTGCAGTCACCATCTGCAATGATTTTGGAGACCCCCAAAAATAAAGTCTGTCACTTTTTCCACTGTTTCCCCATGTATTTGCCATGAAGTGATGGGACAAGATGCCATGATCTTAGTTTTCTGAATGTTGAGTTTTAAGTCAACTTTTTCACTCTCCTCTTTCACTTTTATCAAGAGGCTCTTTAGTTCTGCCATAAGGGTGGTATCTGAGGTTATTGCTATTTCTCCCAGCAATCTTGACTCCAGTTTGTGCTTCATCCAGCCCAGCGTTTCTCATAAGGTACTAGGCATACAAGTTAAATAAGCAGGGTGACAATATACAGCCTTAATGTACTCCTTTCCCTATTTGGAACCAGTCTGTTGTTCCATGTCCAGTTCTAACTGTTGCTTGCTGACCTGCATACAGATTTCTCAAGAGGCAGGTCAGGTGGTCTGGTATTCCCATCTCTTTCAGAATTTTCCACAGTTTGCTGTGATCCACACAGTCAAGAATATAAAGAATGTACTTCTCCAGGGTTCCAGCTTTATTCATAAGGCTATTGTTAGGTCCTCTGCTTCATGCACTTATGAAGACTTCCCTCCATCTCCTTTGCTTGTATAGCCTCAGCAGGAAAGCTCAAGGTCTCAGTGCAGATAACTCCTGAGCAAAAGCCAGCATCAAAACTTGCTCACCCCCCAGCATTCCCGTTTAACTTTGGTTCTGTCTCTGCAAATCCCTTCCTTTTTATCAGTGTGTTTTACAAGATGTTCAAAATACCTTTTATCCAGAATTTTAATTGATTCAATTACAAGATTCATTTTCAGTGTTTAATTTACTACACTGATAGAAATAGACATCCTGGGAACAAAATTATTTAGATTTATTTTTAGATTCTGTTTTTGTTTTAATCTATAATTTCTGTTATGCACTTTGTGCTCAGTCACTCAGTTGTGCTGACTCTTTGCGACCCCATAGACTATAGCCCACCATGCTCCTGTCCGTGGAATTTTCCAAGCAAGAATACTGGAGTGAGGTGCCATTTCTTCTCCAGTTATGCATTTTGCAATAATGTAATTCATGAGTGTCCTACTCTTGTTCTATTTACGTGGGCAATGTTTATAAATCGATACTTGATAAATAATTGTATACAAAGTTAAATAGAGCTAATTTGTCTAGAGCCTGGCATCTACCTTTTAAACAACTGGGGAAAAAACTGTGTCACTGATTCTTCATTAATCACACTGTAAGACCAGGACTAAAATAGATTCTAGGCATGTCACTTGTTTGTCAACCACAAATCACGTACAAATTGCTTACAGGACTGACTGGCACAAAATAATCTGGGGTAAAGTAATGGATAGCAACTGAAAGTCAAGCAGTGTTGAGTAGAAAGTCAACTATCAATAAATAGTGAGCCTACTTACTTCGGTTTACATTTTGTCCTTATACCTTTGAACATTTATTTTTATCATTATTTGTGAAATCACACAAATAAATGGTCATTTAGTTTCATAGGTTTTCTTAATGATCAGTTTGAACTTCAGATTTATAACTCTAAAATTTTCCGATTCTATTTCTGAATATGATTGACTAAGTAGTTCGCTATTTTTTGTCAGCACTATTTTTTAAATTCATTCTTCAAAACTACTTCGCCTTGCTCAGTTGCTGACAATTGTTTAAAAGCTTTCTTTCCAATGCAGATGATAAGCTAAACTCAAAAAAGCTGTGACCTTTTATAAAAAAGTAATTTTATTTGTTTATTTTTGTCTGTGCTGGATCTCCATTACCGTGAGGGCTTTTCTTTGGTTGTGTATGCTAGTGGTGGTGTGAGGGCTTCTCATTGTGGTGACTTCTCTTGGGTGCAAAGCATGGGCTCTAGAACACAGGTTCAATACTTGTGGTGCACAGGCTCAGATGCACAGCATGTGGGATCTTCCCATATCAGGGATCAGACTCAGGTCTCCTGCACCGGCAGGTGAATTCTTGACCACTGAGCCACCAGGGGAGCCCGAAGCTGTTGCCTTTTAATGGAAGAAAATTATCACTCTCTTGATAGCCTACATGTAATTCTGCTCCGAATTCTCGGATGCATCAGTAATCATACAAACGTGTGAACTATTTCGAAGAGTCATGAAAATAAAACTCTGGTCTTGTTGACCACAGATCTTATCATCTACACAAACCACTATCAACATATTAATATTTGCTCTTCACAAGCTTTATTTCACCTTAAAAAAAAAATCAGCTACCAAGTGACATTGGTCATTTGAATTTCTTTTAGAAATTAAGCAATAGCTTATATAAACTGACCACAGGCTTCCCACATTGAACTTCAAAACATCAGAAAATTTTAAAAATATTTATTGGGTAACAAAAATGTGGAAGTGACACCAGTCACCAAACTCCTAATCACATACTCTTGGTCCAACACATTTTGTTCTTGATGTTTCTTCTACAAATTGGATGTAACCATTGGTAGATTTCATGCTGATGATTCCCGCTGAACCACACTCCCAATAGTTTGTTGGACCATCTTTCTTAGGGATGTTTGCTCTTAGAACAAACAAGGTTTACCACTCAGTTGCCCCATGCCTGAGTTAACTAGTCATCAAAAGCAGGCGTGGTCTTGGGTTATGCATCTTGTCTAAGATGTTGAAAAGTTTATTTCTCACTGATTTATTTATTTCTAAAACCCATTCAGAGGATTTGAGCTTTATTAATTATTGGTTCAATCGATTTAGCATACTAAAGAAAAATAAAAATAGTCTTCCAGTTGGTATTATTGATCAATAAATACTACATTTATTGTAGTTTTATGCCAAAATACATTTGATATTTAATTCTAAATGAGCCTGAATTTTATGACATTTTCTATAATCTCAATATTCTGTGGAATTCTCCCCTACCAATAAGAAAATCACAAACAGAATTAACAAATCTATTCAGAGGTGAGAAGGGAAGGTAAGAAATGAAGAATGACTTGGAAATTTGGGGCTCAAGTGACAGAGAGATTGTTGGGAACCATCAAAAGAAATAAGGAAGTCAAGAGAAGACAGTAAGTCTACAGAAGTATAAAAGAGGCTAATTTAACTCTTTTACATATTGATTTTGAATTAAAAATGCAGAAGTGAAAGGGATCAGAGAGTTAAATGTAAAGATAAAACAAAGATTGCTAAAAAGTATGGGTAATTCAAATTCTAAGAGCAATTTAAAATATTAATAAATATGACACTCTAACTATGGAAACTTTTGAATGACAAGAAACATCATGAACAAAGTCTTAAGACAAATGACAAACTGGATTTTTGGCAACTGATAAGTAAAGGACTAATATCCTTAATTTATGAAGGACTGCTAAAAATTGAGAATTAAAAAAACCACATACAGCAGCACAGGAAAAATAAGCAAAAAAATATGAATGAGTAGTTCCCAGAGAAACTAACTGAACTAAATTTTAAACATAGGGAACAATGATTAGCCTCACTCATAATAAGAGAAATACAAATTTTAACTCACTATGAAACCACTTCCAAAGATCATGTAGACAAAATCCATAGTCTCTTGATAAAACTGTGGGGAAACAAGTGCTGTAATGTATTCTTGGTGGTAATGCAAAATTATATAACCCACAAGGAGAAAATGTGATAAAACATAAATAAATTACATGTATATTTATTTTCCATTGATTTAGCAATCCCACTTCTAGGAGTCTACCATATGTATAAGATATACGTCATATACACAATATATGGCAATATTATACATTAATATTATCTATATTAAAGACATTACATATAAAATATTAATACATAATACATAATTTGATTTATGTTTATGACAAAATATTAATAAACAATATAAATATTAATATAAATAATATACAACTTAAGCAACTATATATATAAATTTATATTTTCCCTTTTCTTATGCAAAGTTAACAAACAATACTATTTTGCACCTGCATTTATCAAGGTGATTACCCATATGTAGAAGTTTTCTTTATCCCATTTTATAGTTGCACAGTAGTCCTTTGAGAGGATGTAAATAAAAGCAGTTTCTTCAACCAGACCACTATTGCTGAACATTTAGGTCTCTCCTATCTTTCGCTATTACCAAAAAATGCCACTATGTCATTGCCTTAGCTTTTATAGTAGCTTTCTTATAGCTTTGCTTGCAAAGACCAGAAGGAAAGATTCCAATGATCAGCAATAGAAGTATGCTTTTTGCTAAAGTCATTAAGTTGATGGGGAACTTTACGATGAATTGATCAGATTGATATAAGGAAAACCCATGAATAATATTAACTTTAGTAACACAAGACAAGTCATGCCTAATGAAAGGATTTCTTAGGAAATTCACAGCATCACCATGTATGATATATTCTTCCAGCCTCTAGATCTAACAGACATTTACAGACATTATTGAGTATATATGAAACAAGATTGGAAAAATATTGATAATTTTAAGCTAGGTGATGGCAACATGGGAATTCATTGCATTATTCTGCCTACTTCGTGTATGCATGAATTTTTTTTAAAAAAAGAAATATAGAGAAATACATTGAAAGAAAGCTTAAGGTTATAAATTAACATGGAAGTAAACTATACAGAAATGGAGAGATTAAATATATGAGATTACTTAAAGATGGCAAGAAAAGAGAATCAAGAAAAAGCTGTAGGCAAATATGATATTAATAAGTATGAGGGTAAAAGGGAGCAGAGATGTTTTCACAAGAAAGAGAGACCAAACCAGGAGGAAGCTACATTTTAGACTCCTGTGTCAGCCAGCACACAGGGCTGATGACAATCCTATGACTGAAAAGGGAACAAAATGATGCCTATCTTTTTTTTTTTTAATTATGTCACCTTTTATTATTTTACAGCATATTTCCAAAAAATGCCATTAGAGTTGCCTTAACTGCTCTATAAGACCTGGAATCAAAGAACACTGAGAATTAGAACACACCCATCAAGCTGTAATACCTACTTGTGCTGAACCATTACTACCAAAGGGATGTTGTTTCTTAAATAAGCAGATGTGTGGCAATGCAAAATAAAATACAAACTGGTTAGAACAGTAAACTTTGTTTCAATGGCTACAGAAAGGAGGTGGTTTTGTTGTTTTTTTTTTTTAAAAAACATCTGGTCTGGCAACAAGATGTAATATGCATTTAGAGCAATACATGCCCTGAAAGCTTATATTTTCAGTTGTGTGCATCATCTGAACTCAGAGCCCAGATGAGAAAAGTAATCACTCTCCATACTCTCAACACCCCTCCCTCCGTAAGGTCACAATATTCCTAAACTCAAGATTCTTGTTGGTGAACTATTTTACAATTTTTTCTCCAATGACACTGGATGCTTTTAGTTTTTTCTCTGAAAGAGAAGCAATGAAAATGCAAGGGTCCAATTTTCACATCACATTCTCCAAGTAGTAAAATAGCAGCGCTATAACGTGGATGAAAAAAGTTTTCAGTTTCCTCCTATTCCTCCTTCAGTTTTTAATCATATTGGCATTAAAATTTATCTGGAGTCAGTGGGCTTTCCCAAAGAAAATTTTTAGTTGCCAAGTATTTTCAGAAATTTATTAAAGCATTACATATATGTAATTAGCTCTTATCTACCAAAAATATATATATATATATATTTGTATTTATTTATCTTATCTTCACTGAAGTGCTGTTTTTTTTTTTTTTTCCTGGCTGAACATAAGAACCTAGTGGACAGACAAATGCTGGCTTTATTTCTTTATAAGCAATAACTGAAGTCTTTTTTTTTTCATTCAATGGAAACTGCATGTTCATAATAAATTCACAAAAGGCAATATAAGCAAACACCTACCGAACAGGCATCTGCCAAACAAGTCATGTTAAGGTAGGACTCTACCAAGTAGCACTATGGCATTATAGACATTCCATTTTTATTTTTTCAAGTCTGTCAGTTCTTTGCTAATTTTTTCCCCCCTAGCAGGGGATAGTGTGTAATCACAAAGTAAGGCCTAGAAACCATTCATAGTCACTCCCAATATTAGGGCGGACATCATTCTCAAGAGCTGATATAAACCAGACTGAGCAGGAAGTACTCAACTAGAGCCACATTTGGGCCCATTCAAATAGTCTCCACTAACAATTTGCTGATACACATGTTCCCTTCTAGACTGATTTTGTGTTAACCTTCAAAAGCTTCTAACAAGTAAGACTGCAAAGTTTTCAAAGAGTTGTAGTCTTAGGGGGACTGCTACGTTCCAAAGAATATGTTTTAATTCACAAAATGTCATTGGTAACGTCTTGTCCATAAACATGGTTGGCAAAATTTTAAAAAGGCACAAAAGGGGAATAACGAGAAATGCTTTCCACTTTCAGTGAAGAGTACCAAAGCAAATATCTTTCACGAGAAAAGACAGAGAAAAGTGTTCAGTACGTCATGCACAACTTGAGCTAAAAAAAAAAAAATTATCTTTTAGGTCCTGAAGCTTGAGAAAATGAGTTTTCCTAATCACGTGCTTCATGTCAAATAAAAGGTAAAGCTGCACAAATACATGTTTGGTTTAACAGTGGACCCTTTTTTTTTTAAGTGAGGCAATTAAACAAAGGCAATTAAAAAAACCAAAATACCTTCATCATCAAAGCAACTCCACCTGTCGCCTCTGTCCCTTTTACCACTTAGGGGGGTAAAATGTCCGGTAGAATGTAAAATGCAGCATTCCCAATCATGGGATCTAGAAACTTTTCATGATAACTTATTGCAAATTGCACTTGACAGTTCACCACGACAATGGAAAACTGGCCCCTTGTTCGCTTATACAGTTCTTGAGCCCCAAAGGGAAGTCACCAGCAGAATGACCTGGATAAAAAGTTTGCAGCTGTGCTCAGCCAGCTAGCTCCACCCTCCGGGTGGGAGCCCACCCAGGATACCGCCTTGTCCTGCTCCTTCGTGGGACTCTCATCCTCGGGCAGGTAGTCAGGCAGCTCTGTGTTCTGTTCTACCTCCACAGGCGTGTCCTGGAATGGGACCAGCATCTCTTCTCCACTCTCGCTCTTCACAACCTGCTGAGCCTTCATAACCTTGGGTGATGCTATTGCTGATGCCGACGCCTCTGCTTTAAGGTCTGAACGGATTCGTACCACACATCTCTGAACGGCCATTTGAAAAGTAAAGCTAATAACACCTTTAATTTTTAACAAGGCCTCTTCACACAGGTTTCTCCGGGACGTATCATCAAGACCATCTATATGCAAAACCACTGTTTTGGCACGTTTGTTTGTAGTTCCCAGGAAAAACTGAGCTTTCCTTCGACATGAATTCATTTCACTGAAACTATCCCCATCTGCCATATTGGAAGATTGAAGAATGTCATAGATTTCAGAGGCTAGCAGTTTTGTTTTCCCTGGAGTTGTAGACTTCTGTATAACATTTTGCAAGCTTAACATCATTCCCAGCTCTCCTTTCATCTTTTCTCTGTTGGCACGGCACTCTGCCAAGTATCGAAGAGCAAGCAAAGCTGAGTGGACGGCAGGGGGGTTGGGATGGTCCATAAATAAAATAAGGCCAGGCAGACACCCCTGATCCTGGGCAATGGCTCGTCGGTTTAAAGGATCTGCGGCTCGGTCTCGGAGCTGGTTAACTACAGAGAGAGCATCAGGTTCCTCATTCATGGTGGAGGAGGACAAATTCAACTTCTATGCCATACACGTGGACAAAATCTTCTTAAATTCACTCCAGCGCTCTAGGAATTCACAGCCTGCCGCACCATTAGGGCCACATCGACGATGAGGTAGAGGAACCCAGAGGCGCGTAGCAGGGTCAGCGACGACAAACGACCAAGCTGTCTTCTGGAGCCTCGATGCCTATCTTGAGAAGGGAAAAAAGAAAGGATGGATGTCAATATTAAAACAAGGCAAATTTCATCATCTCCTAAGACTGGGTCCCTGAGAGGAATTGTTCTAACTCAGGAAAATAAGTCATTCTTTCCTCTATTTGCAACCAAGAAATAGGCAGCTTCTTAGACATGGATGCCAGGCTATTGAGAAGATGCAACTAATTGCATTTGACATGATAAGTAAGGCTGTATCATCGGCACAGAATCCCCTTAATGGAGTTTTTCTCTTTGATAAGAAGATCCAGAGACTACAAAATCTGCCAGAAGAGGGAGGGTTGATGGTTCTATGATATCTTGATGAGATGATATTATCCTGCACTTAGAAAATGCCACTTCACATTATTCTCTACTATAAAGTCTATAATTAATACCCACTATACACTGTAATTCTGAGTCTTACCTCATATTGAATTTAATGTTTTTCTTCCAATTCTTGAAGGAGTTTTGCTTTGGGTAACCCCTGGGTATAGGTGCTAGAGATATGGAATTGTGGATAGAATTTTTAAAAATATTTTCTCCTCGCCTCATCCAATTTTCTTCAGAGGCAGGCATCATTTCTCCCAACACATCCGTTACATTATACAAAGTCTTTTGTCCAACCTCCCAGGAATAAAATTCAGGCTTCTTATTGCTGAAACCTATAAGAAAAATTAATTCCTAGCATATTGTCATGTATAATACATCTGGGAAAGAAAGTTACTCATGGCCTCAGTGAAATTTTGGCAAGATTTTTACTGTCACACCATTAGTGCCTACAAATGGGAAGAACATGTGTATTAACAATTAGAGAAATCTCATATGGGATGACATCATCTATATACGAGCTGAAGTGTATACTCCTATAAAATAAAACCAAATATTTTTCTGGCAGAAATCTAGCTCATTAAAAACTCTAAAAAGTGTAGCCTGAAACAAAATTCCCAGAAGTTGGCACATACAGGTGAGCTTCATCAGTTCCCAGCTTTACTCACAACCCCTATGACACAGTATGAGGATGTTTCAATATGCTACAAGAGAGCATGAGTGCCACTAAGATGTGATTTTTGTTCTATGTTTTGTGGTGTGTTTGGTGGATTAAGTTTAGGGATATTTGGTCAGTCGGAAAAGAAAATCCTACCAATAAAACGTATCTCAGTAGGTGATAGTACTGCTTCTTTAATGGTGGCTCAGCCATAAAGAATCCACCTGCAAGGCAGGAAATGCAGGTTTGATCCCTGGATTGGGAAGATTCACTGGAGAAGGGAATGGCAATCCACTCCAGTATTCTTGCCTGGAGAATTCCATGGACAGAGACGCTCTGGCTACAGTCCATGGGGTCGCAAAGGGTCAGACACGACTTCGGGACTAAACCACAACCGTCACCATCAGTTGGTAATAATGAACTGAATCAGCAGCCAGAGGAGATGCTAGACAGGACTAAGTGCATATAATAGAGTGAAATACTTGAATGTTACCAGTTTTCCCAAGTGTTGACATACACCAAACCTTTGGGTAACATCCACTTTCAAGTCAGGTAAAAAGATACCCTCAGATCATATTATTTCCTCAATAAAAATTCAATTAATTTATCCAGCCCATCACTTAACAACAAGCAACCTGAGATTCTTGTACTCCCATGGAAAGGTGGCTAAAGCATATGAGAACAGGGAATTAGTTAAAGACCTGAGTGCCCAGACTGTCTCTGTCCCTCAGTAGCTAAATGACCTTGAGCAGGTTAGTGAACTTCTCCTACGCCCTTTTCTCCTGATTTAAAATGGGGAAAATAATAACTATCTCACAGGATGAGATTAGTGACCATATGTAAACATTTTCTTCTATTTTAAACTGACTCCTGAACATCAGGCCTTGGGAGTCCTTGTTTTCCCCTCCAAAATGTTGACATATAATATTTGAGTTCCATTTTATTTCTATCAACTAGGTAATTAACTTGGAAAATATTTAAACTGCATTGTATATTTTATTAACTCTACTTACTTCTGATAGATGCTTAAAAGTTGATTCTAACTCAAAAGATCTATATTCTTTCTTTGCTTTTTACACATTTAAAAAATCTTAAAGTATCCTTATGATGGTTTTTCATGCCTCTTTTAGAGTATTGGGAATTTAATTAGATCTGTATAGAGTTTAAGCCCAAGCAATGGAAACTAGAGGTAGAAATTCAATAGGTTGAAGAGTGAATGATTTGAGAACAGACGGGCTTTTCTAGTGACCACAAGCAAATTTTATCAAAGTAATACCTGAAAGTGCTCTGAGTATGAAAGTCATGGGTGCTGAGCTAGCATCTCAAAAGTTCAAGGAAGGACTCGCTCGTGCTGTCTAGTAGAGCTATGTGATGATGGATGGTCAATATCTGGACTATTTAATCCTGCAACCACTAGGTACATCATGAATACTCAGCACTTCGAATGTGGCTACTGTGACTGAATTTCTTGCTTCATTTTAAAAAGAAAGGATATATGTGTATACACAACTGAATCACTTTGCTGTATACCCGAAACTAACACAACGTTGTAAATCAACCATACTCCAGTAAAAAATAAATTAAAAAGAAAGGAATTTTTTTAAAAAGTAAATTGGACAACCTGCTTCTACATACTTCCTTAAAGCCAGAAGCCCTCTAACCTTCACAAGTTGTACTTTTCTGTCTCTTATGTTTATTCAGACAAGTCCTACGATTTTTTTTATATGTATATCTGACAGTCATCGTTCTTTTTCTATTCCCTTCACCAGCTTTTTTAGGGACCCCCCTCAATCTATGCAAGTGAAACCCATCTGCTTCCAATATTCTTGTTTCTAGACTCTCCCCTCTCTAATTCAGTTGCCATTATATCTTCACAAACTACCAAATTCACTACTGCATAAAATCTTCTCTCACCAACAGTGTGAAAATTCATGTTCTTAGCTTGTCTTCAAGACTATCAGTTCAGTTCAGCTCAGTTCAGTTGCTCAGTCATCACTGACTCTTTGCAACCCCATGGACTGCAGCACGCCACATTTCCCTGTCCATCACCAACTCCCAGACCTTGCTCAGACTCATGTTCATAGAGTCAGTGATATCATCCAACCATCTGATTCTCTGCCATCCCCTTCTTCTGCCTTCAACCTTTCCCAGCATCAGGGTCTTTTCCAATGAGTCAGTTGTTCGCGTCAGTTGACCAAAATATAGATATATTATGATCCAAAGTTAAGGTCTAATTATGACTTGATGTGAGGGTTCACTTCCAAACAGGTGACACTTATTTTTCTCCCAAGAAGATGTGTTTGGTATTCTCTTACTGCCTGTTCATTCTGTTCCTATAAATTAATAATCTTCCCCAGTCCTTCAATGTATTCACACATTGCTGCATTCCTGGATCCTCTATGATAGTGACTTTTAAACTATTATTTTTACTATAACCGATAAAAAGAAATTCTTTATCATGATTCTATTGGGCTTCCCAGGTGGCTTAGTGGTAAAGAATCCATCTGCCAACACAGGAGACACTGGTGACGCATGTTCAATCCCTGGGGTGGAAAGATCCCCTAGAGGAAGAAATGGCAACCCACCCCAGTATTCTTGCTTGGACAATCCCACGGACAGAGGAGCTTGGCGGGCTACAGTCCAGAGAGTCACAAAGACCTGGATACAGCTGAGCACAATAGGATTCACACTGAGATCTTCTATTCTGTTGTACTTTATCCTATTCCATTCCTTTTTTTAAATGCTGCTTTAAATCACTAAACTGATTTCATGATGATACTGTGTCATGGGCTGAATTCTGTCTCTTAAAACTTATATGTTGAAGTTCTAACCCTCAATACCTCAGAATGTGATCTTATTTGGAGATAGAGTTTTTAATGAGGTAATGAAGGAAAGATGAGGTCTTAGGGTGAGCCCTAATCCAATGTGATGGCCATCTTTATAAGAAGAGGAGATTAGTACATGCACCCACATAAAGGGGTCCACCCAGGGTCGATGGCCATCTATAAACCAAGAAGGAAGTCTTCAGGAGAAAGCAACCTGCTGACAGCTTGACTTTGGACTTCTAGCTTCCAGGACTGTGAAAAAATACATTCTGTTAAGTCACGTATTGTTTAAGTTTACTAGGGTGGAAGCACTAGCAAATTAATACAATGCTTTAATGGGCTGAGATTCACAGTTCAAAAACCACTGCTCTACAAAGCTTTCCTCAACTCCCACAGCACATTTTAATCATCTTATTTTGTAGAACTTATTTTCTCTACCAGTCATTTAAGCATGAAATTATATACTAATCTTCAGCTTTGTGTGTATGCCTTGCCCCTCTGCCTTGATTATAAGATCCTTGGCAGTACAAAATAATCTTGTTTTGTCATCTACAAAAAAACAAGTACTTTCCTAAACACATAGTTATTAAGTATATTTTTGTTCAGTGAACGAGATTGCTCTTTTTTTTCAAGGCAACTGAACAAAATCTAACCACTAAACCCTGTCATCCCTCTTTAAAATCTTTTTTTTATATACCCATCTTCCAACATCTCAATCTAAGTCAATGATAGCAACATGCTGTCAAACACTGCCTCACAGTTCTTCTTGGCCCTGCTCCAAGCAGTTATTCCCAGTCTATCTAAGTTGCCATCATTGTTCTAAACTAAGAAACCAACATAAGAGTTGGAATTAAGGGAGTAGATATGCAAAGGTATTCTACATTCTCTCATCTCTAAAAATTATTTTATTTATTACTTTTTTAAACGAAACCACCTTGTACCATTCTGCCTCCTTCAGTTTCAGCTCTTCCACAGTCAAACCTCCTGAAAGATTATATATCCACCCTCTCTCCACTCTCCCATCCATCATTCTCTTATCAATCCACACCAATATGGCTTCTTTCCCACAATCCACTCAAAAGACTCTTGCCAAAGTCACTAGGAATCTACAGCTGAGAAGATGGGTTCTTCCCTCATCTGTCCTACCTCCCAGCATTACTAAATATACTTGCTCATTCTTTATTACTTGAAACATTCTCTCTTGAATTCTATGACCCTTCTACTTTCAGTTTTCCTTATACCAACACCAGCTATTTTACTATTCCTTATTTGCAAAATCTTAAAGTATTGTTATCACTCAAGACTTAACACTGGGCCCTCTTCTTTCCTCTCATCTTAATGACATGTATGTCAAATATGTGTATGTGTATATATATATGTATGTATATACATATACACATAGATAGTTTATTGGAATCATCAGTTTCACAAAAACAATAGTTTATGCATCTATATGATTCTCTCTCATACTTTCTACTCCACTATATCTTATTCTATTTAATTTTTTAAATATTGGTCTTAACCCACTAAATTGATGTGATAACACTAATGGATTGTGACTCACAGCTCTAAAAACACTCTTTTCCCTGCAACTTTGAATAGCATCTATATGCTAAAAATTCCTTAATTTATCTCTCTCGCCTCACTTCCAGGCTTATAAATCCAACTGCTTCCTTACTTTATCCATTTGGCCATCTAGTAAGAAATCAAATGTAACCTCACAAAAACTAAGGTCTCCACTTTTCCCACAAATCTATACTTTTCCCAATTAGCACATGACACTGCATTAAATCTTGTTGAGCAAGCCTGAAAACTCTGGGCCTTGGTTTGCCCTCTCGTTAGTTTCCTTCACTCACACAGAAAGAATGGACACTCAGGTCTTGTCAGTCCTACACAGGGTCAAAGGTGATGATCAGGACAGTGCAACAACTTCATTCTGATGTCAAAGCATGTCAAAATGGCCTGGGGTCACTCAAGGGCATGGTCCCAAAGCCTGACTTCACTGCTGTGGGACAGCTGAGGAGCACCAGGCCTGTCAGGGTAGGTCAGCTCTCTCAAGGGTCATGAGTGTCTCTCTCCATGAAGCCCCACGTGTGTTTCTGCCTCATCATCTCTGAGTGGGCAAAGAAGTACAGCTGAGGCCTATTCTGAGCACAGTTCTGCAAGCCTGTGAGTTTCACCCATTCCTTCCTTCCTGGTCTCAAAGCTGGCCTTTAAACGTTGCCTCGCAGCCCGGCTGTTATAAGAAAGAGAGGCTGTGGGGCACTCAGAGTTCACTGAGAGGCCACACATTAAAAGATCAAGTTATCAAATGATTAAGTTCCCACTTTTACGTATTAATTAAAAATACATTATTTAAACTGTGTATAATGCCTTTACTACTTAATATTGGGTTCCCTCGTGGCTCAGCTGGTAAAGAATCCATCTGCAATGCAGGATCCCTGGGTTGGGAAGATCCCCTGGAGAAAGGAAAGGCTACCCATTCCAGTTTTCTGGCCTTGGCTGGACTGGCAGGGTCTACAGAAGCTGTGGGAAGCCAGGACTCCAGGGGTCCAGATCTGCAAATTCCTCTCCCTGCCTCAGTCTCTCTTTGTCTGGAACTATAACCTCCATCTTTCTTCCACTAGCAGTAAGTTCCCATACTTTGCCTGCCAAGAACCAAGGCAGAAAGGAATAGGAAAATCAAACGTTCTACTTAAAAAGCTGTTATCAAAAGACTAAACTATTCTATGCTATTAGAGGTCATAAAATAATTCAGAGAGATGCCTGGAGGGGTATGAACTGGAAAAGGGGTACACAGACGAGCTTTCTGGGTGCTGGAAATGTGCAGCATCGGGACCTGGTTACAGAGGCATATATGTATGTTAAAATTCATCAAGCTCTATATCTTTACCACTTATTTGTTGTTGTTCAGTCCCTCAGCCATGTACAGTTCTTTGTGACCCCATGGACTACAGCACACCAGGCTTCCCTGTCCTTCACTGTCTCCTGGAGCTTGCCCAAACTCATGTCCATCGAGTCTGTGATGCTACCCAACCATCTCATCCTCTGTGGTCCCCTTCTCCTCCTGACTTCAATCTTTCCCAGCATCAGGGTCTTTTCCAATGAGTCAATTCTTTGCATCAGGTGGTCAAAGTATTGGAGCTTCAGAAGTCAGCACCAGTCCTTCCAATGAGTATTCAGGACTGATTTCCTTTAGGATGGACTGGTTGGATCTCCTTGCTGTCCAAGGGACTCTCAAGAGCTTTCTCCAACACCACAGTTCAAAAGCATCAATTCTTCTGCACTCAGCCTTCTTTATGTTCCAAATCCCACATCTATACATAACTACTGGAAAAACCATAACTTTACTATATGGACCTTTGTTGGCAAAGCAACATCTCTGCTTTTTAGCATGCTGTCTAGGTTTGTCATAGCTTTTCTTCCAAGGAGAAAGTGTCTTTTAATTTCATGGCTGCAGTCACCATCTGCAGTGATTTTGAAGTCCAGGAAAATGAAGTCTGTCACTATTTCCATTGTTTCCTCACCTATTTGCCATCAAGTGATGGGACCAGATATCATGATCTGAATGTTGAATCTTCTGAATGTTGAGTTTTAAGCCAGTTTTTTCACTCTCTTCTTTCACCTTTATCAAGAGGCTCTTTAGTTCCTCTTTGCTTTATGCCATAAGGGTGGTGTCATCTGCATGTTTGAGATTATTATTTATTCTGGCAATCTTGATTCCAGCTTGTGCTTCATCCAGCTTGGCATTTCTCATGATGTACTTTGCATATAATTTAAATAAGCAGGGTGACAATATACAGCCTTGATGTACTCCTTTCCCTATTTGGAACCAGTCTGTTGTTCCATGTCCAGTTCTAACTGTTGCTTCTTGACCTGCATGCAGATTTCTCAGGAGGCAGGTCAGGTGCTATTTCCATGTTATACCTCAATGCTGCTGCTGCTGCTAAGTCGCTGCAGTCGTGTCCGGCTCTGTGCGACCCCATAGACAGCAGCCCACCAGGCTCCCCCATCCCTGGGGTTCTCCAGGCAAGAACACTGGAGTGGGTTGCCATTTCCTTCTCCAATGCATGAAAGTGAAAAATGAAAGTGAAGTCGCTCAGTCGTGTCCGATTCTTCAAGACCCCATGGACTGCAGCCTACCAGGCTCCTCCATCCATGGGATTTTCCAGGCAAGAGTACTGGAGGGGGGTGCCATTGCCTTCTCCGGTTATACCTCAATACAGAGTAAAAATACTGAAATCCATGAAAATTGCTACAAATATTCCACATCATACTAATTTTTATAAAATTTCTACACAGTCAAAAGGGCTTCCCAGGTGGCTCAGTGGTTCCTGCCAATGCAGGAGATGTGGGTTTGATAGCTGGGTTGGAAAGATCCCCTGGAGAAGGAAATGGCTACCCACATCAGTATTCTTGCCTGGAAAATCCCATGGACCGAGAAACCTGGTGGGCTACAGTCCATGGGGTTGCAAAGAATCAGTCACGACTAAGCAACTGAGCATGCCTACATGCACATAGTCAAAAGAATTATTTTTTTATAATCTTGGCAAATTTAGTCATTATTCACACAGCAACACCTAAAAAAAAACCCTAAAAATTGACAAAATGTTTACAGGACAGACAATGGCTTCAGAAGGATTTGCAAAAGAGAGCCAGTTAAAACTGAAAAATCCCATGTGATCCAGCAATACCACTACTGGGCACTTACCAGATGAAATGGCAATTCAAAACAATACATGCGCCCCAGTGTTCTTTACAACACTACTTATAATACTCAGGACATGGAAAGAACCCAAGTGTCCATCAACAGAGGAAAAGATACAGAAGACGCGGGGTAAATATATATGATAGAATATTATTCAGCCATAAACGGAACATGACTTATGGCTTTTGAATTATAGTTTTCTCTGGGCGTATGTCTAGTAGTGAGATTACTGCATCATATGTTAGTGCTATTTTTAGTTTTTTAAAGACTCTCCATACTGTCCTCCATAGTGGCAGTATCAATTTACATTCCCACCAACAGTGTGAGAGGTTTACTTTTTCTCCACACCCTCTCTAGCATTTATTGCTGGCAAATATTTTTGATGAAAGCCATTCTGACCAGTGTGAGGTGATGTCTCATTGTAGTTTTGATTTGCTGATATTAAGCACCTTTTCATGTGTTTGTTGGCCATCAATATATCTTCCTTAAATAAAAGTCTATTTAGGTTTTCCACCCATTTTTAAATTTTTTTTAATATATATTGTGTTCAGAAGAAGATTTTATGAGCCCAAATTCTTGCATTTTTCCACATCTAAAAAGGCACGAAAATCATTAAGAGAAGCATCTCCTGGTGATGACCACCAACTTTCTCATGACTAGCAGCAATCTTCTATCAAAACTATGTGCTTGATTGCACATATCCCCAAAATCACATACACACTGACCTTCCCCCCTTACCTCTTCAGAGAAGTTCCTTAGAACTATCTGATAGGCTGTCTCCTGGGATACTGTACTCATTTTGCCCCAAATAAAATTTAAATCACAACTCGCATATTGAGCACTTTTTTTTCTAGTCAATACCAGATTACAATGAGTTGAGGCATGGGTGGGAGAAGATGATACAAAGATATACAATACAGTTGTGTTTTTTTTAACATGGCTGTAAATGGAATAAAAATATGACTAAGAATGCAAATGCAAAATTAATTCAAATACCAGAAATGTCATAAAGTCACATTCTACCCTGGAACCTCAAAACTTAACATTGAGTAAAAGTAGAAGTAGGCCTACTTTAGACTGCTGAAGCATCAAAAGTAGTTTTATAGAGATGTTTTGCCTATAAGGAAGGCTCCCCAGTGTTCATTCCAGGAGCATATTGGAGAAACCTAGGTCACTTACCTATGCACTCTACACACACTCCTGAACAAGAAGGTACTCTTCATTCATTCAGCATTATACAACTGTACACTGAAGCCCTCAAAGGACAAAGCCCCACACCTGGTGCTAAGGATACAATAGCAAGCAAAATGGACCAAATCCATGCCCTTCAATTACTTGTATAGATTCACAAAAATAATTCTAAGGGCTGTGAGCTAAAGATGCAGAATGAGATCACTTAACAAGAGGGACTTGAATTAGTCTAAGGGATGGGAGTGGGGTAGGAAAAACTTTGCCAAGGAAGCAGGGTTTGGGGTGAAATCAGAAGGATGAAGAGGAGTTAATTTGACAGTGGGGGGGGGGTGTATGCATTGGGAGAGGGGAAGCATTTTAGGTGTAGGAGGGAGAAGGCAGTGAATGAATGGTGGACTGTGGTGGGAGTGCTGAGGCCAAGGGAGGGTGGTAAAAGATGAGTGAAGAGTCAGGTAGGGGTAAAAGCATGAAGGGTCTCGTGGCATGTTTCCATGACTTTGGAAAACCACGGAAAGCTTTTTTTTGGCTGTGCTGTGTCTTCATTATTTTGTTTGGGATTCCTCTAGTTGCAATGAGGAAGGGCTACTCTTTATTGTGGTACGCAAGCTCCTCACTGCTGTATCTTGTCTTGTGAAGCACAGGCTCTGAACCTTGAGGGTTTCAGTACTTGCAGAGTGCATAGAGCTCAGGCTCAGTAGTTGTGGCACTTGGACTTAGTTGCATGTGGGATCTTCCTGGACAAGGGATCAAATCCATTTCCCCTGCATTGGCAAACTGATTTCTATCCACTGTACCACCAGGAAAGTCCCCATGGGAAGTCTTTAAGCAAAGGAATAGCATCACCAGATTTTAATTTTAAAACATTTTAGCTGAAAGGAGAATAAATTGAAGGGACATGGTGATGATAGTAGAAGTTTTTAAAAATACAAAATTTTAGCAACATTAATAGGGCTTGGCAAATTAGTGAAGAAAAAAGCCTTAAAGATTGTGGGATATGATGAGCATAGAGTCTAGAATACTAAGAATACTTATTCTATGGGTCCCTTGAAATTCTGAAGTAGAATAAACAGCAGAATGAGCCACCAAGGACATACTAAATTTGCAGCTTCCTATTTTTGCCTGTTTATATGTCATAAGATGATATAAAACCAACTACAGTGGCTTGACTGAGTATCTGGCTGGAAGGCAGTCCCACAAATGTACATCTGCAGGGTCTTGACCGGACTTAATTAGAAAGTCTGAAGAAAGTCAGGTCATCTCTTGAAAACTGTGCCTTAGGTTTTTTTGTCTTGTATAGAACTGCTAGCTACAAATAACAAGAGAATGTTGTTTGTAAAATTAAGCTGGGTGTTGGCTGCAGCTAAATTAGAGTAATACATCTGGTGGACCCAAGAACATCAGGACATGCTCCTTTTCCCCCTCCTTGATTGTGTGTACTTATTCTTTAAGACTGAATCTGTAGGTCAAGTTGTGAGCTGTCTGTCTCCCTTTCTGTTTAAGGTACACACCACAAACAGTCTAGTCTGACTTGGCTTGATTAGATACTGTAGAGCAATCTAGTCACATGTTGGCAAGATGTGTTAATTCTTGTAGGCAGGTGTAGCATCAATTAGAACTTGGAAGTGGTTATTTGGTCAATTCAGTTCCAGTCAAGCAACAGTTATTGAACACCAGGCACTAATGGACTAGACACTGAGCTGTACACTAGGATATAAAGATCCGTAAGAAATAGGCATTGTCTTAAGGAGTCTATAGTGTAGTCCGGGAGTTGGTGATGGACGGGGAAGCCTGCTGTGATGCAGTCCGTGAGGTCGCAAAGAATTGGACACGACTGAGTGACTGAAGTGACTGACAGTGTAGTCCAAGGGGCGCTAGTGGTAAAGAACACATTTGCCAATGTAGGAGACGCAGGAGACCAGGGTTCAATCCCTGGGTTGGGAAGATCCCCCAGAGGAGGGCATAGCAACCCACTCCAGTACTCTTGCCTGGAGAATCCCATGGACAGAGGAGCCTGGTGGGCTACAGTCCACAGGGTTGCAGAGAGTTGGACATGACTGAAGTGACTTAACATACATACATATGAGGAGCTACAGTTCCCAAAGTTCCTCTGTCCGTGGGATTTTCTAGGCAAGAATACTCAAGTGGGTTGCCATTTCTTTCTCCAGGGAATCTTCTCAACAGAGGAATCAATCCTGAGTCTCCTGAATTGGCAGGTGGATTCTCTACCACTGAGCCACCGGCAAAGCCCAATTCTTCTGTACAGATTGTTAAAATCTGTTTCAGTGAATACCACATCATATTGTTACTGAATTTTCTTACATTTATTTCTCTCAGTAGCCAGTGACTTCCGGAAGGACGAGGGCCATGTCTAATTAATCTTTATATCCCCTAAACTGAGCACAGTTTCTGGAATATAGATGTTCAATATGTATTTATTGAGACCGAGGTTTTATCCCCGGCTCTATTGAGCAATTCATTTAATAACTATGTGCTTTTAGCTTCTTGTGAAAATGTAGATGAGAATGGCCTGTCTGCCTCCACAAGGTCAAATGAGTTAGTAAGAGTGAGAACACTTTGGGAGCTAACAAGACAGAACCGATAAATTATTATTGTTATGAGGGAGGGCCAGACTGTTTAGGAAAGTGGTAGAACTGAAAGTTGTCCATAATATATGGGGAGACTGCTTTTGTGTTCCTCTTATTTACATGCAATTCTCCAAGGTTTTTCCACTTCATTTTTGGAAAACTTTTAAAAGTCACAAGGCGGGGACAGAAGACAAGAGGAGGAATAATCACCCAGGTCCCAGAATCCTTGGGCCAAATTTTCACCCTTCGTTTCCTGCGGTGCTTGGTCAGTGATTCTCCCCACACAGGAGGTGGCTCGGGCACGCTATACCAGATGCTGCAGCTGTTCTGTCCATCTCTCTCCCCAGCACCCACTGTTCTCAGGGACACCAACAGCTTCTGACTGCCAGCTTCTAACTTTCTGCTCAAGGTTTTCTCTGTGCTCTGTCTGTATAAAACCCAGGCTCAAATTCCTTGGTGCTAATGTGCTTGGCGGCAGCCATCAACCAATGATGGAGTAGATGTTGGTGGATAAATACCCCAGTGTCCACCCCTCCTGGATGGGAGAACTCAGAGCTCTGCTTTACAAAGTGGCTTAGAGGCCATCTGAGGCATGGAGCCCTAAGTGCCCAGAGCAGACTCTGCTCACGGCATTTCTGCAGTGGCTTCCCTTTTATCCCAGTGCCTTTTCCTCCACTTCTTTGTCAGTATTTCCTAGAATCTCCCGGCAAGGAAACTATCCAAACCCTTGTCTGCCTCTAGAGAATCCAAGGCTAAATAACCCACCTTCCACAAAGCATTTGTTTTAATACAAAAAACAAAAAAACAAAAAACTTTGCGAGTTTCCCTGGTGGCTCAAAGTATTTGTGCTTTAATATAAAATATATTAACAAACAGGTTTCCCTGGTGGCTCAGATGGTAAAGAATCTGCCTGCAATGTAGGAGACCCGGGTTCAACCCCTCAGTTGAGAAGATCCCCTGGAGAAGAGAATGGCTATCCACTCCAGCATTCTTGCTTAGAGAATTCCATGGAGGGCTGGAGGGCTATAGTTCTTGAGGTCACAAAGAGTCAAACACAACTGTGTGACTAAAACACACATGTTAAAAATATATAGATTTATTAAATAATAACTATAGATATAAAATAGATAATGTGAACATATAAATAAAAACATAAAAACATATACAAGCAGACCTCAGATATATTACAGGCTCAGTTCCAGACCACCGCAACAAAGTAAATATCACAATAAAGCAAGCCATGTGAAGTTTTTGGTTTCCCAATGCATATAAAAGTTATGCTTACACTACATTGTAGTCTATAGAGTATACAATAGCATTATGTCTAAAAAAGTACATACCTCAGTTAAAAAAAATACTGCAAAGAAATGCTAAAACAATTACATAGTAATATAAATAATCACTTTATCAAAAATCACAGATCAACATAATAACCATAATAATAATGACAGTCATGAAGTAGTATGAGAATTACTAAAATGTGACACAGAGAAATGATATGAACAAGTAGTTGTTGAAAGATGGCACCAATAGACTCACTCTACTCAGATTTGCCACAAACCTTCAATTTACAGAAAACGCAGCATCTGCAAAGACGAATAAAGTGAAGTGCAATAAAACGAGGTATGCTTGTAAAATAAATAAAATGATATGAAATTAAAAATTACTACTGCCTCTTGCACAAATATACCTTCTTTGGGTTCATAAAGAGTCTTTAGTACAGTGTTGTTTTATCAGAAGAACCAAAGGGCAGAACAGGTTACTGTAGACACTGGAATCATAGGAAACTATTTCAAGAACATCATTCCAGGGGGTCAGGTAAACATGAGGTCAATCTACTGCTCCCTGGGAGAGTGTAGGATGGTGGGGCCCAGCCTCGGGTCTTCACGGATATCAGTCCTTCAGATATGAGATGAGATGTATCGCAAATGATCCAAGTACCTTCACCCTTAGCGCTGGAGCTTCAATCTGTCTCTTTCCTGAGTTTCTTTTCAGTCACTGGGAAGCAAAGGACAGGAAATCCCTTGTCTTTTTCTTTCTCCCAATGTTGAAATGATTGATTAAAATGAAGAGAGACTGTCTTTTATCAGCATTCTGACAGCCATGGCAGATTATTCCTCAAACTTTACTACCTTTAGATTTCAGCTTCTTCCCCAAAATTGTTTTCAACATTTCAGAGAATAAATTAGATACAATTTTTACTGTGGCTTGAATATACAGTATGGACGTCAGAGCTGAAGCCTGCCCTCTTACCAGTGAGGCAGCTCCCAGAGAAATAAAAGACAGCCACAGAAACCATTTAGTCCCAGAACCATGGCCAGGGGATAAAAAGTGCCATAGAGAGTGTAGAAATTTTAAAAATCATGCACATTTTAGCAGACTGAAATCTTTTACTCTTTAAAAATTCACGTGAAATCTCTCAAGTGAGAGATTCATGAGTAACAACAAAGAAGCTTTGGAGACAGGTGAAGAGAGATGATATACAGACTTGATCTGAACATAAGGGTGTGCTCTGGCCATTTCAACCACTTTCCCAATCGGACCTGATGGCAGAGAGTAAGTCACACTGATGGCTGACCAGCTGAAGTGATGACATCACCCACTGTGTAAGAGTTCGGGCATCTGCAGGTGACAGGGCATTTGCTGTGGGAAGTGACCGCTGGCAGCCGTTCAGAAAGCCTAGCTAAATTTAGAAATGGGTTTCAGAACAATGTCAGCTGATGCCAAATCAATTCAATAATTGACCCTAGGTGAAGAAACTAGAAGGGAGCCTGTTTTGGAAACAGAACATTTTCAAATTAAAGGGTTGATTTTGTCATATCATCTTCATTCTGGGATTCTTTTTCATTTTTGAATTGCTTATTTTACTGCTTCTGTACAATTAATATAGTAAATTGTTCACAAGGCATTTCACATTTCATTCATTCATTCATTCATTCTATACATATTTATTGAGGACTTACCACTATCTAAAATTTACCTAAAGAGAATTAAGTTATTGAGGATATGGACTGTGTCACATAATGGGTCATGGTGAACATAAGGCTGATTGAACTGAAGATACTAGCAGGATCTGGAATGCTGTGTAGCCTCTCTCCCTCTGTCTCTCTCTCTCTCTCTCTCTCTCAGACACACACACACACACACACACAGACTCAGAACTGTGAGCATTCAAGGTCAATATATAAATAGCAAAACTATAGCAGTAGAAAAATACCTCCATGATTTCTGGGAGTTAAGAGACCCGAGGGCTAAGCTAAATTCTGCCAGTGACTTTCAGTTTGACCTTCAGCAAATAAATTCATCTCATTCCACCTCAATCTCCTATGAAAGTGAAAACTTTCTCTGTTAGTTTTGCTACTTTATCCTCAGCTCCCAGAATAGAGCCTAGCACTGGTAAAAGCTCAATAAATATCTCTTGAATGCATGAATAAAGTGGTTTGGCTTCAGATGGCCAGGGTGTGGCGGGCTAGACCACAGATGAATTAGAAAGACTTGTTGACTGTCTCAGACCTATGGCCTTATTAAAAGCAGATTTAGTGGCCTTCACTGGCCCTTACTTTTAGACTCTCAAACTAATGAAGTGTTAGATCTCTAGTCACTCTGATGGTGAAGGCTGGTGAGCCAGAGAAAAAGAAAGGGCAAGGGGAGAAATTCATCCCAATGCCTCACAGAGAACTGGTGTAGGTGTTGGATATAAGAAGGGTGAAGTGGGGTGGGTATAGGGAGATGGTTTTGGTGGAGACAGAACACATATGAGTTTAGGTCTTGTCATAGTAAAAAGGCACTGAAACAAACAAACAAAAAAATCCAGTGACATCTTTTCTGATTGCTTTGGACAAACTTCAGTGCTAATTTCTCTGTGATTCCACTGAATCTTGTATTACTAATACTATAGTTCATTCCCCTTCATGAATCACAGCCTTGTCATGGTGAAGGGGCTTGCATAACTCAATGAAGCTGTGAGTCATGCTGGACAGGGCCATTCAAGATAGACAGGTCATAGCAAAGATTTCTGACCCACTCCAGCATTTTTGACGTTAGAACCCCAGCAAGAATACTGTTCCTTCATGAACAGTACGGAAAGGCGAAAAGATATGATACTGGGAGATGAGCCCCTCAGATTGGAAGGTGTCCAATACACTACTGGGGAAGGGTAGAGGGCAATTACTAATAGCTCAAGAAAGAATGAAGCACCCAGCCAAAACAGAAACGATGCTCAGTTGTAGATGGGTTTGGTGGTGAAAGAAAGTCTGATACTGTAAATATATATATATATATATTGCATAGGAACCTGGAATGTTAGGTCCATGAATCAAGGTAAATTGGACATGGTCAAGCAGGGAATGGCAAGAGTGAAACATCAACATCTTAGGAATCAGTGAACATAAAATGGATGGGAATGGGCGAATTTAATTCAGATGACCATTATATCTACTACTGTGGCCAAGAATCCCTTTGAAGAAATGGAGTAACCCTCATATTCAACAAAAGAGTCAAAGATGCAGTACTTGGGTGCAACATCAAAAATGATGGAGTGATCTTGGTTACTTTTCAAGGCAAACCATTCAATATTACAGTAATCCAAGTCTATGCCCCAAGCACTGATGCTTAAAAAGCTGAAGTTGACCAGTTCTATGAAGACCTACAACACCTTCTAGAACTAACACCAAAAAAAGATCTCATTTTCATCATAGGGGATTGAAAGCAAAAGTAGGAAGTCAAGAGATTCCCGAAATAATATGTAAGTTTGGCCTTGGAGTAAAAAATGAAGCAGGGCAAAGGCTAACAGAGTTTTGTCAAGAGAACAGGCTGACCATAGCAAACAACCTCTTTCAACAACACAAGAGACAATTCTCTACACAGGTTCGATACCAAAATAAGCTTAACTATGTTCTTTGTAGCTGAAGATGGAGAAGCTCTATAAAGTCAGCAAAAACAAACTGGGAGCTGACTGGCTCATATCATGAATTGTTTATTGCAAAACTCAGGCTTAAAATGAAGAAAGTAGGGAAAGCCACTGGGTCATTCAAGTGTAACCTAAATCAAATTCCTTATGATTATACAGTAGAAGTGACAAATAGATTCAAGGGATTATATCTGATAGGCAGAGTTCTTAAACTATAGACAGAAGTTCATAACATTATATAAGAGGAAGTGACCAAAATCACTCCAAAGAAAAAGAAATACAGGAAGGCAGAGAGGTTATCTGAGGAGGGTTTATAACTACCTGAGGAAAGAAGGTAAGAGAAAGGCAAAGGAGAAAGGGGAAAAATATACCCCTTTGAATGGAGACTTCCAGGGAGTAGCAATGAGAGATAAGAAAGCCTTCTTAAGCAGACAATGTAAAGAAATAGAGGAAAACAATAGAATGGGAAAAGCAACAAATAGCTTCAAAAAATTAGAGATATCAAGGGGATATTTCATTCAAGAATGGGTATGATAAAGGACAGAAATGGTAAGGACCTAACAGAAGCAGAAGAGATTAAGAAGAAGTGGCAAGAATACACAGAAGAACTACACAAAAAAGGTCTTAATGAGCTGGTGGTGTGAGCTGATAACCGTAATGGTGTGGTCATTTGCCTAGAGTCAGACATCCTGGAGTGTAAAATCAAGTGGGCCTTAAGAAACATTGCAACAAACAAAACTAGTGTAAGTGATGGAATTCCAGGTGAAGTATTTAAAATCCTAAAGTATAATGCTATTAAAGTGCTGCACTCTATGTGTCAGCAAATTTAGAAAACTCAGCACTGGCCACAGGACTGGAAAAAGAAGGGCAATGCCAAAGAATGTTCAAAGTGAAAAGTGAAAGTGAAAGTTGCTCAGTAGTTTCAGACTCCTCGTGGCCCCATGCACTAAACAGTCCAAGGAATTCTCCACACCAGAATACTGAAGTAGGTAGCCATTCCCTTCTCCAGGGGATCCTCCCAGCCTAGGAATCAAACCCAGGTATACAATTGTGCTTATTTCACATGCTATCATGGTTGTTCACAAAATCCTTCAAGCTAGGCTTCAACAGTCCATGAACCAAGAACTTCCAGATGTACAAGCTGGGTTTAGAAAAGACAGAGGAACCAGGGATCAAATTGACAAAATCTGTTGGCTCATAGAGAAAGCGAGGGAATTCCAGAAAAACACCTGCCTCATTGACTACACTAAAGCCTTTGATTGTGTGGACCGCATCAAACTGTGGAAACTTCTTAAAGAGATAGGAATACCAGACCACCTTACCTATCTCCTGAGAAACCTGTACACAGGGCAAGAAGCAACAGTTAGAACTGGACATAGAACAGTGGACTGGTTCAAAACTGGGAAAGGAATATAATAAGAATGTACATTGTCAACCTGTTTGTTTATCTTATATGCAGAGTACACCATGCAAAATGCTGGGCTGGATGACTCACAAACAGGAAACAAGATTTCCGCGAGAAATATCAACAATCTCAGATATGCAGAAGATACCGCTCTAATGGCAGAAAGTGAAGAGGAACTAAAGAACCTCTTAATGAAGGTGAAGGAAGAGAGTGAAAAAGCAGACTTGAAACTCAACATTCAAAAAACTAAGATCATGCTATCCAGCTCATGGTATCCAGTCCCATAACTTCATGACAAATACAAGGGGAAAAAGTGGAAGTAATGACAGATTTTCTTTTCTTAGGCTCCAAAATCACTGTGGATGGATTGCAGCCACGGTGACTGCAGCCATGAAATTCAAAGATGCGTCTTAGAAGGAAAGCTATGACAAACCTAGACAGCGTATTCAAAAGCAGGTGAATCATGTTGATGTATGGCTAGAAACCAACACAATATTGTAAAGCAATTACCCTTCAATTAAAAATAAATAAATTAAGAAAAATATCAGAGATGTCACTTTGCCAACAAAGATCCATATGGTCAGTTCAGTTCAGTTCAGTTCAGTTGCTCAGTCATGTCTGACTCTTTGCAACCCCATGAACTGCAGCACGCCAGGCCTCCCTGTCCATCACTAACTCCTGGAGTCCACCCAAACCCATGTCCATTGAGTCAGTGATGCCATCCAACCATCTCTCCTCTGTCATCCCCTTCTGCTCCTGCCCCCAATCCTTCCCAACATCAGGGTCTTTTCAAATGAGTCAGCTCTTTGCATCAGGCGGCCAAAGTATTGGAGTTTCAGTTCAGCATCTGTCCTTCCAATGAATACCCAGGACTGATCTCCTTTAGGATGGACTGGTTGGATCTCCTTGCAGTCCAAGGGACTCTCAAGAGTCTTTTCCAACACCACAGTTCAAAAGCATCAATTCTTCTGCACTCAGCTTTCCTTATAGTCCAACTCTCACATCCATACATGACTACTGGAAAAACCATAGCCTTGACTAGATGGACCTTTGTTGACAAAGTAATGTCTCTGCTTTTTAATATGCTGTCTAGGTTGGTCATAACTTTCCTTCCAAGGAGTAAGCGTCTTTTAATTTCATGGCTGCAATCACCATCCACAGTGATTTTGGAGCCCAAAAAAATAAAGTCAGCCACTGTTTCCACTGTTTCCCCATCTATTTGCCATGAAGTGATGGGACTGGATGCCATGATCTTAGTTTCCTGAATGTTGAGCTTTAAGCCAACTTTTTCACTCTCTTCTTTCACTGTCATCAAGAGGCTCTTTAGTTCTTCTTCACTTTCTGCCATAAGGGTGGTATCATCTGCACATCTGAGGTTATTGATATTTCTCCCAGCAGTCTTCTCAGTAGTTATGGACAGATGTGACAGTTGGACCATAAATAGAAGGCTGAGAGTCAAAGAATTGGTGCTTTCATATTATGGTGCTAGAGAAGACTCTTAAGAGTTCCTTGAACTGCAAGGAGATAAAACTAGTCAATCATAAAGGAAATTAACCCTGACTATTCATTGGAAGACTGATGCTGAAGCTGAAGCTCCAGTACTTTGGCCACCTAATGCGAAGAGCTGTCTCACTGGAAAAGTCTCTGATGCTCAGCAAGACTGAAGGCGACAACAGAGGATGAGATGACTACATAGCATCACCAACTCAATGGATATGAATTTGAGCAGTCTCCGGGAGATGGTGGAGGACAGAGGATCCTGGCCGGCTGCAGCCATCGGGTAGCAAAGAGGCAAAGAGTCCATTGTTCAGACTTTGTGACTGAACAACAACAATAACTGTAGTTCATTCTCAACATTTGTTTGCATAATCCTAAGGGTATGAGTTCACAAAAGCTGAAATGCTTAGAACACAGTAGGTGCTTAATACAAACATTTTAAAGTTCAGTTTACATGTGATAATTTTCTTGCCCGAAAAAACAAAGATGATAATGCACCTTTGTTCACAGAGTGAAAGAGGGAAACTGTTTCCTCACTCTGTCCTCTGAAACATTTCTCAGCTCTCTTCTTCTTCCATGCAAATGATTAATCACTTCCTTATCTTCCAACAATTGGTGCTTTAGGTCACCCACAAAATGCAAACATAACCTGGTAATGTAAAGACACCTTGCTCTCCAAAGGTAAATTGGAGAGCATCATTTTTCTGTGGTGACCATACTGTGCTTGCAATAAATAAAATCAGAAAGAAAACATTGGCTACATTACAGCAAAAGATTTCCATAAGGCCAGGAGGTGGTTTTCACATGGATTCATCAGGAATCGTTATTAAACAAAATTTATTGTAGGCAAGCAAACAAACCTGTAGAGCACAGTTACAATTGTCCACCTGCCAGTTAGTCATAGACATAGCCTCTTTGGATAGTCCTTAAGTTCATTCTAAAATGCTTCATTTGAGTGGGAGACTTCAATACCCCACTCACAACTATGGATAGATCAACTAAACAGAAAATTAACAAGGAAACACAAACTTTAAAGGACACAATGGACCAGCTAGACCTTATTGACATCTATAGGACGTTTCACCCCAAAACAATCAACTTCACCTTTTTGTCAAGTGCACACGGAACCTTCTCCAGAATAGATCACATCCTGGGCCATAAATCTAGTCTTGGAAAATTCAAAAAAATTGAAATCATTCCAGTCATCTTTTCTGACCACAGTGCAGTAAGATTAGATCTCAATTACAGGAAAAAAATTATTAAAAATTCAAACATATGGAGGCTAAACAACACATTTCTGAATAACCAACAAATCATAGAAGAAATCAAAAAAGAAATCAAAATATGCATAGAAATGAATGAAAATGAAAACACAACAACACAAAACCTATGGGACACTGTAAAAGCAGTGCTAAGGGGAAGATTCATAGCATTACAGGCCTACCTCAAGAAACAAGAAAAAAGTCAAATAAATAACCTAACTCTACACCTAAAGCAACTAGAAAAGGAAGAAATGAAGAACCCCAGGGTTAGTAGAAGGAAAGAAATCTTAAAAATTAGGGCAGAAATAAATGCAAAAGAAACTAAAGAGACCATAGCAAAAATCAACAAAGCTAAAAGCTGGTTTTTTGAAAAAATAAACAAAATTGACAAACCATTAGCAACACTCACTAAGAAACAAAGGGAGAAGAACCAAATTAACAAAATTAGAAACGAAAATGGAGAGATCACAACACACAACACTGAAATACAAAGGATCATAAGAGACCACTACCAGCAGCTCTATGCCAATAAAATGGACAACTTGGAAGAAATGGACAAGTTCTTAGAGAAGTATAACTTTTCAAAACTGAACCAGGAAGAAATAGAAGATCTTAACAAACCCATCACAAGCAAGGAAATCAAAACTATAATCAGAAATCTTCCAGTAAACAAAAGCCCAGGACCAGATGGCTTCACAGCTGAATTCTACCAAAAATTTAGAGAAGAGCTAACACCTATCTTACTCAAACTCTTCCAGAAAATTGCAGAAGTAGGTAAACTTCCAAACTCATTCTATGAGGCCACCATCACCCTAATTCCAAAACCAGACAAAGATGCCTCAAAAAAGAAAACTACAGGTCAATATCACTGATGAACATAGATGCAAAAATCCTTAACAAAATTCTAGCAAACAGAATCCAACAACATATTAAAAATATCATACACCATGACCAAGTGGGCTTTATCCCAGGAATGCAAGGATTCTTTAATATCTGCAAAAATCAATGTAATACACCACATTAACAAATTGAAAGATAAAAACCATATGGCTATCTCAATAGATGCAGAGAAAGTCTTTGACAAAATTAAACATCCATATATGATAAACTCTCCAGAAAGCAGGAATAGAAGGAACATACCTCAACATAATAAAAGCTATATATGACAAACCCACAGCAAGCATTACCCTCAATGGTGAAAAATTGAAAGCATTTCCCCTAAAATCAGGAACAAGACAAGGGTGCCCACTCTCACCACTACTATTCAACATAGTTTTGGAAGTGTTGGCCACAGCAATCAGGGCAGAAAAAGAAGTAAAAGGAATCCAGATAGGAAAAGAAGAAGTGAAACTCTCTCTGTTTGCAGATGACATGATCCTCTACATAGAAAACCCTAAAGACTCTACCAGAAAATTACTAGAGCTAATCAACGAATATAATAAAGTTGCAGGATAAAAAACTAACACAGAGAAATCTCTTGCTTTCTTATACACTAACAATGAGAAAACAGAAAGAGAAATTGAGGAAACAATACCATTCACCATTGCAACAAAAAGAATAAAATACTTAGGAGTATATCTACCTAAAGAAACAAAAGACCTATACATAGAAAACTATAAACCACTGGTGAAAGAAATCAAAGAGGACACAAACAGATGGAGAAATATACCGTGTTCATGGATTGGAAGAATCAATATTGTCAAAATGGCTATACTACTCAAAGCAATCTATAGATTCAATGCAATCCCTATCAAGCTACCAACGGTATTTTTCACAGAACTAGAACAAATAATTTCACAATTTGTATGGAAATACAAAAAACCTCAAATAGCCAAAGTAATCTTGAGAAAGATGAATGGAACTGGAGGAATCAACCTGCCTGACTTCAGACTCTACTACAAAGCCACAGTCATCAAGACAGTATGGTACTGGCACAAAAACAGAAATATAGATCAATGGAACAGAAAGAAAGCCCAGAGATAAATCCATGAACCTATGGTCACCTTATCTTCGACAAAGGAGGCAAGGATATACAATGGAAAAAAGACAACCTCTTTAACAAGTGGTGCTGGGAAAACTGGTCAACCACCTATAAAAGAATGAAACTAGAACACTTTCTAACACCATACACAAAAACAAACTCAAAATGGATTAAAGATCTAAATGTAAGACCAGAAACTATCAAACTCCTAGAGGAGAACATAGGCAAAACACTCTCCGACATAAATCACAGCAGGATCCTCTATGACCCACATCCCAGAATATTAGAAACAAAAGCAAAAATAAACAAATGGGACCTAATGAAACTTAAAAGCTTTTGCACAACAAAGGAAACTATAAGCAAGGTGAAAAGACAGCCCTCAGATTGGGAGAAAATAATAGCAAATGAAGCAACAGACAAAGGATTAATCTCAAAAATATATAAGCAACTCCTGAAGCTCAACTCCAGAAAAATAAATGACCCAATCAAAAAATGGGCCAAAGAACTAAACAGACATTTCTCCAAGGAAGACATACAGATGGCTAAAAAACACATGAAAAATGCTCAACATCACTCATTATCAGAGAAACGCAAATCAAAACCACAATGAGGTACCATTACACGCCAGTCAGGATGGCTGCTATCCAAAAGTCTACAAGCAATAAATGCTGGAGAGGGTGTGGAGAAAAGGGAACCCTCTTACACTGTTGGTGGGAATGCAAACTAGCACAGCCGCTATGGAAAACAGTGTGGAGATTTCTTAAAAACCTGGAAATAGAACTGCCATATGACCCAGCAATCCCACTTCTGGGCATACACACCAAGGAAACCAGATCTGAAAGAGACACATGCACCCCAATGTTCATCACAGCACTGTTTATAATAGCCAGGACATGGAAGCAACCTAGATGCCCATCAGCAGACGAGTGGATAAGGAAGCTGTGGTACATATACACCATGGAATATTACTCAGCCATTAAAAAGAATTCATTTGAATCAGTTCTAATGACATGGATGAAACTGGAGCCCATTATACAGAGTGAAATAAGCCAGAAAGATAAAGACCATTACAGTATACTAACACATATATATGGAATTTAGAAAGATGGTAATGATAACCCTATATGCAAAACAGAAAAAGAGACACAGATGTATAGAACAGACTTTTGAACTCTGTGGGAGAAGGCAAGGGTGGGATGTTTCAAGAGAACAGCATTGAAACATGTATATTATCTAGGGTGAAAGAGATCACCAGCCCAGGTTGGATGCATGAGACAAGTGCTCGGGCCTGGTGCACTGGGAAGATCCAGAGGGATCGGGTGGAGAGGGAGGTGGGAGGGGGGGATCAGGATGGGGAATACATGTAAATCCATGGCTAATTCATTTCAATGTATGACAAAATCCACTGCAATGTTGTAAAGTAATTAGCCTCCAACTAATAAAAATAAATGAAAAAAATATAAAATGCTTCATTTGAATACATTTTAATATGTTACATGGCATTATAAGTAGGGAAGGGACCCCCCAAAACAACCTGTTTGTTCATTTAATTACCTGGGGCACCATTGCCAGTTAGTAATTGCCTCCAGTGATAAACAAAAACTTGATGCATTAGGTTCAAGTTTGATTTGTTAGGTAGGGATTCTAGTTGTTGAGGATCTGAGTGAGAAGGCAGAGGTTCAGCTTCCTTGTCAAGAGAATGGGGTCTCCTCACTCTATCTGATTTACAAGTCACTAGGGACTCTCTGACCTAATTTTCTACCTGAGTTCTCTTAACTACGTCACTTGGGAACTTCTGACTTCCCCATCTTCACTCCCTGGCATAACAGAGCAGCTCAGTGGACAGGCTTCCTTCACAGGGAGTGACCTCTGTAGAAGGAATGCTGGCAATCTTTGGTTCATAGGGCCTGGCCCCTGACTAAAGCAATAGTAAATGAGCTTTCTTTCAGGCTGGGCAGGGTGAGATGACCACTCATCTACTTTGTTTATGTAAAGCACTTTAGGTTAGAATGAATGTCTTTTTTCACATTTGTATATGAGTGGGATTCATCAGTTTAACTTGAACTGCCAACTCTCAGGTTAATATATGATAAGAGTCAGGGTGATCTTATTTATTATAAAATTAAATTTCATTTATCATAAAAGTTTTATTAGTAAAATTAGCAAAGAAACATTAATTCAAACATTGGTAAATTATTATATTCATTCAACAAATTTGTATTGAAAGCTTTTTATGAACTGAAGTGTTGTGTTATGTTTTTAAAATGGAAGGACTCACAATCTATTAGAGAAGATTAAGCCAAAGAATATATTACTATTATACAGAGTAAAAGTGAGAACATTGAGGAAGGACCTTGACTCAATTTCACCTGAGTTCCTATCCTGTATTATGAGTTCCTGGGTATTTTACATTTATTGTCTCACTGCTAAGAGATTGACATAATCAAAGAATCATTGAGAATAATAGTAGTCATTTTTACAACAGTTAAGGCCTTGAAAAGACATTTTTATACACTCATATGGGATCAGTTCAGTTCAGTCACTCAGTCGTGTCCTACTCTTTGCGACCCCATGAACCACAGCATTCCAGACCTCCCTGTCCATCACCAACTCCTGAAGTCTACCCAAACTCATGTCCATCGAGTCGGTGATGCCATCCAACCATCTCATCCTCTGTTGTTCCCTTCTCCTCCTGCCCTCAATCTTTCCTAGCATCAGGGTCTTTTCAAATGAGTCAGCTCTTCGCATCAGGTGGCCAAAGTATTGGAATTTCAGCTTCAACATCAGTCCTTCCAATGAATATGCATAAATAATTCAGAAAGTGTGCCTGCATAAAAATACATGCTTGATCTTTGTCCAAATGGAGACAGTGGGTAGAGGAAAAGAGAAGGTGATAGACAAAGAATTTGAGAAGGGGGTCGCTGAGATCTGTAGCTAATGTAATAGCTGGATCATTTTCACTTATCCATTTGTCTATAACCAAGTGCACATACCTCCCTATATGGAAGTGTTCATTTAAAAAAAAAGAGATCCTGGCAGGAAGAGATTGGTTAGAAAGAAGAAATCAGGTAAATGTATCTGGGGAAATGATCTGTTTCCACTTGTCCTGCCACAAGCTAATTTTAATGGGCATCAACTCTATATGAGGCATAAAGCCAGGAGCACCAAGAAAATCAGCTCAATGCCACAACACTGGTACCAGCCAGGCACTGTTATCCACTTGTACAGATGAAGATGCCAGCCTCTGAACAGTAAAGGGTTTATCCAGATTGACTCTTAGTGGCAGAACTGGACTATGAAACCAGGTCTGCTGTATTCCACTACCTATATTCCATCACCACCCCAATTTAGTGTTGGACTGTGGATGCAAAAGAATTTGTGAAAGCTAAGATTAAACAGGGAAAATACTTAGGGATGTCCTTGGGGGAAAAGTATCAGCGCAAAAACATGTTCACTTGCATCACAGAGGAGATAGACTATAAACTCCAAGTTGCTCATTTCTGCTGGCTTGCTTTTGCCTGATCATTTCTGGGTTTGTATTTGGTATTATAAAAGCTGCCAGTGCTATAACATAGAATTAATGAGACTGAAATGACAAAAGCTATAAACAAAGAGAGACAGGTTTCATCTAACACGAGTAAGTGAAATATATAAAAAAGAAAATGGCAGGTTTTGCAAAGCTCAACTTCTGCAATAAGTAAAGGAAAAATATGTTTCATGTTCTACTAATAGTAGTAAATGTATCCTTTATGAGTAGTCATGTAAATTTAAAAACTATTCAATTTTCCCTCCTTCTTCTTATTTTACAGTTTCTTACATTCATTTTATTTACAATACCTTCCTAATTGCTAGGTTTCTTTTTTTTAATTGGCTAGTGAAATAATTACAAACACGCTTGCAGTGAAATTCTTTAAAACTAGGAACTCTTGGCAATGATACTATGTCAATTCAGACTTCTGAACTTTCAAAATTGTTGGCCCAGTAATAATGTTTGATTTGTAATCTTTGTCAGGGGAGAGTTCGTAAGTTTAAATTTTAAAAAAATCTTTGACATCCTTCACAGCATTTCTGTAGATCAATTATTTTCTCCTTGGGTTATTACTAAGATTTCTACATGGTATACAAATTTTGCTTTCTGTTATATGTTTTTCCATTTTTCCATTCAAAATGTAATTTCCTTATAGGCAATCAAGACAATAAGTGTCTTGATCTTCAATATTGTAATAACTTGAAGCTATATTTTGACTGGGCTTCCCTGGTAACTCAGCTGCAATGCAGGTTTACCTGCAATGCAGGAGAATTGTAGGGAGAATCCACCTGCAATGCAGGAGACACCAGTTTGATTCCTGGGTTGGGAAGATCCCTTGGAGGAGGGCATGGTGACCCACTCCATTATTCTTGCCTGGAGAATCCACATGGACAGAGCAGCCTGGTAGGCTACAGTCCACGGGGTTGCAAAGAGTCAGACATGACTGAGCGACTAAGCATAGCACATAGTTTTACTAACTGTGATGATGCTATTGTGTTAGAACAGGAATAGAAATTTAGCTTTATGTTTCCAAGATCAAGAATTTTCATACCTCAAGAAAACCCTTTTACTTGTTTGCTAGAATCAATGACCAGACTTATAGTTTCAAATACCCATGCCTTCAGATAATACGAACTATCACAAAGACTTCTAGGACAGGTCCTTCCAGCCTAAATCTGATCTCTCTATTCTCTCTTGGCTGGTGTGTGTGCGTGTTTTCATTTATATTGGTATGAATCTTGAAGGATAGATAAATGAATTTTTCAAAAGGCAGGTAAGAATATGCAAAGAAAAAAAGGGACTGAATGAACTAGCACTGTACAATAGCCAGGTTTAACTTCTAATGCTAGTAAATAAAATATGCTTGAAATATCTGGGAAACCTGCCAGATAAAAAATATTGAATATATGTTTAAAGTGGTTTTTTTTTTTCCTTTTTTAAAGGTTAGATTGAGGCTTATGACAAAACATCCCGATAGAATGGGAAAAAAATCAATCAATTGTATGAATGTTGTGTCTCCGGATTCAAAGTATCCAGCCACGGCTGAATGGCCAACTTCCACATTTTCTCTCTCCCTAAGCATTTCACTCAACATTTGGAATTACACAGATAGGACTGAAACATACTCAAATGAAATAAGAGACAACATCCCTGAAAACATTTTATTAATTGCAAACAACCACAGAAATATAAGGTATTGTTTTTAAGTAAATGATCCTCTTATTTGATTATTTATTAAAATAAATGATCCTCTAAATAAATGATCCACCTTATTAATTATAAATAGTAATAGAAGCCAGACAGCAGATTTATTGAGAGCTTTCAAATAGATTCTTTTCCTTTGTTTTGTCCTTCCCTGCTGGCCCCATGAAATAGGGATGAGGAAGAAGCTGAAAATACTGTGAGATTGTGAGGCTCTTCTTGCCTTAAGAACCCCTGAATTTCTTTAACAGCAACTGTGGCAACGTGTCTGCTCTCTGCTACATTTATTGAACAATTTTTGAGCATAGTGATTCAAAGCCTGAGGTTTGGAATCAAGCAGAACAGTACTCGTCTCTTATCAGGACTGAGACCCAGGGCTAGCTCTTTAACCCCTTGAAAACTTCTCTCTCCACCTATAAAGAGTGGGCATCCAGAGTTAGCATTTATTCTCTGTAGGGTGCTGTGTTTCCTCACACTAATGCTTACTCTTCAGCATTTAGGCAGTGCTCTACAAAGTCCTTAGCACCTTGGCAGCACCCAGAATTCCTTTATCCACACAATAAGGATTACGTTGTTCTTAAAAACAGAGCCAATAACTCTATCCAAAACATTTGTCATACCTTAAAATATAGCAAATCAAGCAATATATGATATGCAAGAGAAATATTCCTGTTTTGTTTTCATGCCAGTCTCTCCAACCCATCAGAGCAAATCACAGCAGGGTATATGGAATAGAAATTCAAGTGAGCAAAACTATACGCCCAGTCCCTTGAACGTGCCCACCTACAAGACAGAAGACCTCTGGGTCCTGGGGAGTCTCTGTCACTGCAAACGAGCATCCCTTCTGCTAGCTGTCTGTTCCATCTCCTCATGCTCAGGCTCTTGACCCCTCGGACAGACATCGCCGGGCTCTGCCTTTACTTTCTGCAGATTAACTGCAGCTTGAAAACCGTATCTGCTCCGACTTTGGTTACTCTCTGCATACCCTTGATGCACTCTTGGTTCTTGCCTGGCTTCCGAAGGTTTCCAGCAGGAGAGAAAAGGCTACTTCACTCTTGAAGCTCAAGAGTGAAGAGTTCACAGCTCCCCCTCTCCGAGACGACTTTGTGTGACATAAGGAACACTTAAGGAAACAGTCAAAGGCATTTGCATTTCAGCACCTTCATCCATAGCCTTGCTTCTGTAACACTAGTAAGTGAATACTCTTGGTAATTATATGACTAGGGGTGATAGGGCCCCTTTTAAAGAGAGAAGCCTTGCCATCTTGATCGGAAGATAAGTTTTGCCATCAATTTTAATGCCAGTGTTTAAGATAATCGATAGATCATGTCCAACTCTTTGTGACCCCATGGACTGCAGCATGCCAGGCTTCCCTGTCCATCACCAACTCCTGGAGCCTACTCCTGAATATAGTTATGGCTAAAGAAAGAGTTCTATTGGACTACCACCTGCCTCACCAGTCATAGGCTAGGTCAGGGTGGAGAAGGTTTCTGTGCAGAAGAGAGGGCCATAGCAACTACATGCAGGCACAGAAACTTAATTTTTGTACCCAGGTGGTTCTCTAGACTCACAAGAAACTGGTTTTACTGCTCAGAATGTTAACACTTTGCTCTAATTATAGCTAAACTTAGGAATGGGGATAAGTTGGCCACATGCAGAGAGCAAATGAGTAATCATATAAAAGGTGCATGGTGAGGAAACCACCCAAAGAATAATTGCCATAATAAAAATTTGCATCAAACCAATACAGCCTAGTGATTTGCCTTTGGACTCTAAGGATATTTATATCTCAAGGACATTTTGGCCCAATGTAGGACAACTTCAGCTAAGGGACACCTCACGTGATCAGTTATAAGGCCATGATTGAGGCTGCATCAGAACTCCACATTTTCCTCTATTCCATCTGACTTTTGTGTAAACTAGAGCCAAACCCTGTATATTCCATTTGGTTTCCGTGTATACCCATCTGTGATGCTCTATTCATACCTATCCATTCTTTACCTCTTTTCTTTAAGTGTGAAGACTGTCTCTGTTAAAACAAGGAACATCTAAATTTATCACTTAAAAAAAAAAGTCTTTCCATAGGTTTCATTATGAAGTTTTGGAATCAATGCTGATTGCACTAGTTATCCTAATTAGTGGAATTGCTTTCATTTTACAGACTTGGGCTTAGAACCTCTTGAACTTGATATACACAACTGAGCAAAAACATCCACATTTTTTTTTCATGTATTTTTTTCATTTTCATTAGGAAATGAGGGCACATTAGAAGGACTAAATTTTTCTTTCATAGTGATAATCCACAATTAAAAATATTTTGAAAAATATCAAACATTTTTTTGAAAAATTTCTGAATTTTGAAAAGTATTTCCAGAGACTAAGACTTAATCATTTCTTAATTAGTATTCGTGAATCTCTTGAAGTTAGGCAATTTCCTCTCCAAAGCCGAGAAGAAATTTTTTGATCCATGAAAGGACTATTGCCAGAATGTTGCAGCCAATGTAAAATTAACCTACCCAAGAAGACTAATTTCTTAAAAATTACTACCTCTTACCATGTTAGCCTAGATGAAGGGTCAGCAAACTATTGTGCATAGACAAAATCCTGGCCAATGCCTGTTGCTGCAAATTGGCAAAGAACCAGGTCCATTCATTTACAGATCGTCTGTGGCTACCTTCAAGCCACAGTGACAGAATTGAGTAGTTTCAACAGGGACCACTTTAGGCGCACAAAGCCTAAAATATTTACCATCTGGTCCCATGCAGAACAGATTTGCCAGCCACTGGCCTAGATTTTTGTATTACTTCCTTATCACAGGAGAAAGCATGGACCTTTGAGAATAAAACTCAAAATATGTACTTTTTTAAATGCCAGAGTCAATTAAGTTGAGATAGAGAGCTATCAGAAAGATCTAGACAGAAGAAAGCACACACAGCAAGGGGCACTGCTCATGGGGAGAGTCAGCAAACCTAGTAGTCATTCTTGATCCAGAAGGATGTTGATTCCTTTGCAGATAAAAAAGTACTATTAGATAGAAGTATTTTCAAAGGGTATGGTTTTCTTCTAACATCTTAAATAACACAGTACAATAAATATGACAACTAAAATCAATGTACACGCCTCAACTGGACCTTGGATTTAAAGAGAAAACATAATGGATATTATTGTGATTAATATAGAAATATTAATATGTGCAATAAATTAGATAATAACATAAAATCAATGTTACATTTACCAAGTTGATAATTGTACTGTAGTTTTATAGGAGAAGGTCCTTGTTCTTAGAGGACTGAAGGTTCATAATTATCTGCAACTGAGATTAAAATGGAACATTAAGAAATCAGAGAGAAATTGAAAGGGAAAAAGCACATGTGGCAAAATGTTAACAATTGGTGAATATACTTAAATGACATGTGGGTATCGAATGTACTATTCTTGCAAATTTTCTGTAGGTTTGACAGTTTTCAAAATAGACTGTCAGAGAAAAAGCTTTTAAAAATAGATATTGGAAGATTTTTTCCTCCCATACTTGGGGAAAGAATGGAAAAGATAAAATCCCATTCTTTTTACTGAGAAGTTAAATTTGTTATTAGCAAGTTTATTTAGAATGCACATAAGATTATATTTCCTTCTCTTTTTACCAAGTTTTATCTCAAGCCTCATTGTACCCTTAAACTCTTCATTTGATTTCCTACACACAAGAAAAACTGTGTTAAATATTTTCTCCAGGAAAACATTATATATATATTACACATGAGTATACCTAAAGCACACATTATAACCATATTCCTCAAATAAATATTTGCTCCAGTTAAACCAATCACTCTTTTAAAATCTTTTGAGGAATATGTCATGTTATGACACAAAGAGAAGATAAACAAACTAGATTCAAAGGGATCTCCAACACATGTCCCTCGTCACTTCTCAGAAATATGGTAGTGTGTAACCTTGCAAGATTGACACATTCACAGATGACGGCAGACAATCACCAAAGGGAAAACAACTACGTCTGGCATCATAATTCATGCTGCTGCCAACGGCTGACAGATATTCTACACGGGGTTTGGCTATGTGGTTTCAATATGAATTTTGAATTGTATTTGAGAGTCTACATCTCTGAGAAATGGAGGAGTACCTTTCCCAGTGTCCTTCACAGCAATTCCTGAATGCTACTGTGTCTGCCTGCAAAGAGAACTATGACCAGCAACCTCTTGGATAACAGTCATTTTGTTAGAGAAGGGGGCCACTGCCCAGGGAGCTCAGACCTCACTAGAGTTGTTAAACAAAACAAAACAGTACAGGTCTCTGATTCCCAAACCTGCAACTGATCTAAAAAATTAGGCACCTCTGTCTAGGTTCTTAATTTGAATTTGGTTCTTCAGTGCAGAAGACATTTTACCTAACTGAACTGGAGACTGGATCTTCCTATACTCTAGTTCTAACTTTCACTTTTCAAAAAAGATTCTAAGGCTTTTCAGTAGACACTGCTTTTCCTTAGAGGCAACAGCTAGGGCAGAGGTACACCAGAGCATTATGCGGGTGGCCAGGAGAAATTGTCAGCGGGCCAAAGAGAAGAACAAGGGCAGAAAAGCTTCACATGGAAGTGAGAGTGCAGTAAAAGCTCTATATGTATCCAATGAGACTAAAATTGATAGGTTGCTTACATACGCCAAGTGAGTCAATATATCAGAATGACAAATTCTGTCCTGTCCAGTGTTTGGTTATAACATGGGCAAACGAGGCAACAGAGTTGTGACATTAAACTATTATAAGAATACATAAGAATACACAGTAAGGATGCTGTGTTCCTTTCACAGTTCCTGTCCATGTTCCAAATGAGAGATGAGCAATAATCCTAACAATCCATTATGATGAGGGGGTCAACAATGTGTGTCTTTTCTGGGTTAAAATATTGAGTGCATTTCAAGGAAATATACTTATTTTTTAAGACAAAGTAAGTAATTCTTTATCTTAAATATGTAGTTTGTGGGGTTTTTTTAATCTCCTGAAATTATCTAGCTAAGATCTAAGTGCTTATTTTATTGATAGAGGTAGACAGGATAACGATAAAAGATGCCATTTAAACTCCTGCATAGTTACACTATGGGAAGAATAAAATAAAATATTTTTTTGGTGGTGGGGGGCAGATCTGGTTCAAATAAGATAAAAGATAATGTGGCTTCTATAAAGTCAACATATATGTCTGAATAGTAGGGTATTGTTATCTTAAGTAAAAGAGAAGACTCAGTAAATCAGGTCATGGGCACTAATTAGGAAAGAAGCATAGAATACAACATCATTTAAGTTTTCTGCCCTATTTCTTCAGCCATAATGTCTAAGATCAAAACAATCCATATGTTTCCCACACCCTACCCCTTTTGATGAGCTTCTGAACAGTAGATACTGTTTATGACTTATAAGGACAAAAAATGAGGTTAGAAAATTAGTCCTAAAGCCTTGGAAAGCAAAAGAGACAAGATATAAGTTAAGTCGTTATTTGTTTATCTAAAATGAATCCTTGGGAACAATTACCACTTCATTTAAAGAAATAAATATGAAACTGTAAAATTTGCATCAGAAGCCATTTACACCTGATGGCCAACTTCATCAGCATCCAGTGAAAGAATACACAGACTAAAGTCTCTTAAGAATCGTTTACAGTGGATAAATCTCTACCTTGACCCAACTGTTCTTGTAATTGGAGAGGAAATGAGAACTAATTAAAAAAAAAGGCAAAACTCCAGGGGTGGGCTGACCGGCTGGCTCACTTAACAAAATTAGTCTATATTTTGTTTAAAACTGGAGCTCATGACAAAGTTTTAATTTTGGTGATATATGACATAAACAGCATTGACCACAGAGCTCACCCCATCCACAGTACTCACACACATTCACAAGTCCCCGTCCTATCTACCTTGGAGCCTGTACACAGGAAGCATTCGGGTAATAGTGAAACTATGGAAGGTCAGAGGGATGGTATGAAAATGTAAGTACGTGAATGGATGAGTGAAAGTGTTAGCTGCTCAGTTGGGTCCTACTCCTTGCGACCCCGTGGACTATATAGCTCTCCAGACTCCTCTGTCCATGGGACTCTGGAGGCAAGAAGACTGGAGTGGGTTGCCATTTCCTACTCTAGGGGATCTTCCCCAGGGATCAAACCTGGGTCTCCTGCATTGCAGGCAGATTCTTTCTGAACTACCAGGGAAGTGAAAGGTGAACATGTGAGTGAATAAAGAAATAAATGTTGGACTGATATGAAACAGGCTGAGAAAAATTATTCACATTAACAAATATCAGAGCTTTGTTTTAAGAATCTGTGCAGGGAGATTAATTGCTCACAGTATATAAAAAATACACATATTGTTTCTAGATGTTAGAAAAACGAAACTTAGAAAGCTGTGTCTATCACTGTTGCCAGTTCAGAAAGTGCCGCAAGCAAAGTTGAATGAGAATTTTCACAAACTTTCATGATGAAAGGTTTGGTTTGCATGACTACCTTGGCTCACCAGGTCAGATCACTCCCCTTGGCTTCTGAAGGAGAGGCTGTGGGCACCAGGCTCAGCATGGATTAAGGAGGCGGGGGAACAGGGTGCTACCCAGATGAGAGAATAACAGCCATCCTTTTCAAGCATTCCTGTTCATTTCAGGTTTTTGTTTTCAGATTTTGTTTTTTGTTTGCTTGTTTGTTTTACAGAGCCTTTAGCTCTTTGGGTGGCCTGCCTTCTCATCAAATGTGTTATTTTTATGTTTTTGTCCAAAATGTTTTATAACAGTGTTCCATAATATTTCTGTAGCAATTTGCATTTCTTCCCCTGAGAGTTGTCTGATTTCTTTTTCTGTGCTTGGTGTTTGAGTTTCTTTTATTTTATTGTCAAAGAAAGAAATTGCACAATCTGGTAAGCCTCTTAAGAAAAGCCACAGAAGCACCAGTAATCTACTTTGGGGAGCGTATGGGTGATTGAATATGGTTTCCTATAGAATCAGGAGTAGCATTGAGAAGACTGAGGAATCCATACCTGAAGCTGCTACCTGGTTCCTACCTAGCCTTGATTGATGACTTAACCTGCCAGAACTCCTTTCCCTTCCCTCTAAATGGTTGGTGGGGGGAAGAAAGGAGAAGGGTGAAGAATGGGTGGCAGCTTAGTTTCCTATCTTCCTCAATTTCAGGGACTACTGTAACGATTAAATAAAAGGTGAAAAGATTTTAAAACAGGAAAGGAGGGCCTTACTAGCTAATTGGGATTGCTTTAAGTTTTCAGACCTTACTAGTTGCCTGTCATATTCTCCCCAATTATGGTACCTATTCATTCTTTTGATTCTAGACCTATACAAAAAGCAGAAATGGTCCCCAAATTCACACAGTGTCAGGCAGAAGGTCTGTAGCTTTTGAACAGTTCTAGGTTCTTATTTGGGAGGATGAATGGAACTGGGGAGAAAGGTGACCTAAGATGGGGCATTCCCAGTAGCTCTTAATTGAGGGTGGCAAGCAGAAATTGGCCTAGATGTTTAGGGGGCAACTTTGTTGGTAATAGGATCTTCCTTCAAGGATGCTCTTGACCTAGGCAGGACCAAGAGAGTTCTTTCCTCTCAGGTACAAGTGTTTAAGAATCTTAGTTTATAAATGCCCACAGCCAAGGAAAATTATTCTGAGACAGAGATGACTATGGAGAGAAATCAATGGGAGAGGCTGAGAAAAGTGTCCTAAGGCTAGCATCATCATCCCTGTTCTTTTTATTTTAGCTTCATGATTTTTTTTAACTTAAGCTAATTTGAATTGGGCTTCTCTCATTTGCAACCAAGAAGGCTGATAAGACAAGCAAGGGTGATAAGACAACATTCGAGTTTGCAACACTTCAGAATAAGAGTGTTTACTGACCCCTCTCCTTCTCTCACACCCCCAGATGCAATCCATCAGCGAATTCCACTAGCTTCTTCTTCAGCAGCTATCCAGAATCTCCATTCTCACCTCTTCAGAAACTACAGGGTTTTTAGTCACCATCACCTTTCCTCTGGATGCTTGCCTTCTGTCAGGTCTCCTGTCCCCATGCTTTCCCTGCCATACTCTTCTCACAATGGCCAGAGCGATCCTTTGGAAATAATTATTTCTCCAACTAAAATACATCAGTGACTTTTCACCTCACCCAAAATAAAATCCAAAATCCTTATCATGGCCTCTAAGACCCTCCATGGTTTAGCCCCTTCTGCCCCCTCTGACCTCATCTCTATTACTCTGCCCCTTGCCCATTGCCCTATACCCATACTGGCCTCGTTGATGTTCCCTGAACACACCAAACACCCTCCCACTTTAGGGCCTGAACTACTTCTGCCAGGAAAGTTCTTCTCCCGGCTAGTGTGTGCCACTCCCCACTTTTCACCCAGGTCTCTGCTCAGACATTAGCAGAGAGACATTCACTGCCCACCTCAACTATAATAGCATCCTTCCAGTAGTCCCAGCCCCGTTTCAACCTCTATCCTCCTTACCCTACCTCATTTTTAATAGCACTTAGCACTATCGATTACATTAAACCCGTACGTATATGTTTTCTTTCTTCCACTGAATATTTCCTGAGGACTGGGACCTTTAGCCATTTTGCTCTCTGCCATCAGCACCTAGAACAGCTCCTGGCATTCAGGAGGACTCTGGATATGAGTCACATAATGATACACATGTGGCTGAGCAAATCCTGTGCTCACTCCAGACAGAAATCAAACCATAGGTAACTGGCCTATGAAAGCAAGTAGGTGCAGTCAGAACTTCATCAGTTACTGTTCATTAATCTCTGTGAGGAGCCTTAGGAAACAAGCCACTATGTAGACAGAATGAATGATGCTGGTCTCCGAGCTAACTCCTCTCAGTCTAGTCCAGGAGGACATTGGACAGTAATTCGTAAAGTCTCCCCAGGTAACAATAATAACAACAACCATAACCCAAGATCACCTACTTTATGCCCACTGTTTTAAGTGCTTTGCTTTTGTTAGCTGTTTTTTTTTAAGTGTCATGACTTGTTCATTTTTATTAACGTATGGTTGTTTTTAAATGTGTAAGTTGTGGGTTTACATCAAAGTGATTCAATATATTTATTATTTTCAAGATTCTTTTCCTAATTTTTTTTTTTGTTGTTTTGTTTTTTAGCTGTATCATGCAGCATGTGGGATCTTAGTTCCCTGACCAGGAATTGAAACTCTGTCCCCTGCATCACTGCATTGGAAGTTGAGGGTCTTAACCACTGGACTGCCAAGGAAGTCCTTTGTTAACTTCTTTTAATGACCATAGAGACCCTGTGAGGAAGGTCCTGTTATTACACACGTGTAAGATTAGGAGATTACATCACAAGCTAATAACTGATGAAATAACTGAACAACTTGCTTAAAGTCACAGAACCACTTAGTTGCAAGCTGAGGTTTGAACCATCACATGCTGGTGCACAAATTGAGGTTAGCCACACTGCCACTGTACTATACCATGACTTATATTTTGAAATATAGTTCTCACTGTCTTGTAGTACACACACACACACACACACACACACACGCATGCACGTGCACACACACACACACACACACACACACAATGTATAAAAAAAGCAAAAACGTCACAAAACAATGCTTGCCCACTAATTATGGGCACTATCTACTGTATGACCAGTGATACAAAAAATAAAGCAAAGGGCCCTGTTTGAAGTCCTCTCTCCCCATCACACCCACCTCCACCTCTCATCTTGCTTTTAAACAGATTCCAAGGGTGAATTACACTTAAATCCCCACTGACTCAGTGAAGGGATCTTATTAGACAGTTCACTCCATAAGGAAAAGGACATACCTAGATGAACCCACCTACAGAGAGGAGAAAATCGGACGAGAAGGAAATATTAAATTCTCCTATCACACAATGCTGCCTAATGCTAGCCCCATCCTGCCTACTGGAGAATTTCTACAGAACAAGAGGTAAAACACTCCTGTGACCCAGGGACCGGAGCCCACCAGGCTCCTCTGTCCCTAGGATTTCCCAGGCAAAAATACTGGAGTGGGTTGCCATTTCCTTCTCCCTCTTCCTGACCCAGGGATCAAACCACATCTCCTGTATCTCCTACATTGGCAGGCAGATTCTTTACTACTGAGACACCTGGGAAGTGGTCAGGCATTTTTTTTTTTAACTTCATTTATCTAACTGAGGTTTTATTCTGTACCTCTTAGCATTATTGTTAGATCTTTGAGATATTTTAATTAATTGCCTTTTTATCTCTCATATTTATGCCTTAAAACAGTTTATAGGCGAACACTTTCAAAATAGCTAAATAAATGATTAACCTCTGAATAGAATGATTATCAATTTTTATAAAACAATCCCAGGTTTTCACTTGTACAGTCACTGTGTTACCCAAGGTAGCTTTAAAGTTCTTTTCTAGATATTCTAGAATATACAGTATACTTTATTTGAATGGCAACTGTTAGTGAAAATATTGGGATACATTAGTAGGCTTTATAATTAACTCATCAACCTAAAGCTTAGTTCAAAGAATCAATGATGGGGAAATCTACTAGGAAAAGTTTTATCTAATTGTAGTTATGGCTAGTTGTATTCATGGTTTTTGACCCATTTTCAATGGGTTATTCCAAACATGGCACAAGGTCTTCAAAAACCTCAAATCCTGATTCCAGGTACTATGTAAAATATCTTATGTTGCTTCTGCTCCTTTATTTTCCCTAATATTTCACCACTCACTTTTAAATTCCCAGGTCTCCTCTTAGAAAATCAGTCCAGGCTGATCCCCAACTCACAGCTTCTCTCTGAGTTACAATTCCCAGTTACAAACACCCCAAGAACCTAGTCCTAAATTTAATTTGCAATTTTCTCTGTGAATATGCAAAGACATGGAGAGAGTTTTTTTTTTCCCTTTGGAAGCTCTAAAATTAGCTCTTAAATGATTTCTCCTTCCAAAATAGCTCTTAGGGTTCACAGTAAAAGCTCTAACCATCTTAGTGGCACTGCACTGTTTATTACTTTATTATTTTATTATAGTATTGTTTTATTACTGGAATAATAAAACTCAGAAGGTCACAGTTCACATCTCAGATCTACTACTTATGAGCCATGTGAGCTCTGGCCAGTTCTTAGGTTGTGGTGAGCCTCTGATTTCTCATCTAGAAAATGTAAAGTGGTAATACCTCCTTCCCTGCTGTGGCTGGTATCAGCAATATCAAAGGGAAAGCACTTGGCACATGTTACCAATTAGATGACAGAGTGCAAGGTAGCCTGCTACTAAGAGGACAGGTTTTAAAGCAGGTCCAAAACGAATGCTAGTGGCATGTATGCTAAGTCGCTTCATTCGTGTCTGACTCTTTGCAACCCTATGGACTGCAGCCCACCAGGCTCCTCGGCCTATGGGGTTCTCCAGGCGAGGATATTGGGACTGGGTTGCCATGCCTTTCTCCAGGGGATCTTCCTGACCCAGGGATCAAAGCTGTGTCCCCTGCATTGCAGGGTCTTCTGCATTGCAGGTGGATTCTTTACCCACTGAGCTACCTGGGAAGCCAATACTGGTGGAGATTTTAGCAAATTATCTAACTTCTTTGTGTCTCTACTTTTTCACCCATAAAATGAAAATGATAACAAAAAAGCACACAGATCACATGAGGGTTAAAAATATTTTTAAATATTCAAAACATTTCAAACAAATCTTGTCACATAGTAAGCAAAATATGTGAGCTTTTAGATCCTAAAAATTAACAATACATATTCCTTGATACATTCTGGGAATAATTTGAGGGACTTGGATATTTTCTTCAAAATGTAGAAATTGCAGTTATTTTTCTCCCCAAATGGGCGTTAAAAAGAGAAACATTGAAGGAAAATTTTCCCTGCAACTCATTTATGTGTTTGTTTCCTGAACATAAGGCTATTAAAATCATTTAAGTTAATAGAATGTTAAAACATATATTAGACCAAGGGAAATGCTGATGCTGAAAACATTTGCTTCCATTATGTGGCTGGTTAAATAAAAGAAGTGTTTCACTTGGCCAGTGAGATACTGCTTCTCAGAGAACTTGGAGAAGATGAATTACCCAAATGCCCCCAAAAGTTCCCTCTGCATAAATCCAATCTATCCTAGAGGCATAACTGACAGCAGAAACAACCCAAAAACTTAGCAAAAGCTGAGCCTAATGTGTACTCTACCTGGTGATGAATAATTTAACTAGTCTCCCAATTTTTGAGACTCATAAGAAGAAAAGGTTTACTGTACATATGACAAGGTATAGTTAAACAGGAGTGAAAGCCAGGAATATTTTCCCTCTTGGCAATAATGGAATGTCCTAAGTTAACTGATTTAGGACACCTAGGGAAAACTTTTTGGAATTGTACTAGTTCAGCTTTGCTTCTATCATTGAAGTGCACATTTAGGAATTTAAAAAATATATATTGTTCACTGGTATGTTTTTGAGTAGCAATAAATAGCAGAAGGATCAAATCAAGCTGAGAAGAACTAATCTCATTAAAAGCTGAGAAGAAAAACTAATCTCATTAAGTATATTTTAAAGGATTTTGTGTTTTCACTTTACAAGCTTAATGCTATCAGACCTTCCCAAATGGTAAAGGACCTACTTGTCAATGCAGGAGATGCAAGAGTCGCAGGTTTGATTCCTGGGTGGGGAAGATTCCTGAAGAAGGAAATCGTAACCTGCTCTGGTACTCTTGCCTGGAAAATTCCATGGACAAAGGACACTGGTAGGCTACAATCCATGAGGTCACAAAGAGTCGGGCATGACTGACTTCACACACATACACAATGCCATCAGATCATTCTTACTGTAAACCAGAAATGACTAGAAACTGTATTATAGGCCAGTGTGGTTCACCTCTGTGTGGGTTTAACACTGCATTTGCTTGGGGGTGATCTGGAGCCCGTGGAATGGGCTCCATTTTGGAAGAGCCCAAGATTTTGGATTTTGCAACCCTAAGATTTTGGAAGGTCCCCACCTGGCCTAAGCAGCTATAGTTCATTCTATAACGAAAGGTTAGAACCTGAAGAAGGACCTCTACATGGATGGTGGTCACTGGACTATGGAGTCCCATGGATATCCTAAGGTCCACCCATCTTAGAAAGCACTCATCACTTCCCACTGCTGTCTCCACACTGATCTCGGAGAACCCTACAAGTAACTAGCCGAAGTATAACTCCAACCTGACCTTGTGTACCCGATAGTATGGCTGATGAAAGGCTGAAACATTTGGATTACAACTTTCTCACTTTCAGCCATAACAAAAGGAAAGAAAAAATACATTCCTAGAGCATGGCTACTGAAGATACTTCTACTTATAGCATCTCATTTGCTTTCTGGGGCTCACAGTATCTAACCCATCCTCTTTCTGGGTTCATCTCCCCACAGTGGATACTGGCATATCCTCCATGTCTTCTAGGAGGCTTGGAACTAGATATGCACACTCTTCTGTTCAGAATAAAGAGAAAAAGACTTAGAGAAAAACATTGTGTTCTCTCCCCTCTTCCTAAGACCTAACTTCAGAGTCTTCATTTCTTATCTGAGAACCTCCTCTTGCCCTTGTAACTGACATCATACTGACAGTAAAGAATCTGCCTGCAATGCTGGACACCTGGGTTCAATCCCTGAGTCAAAAAGATCCCCTGGAAAAGGGAATGGCAACCACTTCAGTATTCTTACCTGGAGAATTCCCAAGAGCAGGGGAGTCTGGCGAGCTACAGTCCATGGGGTCGCAAAGAATCATCGGACATGACTAAGTGACTTTCACTTTCACTTTCCAACAATTCCCTTAAGAGAGACGATCAATGTTCCACCAAGAGAAGTAGTCTATGGGCATCAGCTGAACAACCATATCTCAGCACATTATGGCTCCTGAATAAGAACAAACATACATATTTCATTTCATCCTTACAGCACCCCCTTGATTTGAATAATTGGGTTCCTCTAACTGGTAGATTTTAGCTTCTGCAAATAGTAAAGTCTGTATTACTTTGGAAGAACTGAAAAAGTTCTGTGATACAAATCTGGGAAATGAATTTCAAAAGAAACATGCTATCAAATAAAACTTTTTATACCATAAGTTAACACCATTAAGTCATAGTTTATGCATAGAACATTTAATATAAACTGAAAAGATCAATAGAAAAAAACAGGCACATAACAGTGCTGCATGTTGATAGGACCTGGGGGTTAGGGTAGAAGATACCAAATTTCTGCTTTGTCTGTGTCTTCAACGATGATATGCAGGCCACATAAGCAATATCAAAAGACTGAAAGATTGAAAGTTTCAGTATATACAGTCTAGGTTCCTATAATATTCAAATTTAAAAGATGAACTAAAATAAAATATATGGAAATGTTATTTATAACTGACAAATTATGACATGAAAATAAAAATATTACTCTCACTTTTGGCATTTTTCTGGATTCTGTTTCTTAGATTTCACTATATATTACCCACCAGTAAAAATACTTGAGGGGGTTAAAGCCCAGTAGTTAGAGAAACATAACTCAGAGAGATGCACTTAAAATTGGCTTGTGAAACTTTGTACTTTTTAAGATAAAGAAGCTTTCAGTCAAAGTCTTGGATGTGATGAAATGAAATTACACTGAAAATACAATGATACGAGTGTTTATGTCACAGGGGAAACCTGGAAGGAATTCATAAGAAACAGGGGGGAAAAAAAGAAATGAATTTATGAAGTTTCTAGATGTACTTCCTAATTAAGATATATTATTAACTAAATTGTAGTTTGCAGTTGTTCCTCCCTACAGTTTCTGATTCATTTACTTCTGGTTCATTTGCTTGTCATAAATTCCGGAGTCCTAGAGTCACTGCAAATGCATCACTGAATTGCTTTTTGCCACAGTAACCTTTTATCTCACTGCTTGAGGCACACATTTCTAGGATGCAAGTTTATCTGGGATAACACCAAGTAACTCAGATAGTACAGCCTCAATGGCAGCCAAAAAACTTTTGGCTTTTGTACAACAAATTTTGTACAATTGTACAACAAATCTTTGTACAATTCAGACAACTTTCTAGCCTGTAGCCCCAGATTTTCTCTAAATCTACCATCTACTCATTTTCTTTACCACCCTCACTGACCTCTTATTAACACTTATCCCTGACACTCAAACTCTTTGGAGACGATGGAACTTCACTTAAAATGTTCAACTAGAGAGAGAATCCTTTTTCCTTTGTTCTTTCCTCCCTTCCTTTTTCCTCCTTTCCATCAATACTCCCTTCTTCTGCATTCAGTGAACATTGAGAATCAACCATATGACAGATTTTGTCTGATGGATATATATTTATAACTGTGACATAGTCTGTTGTTGTTCAGTTGCTAAGTTGTATCCAACTCTTTGTGACCCCATGGACTATAGCATGCCAGGCTTCTCTGTTCTCCTCTATCTTCTAGAGTTTGCTCAAACTCATGTCCACTGAGTTGGTGATGATATCTACTCATCTCATCCTCTGCTGCCCCCGTCTCCTTTTGTCTTCTATCTTTCTTTCCCAGCATCAGGCATCAGCTCTTTGCATCAGGTAGCCAAAGTATTGGAGCTTCAGCATCAGCATCAGTCCTTCCAATGAGTATTCAGTGTTGATTTCCTGCAGGATTGACTGGTTTGATCGCCTTGCAGTCCAAGGGACTCTCAAGAGTCTTCTCCAAAACCACAATTCGAAAGCCTCAATTCTTTGGTGCTCAGCCTTCTTTGTGGTCCAACTCTCACATCTATACATGACTACTGGAAAAACCATAGCTTTGACTATACAGACCATTGTTGCAAAGTCTGGCCTCCACCACAAAAGATTTTACAGTCTGGTGGAGAAGACAGACCCTTCAACATACTATGACATTGAAGTGAGAGGATGTATGAACGTGTTGTTTTAGGAGCAGTGACATAGATGGTCTCATAACTCTGTTAGAAATAAGAGGGACTGCTTCCAGAATGTGGAATGTTTAAGCCAGTAGAAGAAGCTGAAAATGTAGGCAGGAGCAAGAGTAACTGTACCAAGGAGAGTAAACTTCATCCTCTGGACTGGTGATTGGCTAACACGGACGTTGGGCCAAGTCCCCATCCTGCCACCTATTTTTGTAGATAGTTTGGTTGTAATTAAGCCACACTCAGTTTATTCAATTATTACCTGTGGCTGTTTTCATGTTACAATGTCAAAGTTTACTTGAGACAGAGCTCATATGGCCCCAAAAGCCTAGGTATTCACTACCTGATCCATTACAGTAGAAGTTTGCTGACCTCTACCATACAGCTGTGATTTGCAGCTTCCCTGCCACATCATGGTATGCAAGGAAAATGGTAACATTTGAACAGTAAGTTGGGTTAAACAGAGATGCTACTCATGACCAGAAACAACCAGTCTGGAACTCTGAGCTACACAGAGCCCTCTGTGAACAGCCTTAAGTGGGCATGAATGTAAGTGTAGATGTTTTATCAGGCGAGGACCTATTACTAGCACATGGGTTGGGGGGAAGAAAAATACCCTTTATATTGAGAAGTCACTAGAGAATATTTTAAGCAAGAATGTATATATATATAATGTTTAGCCAAGGAAAAAAATGCAATGAGAAATTCAAAAATAACTTCCTTAGGGAAATCAGAAGTTCAAGGATTTATAGTTCTAACCAGCAAGTTGAAATCAATCAAGCAAAAAAGAAAAGCATATATTTAATAACTTTCATCTGAAAAAATATTCTATTAGGCTCCAAAGGGAGATAAAGACAGAGGCCTGACATCGTCATGGAGCTTGAGTGTTAGCCCTGCTTCCCTCAGAGGACTGGAAATAAGGGTGCCCCCTGTCTGCCTATTTATTTCAGAGCTGAGGAGAGATAGAAACCACTTCTTGGCAGCCTTTTGTGACTTGAGGCTCCTGATTGAAAGAGAACCCAGAACTTTGAGAAATGCCAGGAGCTGTCTTCTGCTCACAAACAACAAGCATATTTGGGGATGACATCATCACAGCTCTGTAAGACTACCTGCTGACATTTGTGGCCCTGGATTGTTCCATTTCCAGAAATTCTGTCATTAGGAATTCTAAGTTGAAGAATCCCTTATGAAATTGTAAAGATTCCGAATCCCAGAAGTGGCTGAGAGCTTATTGAAGCTTCATTCACTCATGAAAGACATACTGGATACTCTCACTATTGCGGGTGTTGTGCTAAACCCCGGATATCAGATAAGTCAATGTCTGTAGCTTAGTTGAGAAATAACTAGATCAGGTTCTGTAGGAAGAAGACCCAGGGGTGTGTGTGTCTGTGTGTGCATATGAGGGCATGCGAATATACTGGGTGCATGCTAGGGAGATAGCAAGGTCTTTAGACAAAGAGGCAGAAGCAGGGACAGAAAGCAGATATCCTAGAGACAACTTTCAGCCACTTCATACTTGTGCCTCAGGCTGTCTCTGTAAGATAATTTCTTTTTATAACACGTTACAAGAAGCAACACCACCCATGCCTCACCTGCCTGCATGAAGTATTTACATATTTTCATCAGTTTTGTTCTCAGATGCCCAATTACTAATATACCACTTTAAAAATCCAGCCATTCTGACAGCAAGCCAGGAAAGCAACAGATGCAAGAGAAAGATTCTTATCAGAACCTACTGACACATGAAACCAAAGTGGCATTTTGATCAATAGCTGCTGAGCAGCTGGGTGGTGCAATGGCCTTGGAGGTGCCACTCTACATCCCTGTGATTTTCATCATTCCTCTCCATCTTTATAGCTGCCCCTTTCCTAGTTTTAGGATGATGAAAAGGAACTAGCCAAAAAACTGATTCCTCAACAGGTAATATTTCAGTAGCTTTTGAACAACCATTTCAGGGACTATGAAAAATGATGTCATAAATTCTAGGGTGCACTTTACACCCTAGATCTTCTCAGTTTCATCCATTTGTAGTATCTCCATTGTCCTGAGACACATAAGATGCACTCTGATTCTCATCCTGTTTCTTCGCTGGGAGTAAATCTGGTGTCACAGTCCTTGCAATTGTGGACCATTAAGACTAGACTGTCTTTGAGATTATTTACCTGATAAATGGCTTACATCATACTCCAGCAATATAGCCAAGCCTTTATATAATTGCCTCGTTACAAAGGGAGCAATTTAAAGTCTTTGCCAGCATAGAGGATCATTCGGTTCAATGACTAAATTTATTCTATTAACAAGGCATAGAGTGATGCTTAGAAATGTCATCTGGTGTTAAACCTTAGAAGATATGATTACATCTGATTAACTTGATGTGGTGCTTTACCATACACTCAAAAGATAATAGAGAAGTGTCATGGTATTTACCATTTTCTTGTAAATTGCTCTTTAGACACTTCTACTCCCCAGAGCCAACCTACTAAACATTTGTTTCTCAGAACTTGCTTCTATAACATTCAAGCCACTTTAATAAGCATTCTTAGAGTATCTACTGTAGCATGCACAAGGTATTGGGCTAGGTGCTAGGAATCCAGCAATTTACAAAATGCTCCTACTTTCTACCCTGAAGAAGCTTGGCAGAAAAGAATGGGAAGTCAGTGGAATTGCTATCTACGTGGGTGACAAAATATTCCCCCTTTGTATCCCAGCCCCACAGATACTATCTTGGATTTTCCCAGTCCTCTCTACCCCCAACATCTAACCTACATGGATACTGTGATGGTTTATTTTATGGATCAACTTGGATAATACACAGTGGCCGGCTGTTTGGTCAAATAGTCTAGGTGCCGCTTGTTGTTCAGTCATTGTCATACCCAACTCTTTGTGACCCCATGGACTATGGCACGTTAGGCTTCCCTATCCTCCACTAATTCCTGGAGTTTTGCTCACCTTCATGTCCATTGAGTCAGTGATGCTATCTAACCATCTGATCTCTGCTGCTTGCTTCTCCTTTTGCCTTCAATCTTTCCCAGCATCAGGATCTTTTCCAATGAGTTGGGGGCTTTTCATATCAGGTAGCCAAAGTATCAGTGCCAGCAACAGTCCTTTCAATGAAAATGCAGGGTTGGTTTCCAAATGCAGCCCAAGGGACTCTCAAGAATCTTCTCCAGGACCACAATTCAAAAGCCTCAATTCTTAGGCACACAGTCCTATTTATGGTCCAACTTTCACATCCATATATGACTACTGGAAAAAACCATAGCTTTGACTAGATGGACTTCTGTCAGTAAAGTGATGTCTCTGCTTTTTAATATACTGCCTAGGTTTCTCATAGCTTTTCTTCCAAGGAGCAAGTGTCTTTTAATTTCATGACTGCAGTCACTGTCCACAGTGATTTTGGAGCCCAAGAAAAGAAAATCTGTCATTGCATCCATTTTCCCCCCATCTATTTGGCATGAAGTGATAGGACTGGATGCCATGATCTTTTTTGAACGTTGAGGTTTAAGCCAGCTTTTTCACTCTCATCTTTCAACTTCACAAGAGGCTCTTTAGTTCCTCTTCACTTTCTGCCATTAGAAACGGTATTATTTGCATATCTGAGGTTGTTGATATTTCTCCCAGCAATCTTGATTCCAGCTTGTGATTGATCCAGCCTGGCATTTTGCGTGATGTACTCTGCATATAAGTTAAATAAGCAGGGTGACAATATAAAAATATGTCATACTCCTTTCCCAATTTTGAACAAGTTTATTGTTCCATGTCTGGTTCTAACTGTTGCTTCTTGACCTACATACAAGTTTCTCAGGAGACAGGTAAGGTAGGTGACCTGGTACTCCCATTTTTCAAGAATTTGTCACAATTTTGTTGTAATCCACACAGTCAAAGGCTTTAATGTAGTCAATGAAGCAGAGTTTCTCTGAAACTCCCTTACTTTCTCCATGATTCAATAAATGCTGGCAATCTGATCTCTGGTTCCTCTGCAGTACATGAACCAAAATTCCTAGTTCATGTACTGCTGAAGCCTACGGACACGGTCAAGTAGGATATGGCAAGATTAAACATCAACATCTTAGGAATCAGTGAACTAAAATAGATGGGAATAGGTGAATTAAACTCAAATTACCATTATATCTGTGGGCAAGAATTCCTTAGAAGAAATAGAGTAGACACTACTATGAAAGTATTTTTAACATGTGGTGAGCATTTAAATTAATGTACTTTGAGTAAATCAGATTATTCTCCATAACATGGGTGGGTCAAGCAATAAGCTGAAGACCTAAGAGAAAAGACTGAGGTCTCCTGATAAGGATAGAAGTCCACTTTTAGAACCCCCCTACCATCTCAAGATTGCAGAGAACTCTTCTCTTGTTCTCCAGTCTGCTAAGCTACTCTGTAAATTTCAGACTTTCCATGCCCAACATTCAATAACACTCCCTAAAATAAATCTGTCTGTCTCTTTCTCTGTATGTCTCTGTCCTTATCTCTTCATGTATATATATCCATGGGCACTGTATTCTTTAGCTTTGGACTTGCTTTGGTCAGCTGGAGGCATAGACAAGAAGATCAGAGGGAAAGGAGAGAGTGAGGTATTCCTTGGCTCCCTTCTTGTAGGGCCCTTGGTTAGCACTGACTTTGTCCTAGTTATGGCTGTGGCACCTGCCCAGTGTTTTGTTTTGTTTTTTTTTTTTTTTCCTATTTTAATGTTCTATGTCTCTCTTTTTCTGGATTATGATAACCACTCTGTCCTCTCTCATCTTCAGGCCTTGGTGCAGCTATAGTTTATTATCATTATTTACCTGGGATATTCACCACACCTTGTCAGGTGTCCTTCAATCCCATTTATACCTGTGTAAATAGTTATTTCACCTGAATTCTCCTAAATGTGTACATTTGAGTGTGCCAGTTATTTCCTGTTGAGACGGTGACCCTGATTCACAAACATTCGACAAAATCTCTTCTCAAACTTTAATAAAAATAGTTTTGTAATATAGAGTATACTGGGATCCAATGAGTGGATCATTATTTCAGTGTCTATTAGCTCTTTATAGGAAAATTTTCTTCAGTGTCAACCTATTTACAAGCAAAGGATTTTGCTCAGAAAGTTCTAGAGCAAGAAGGAAATTGATTAATTGTCCAGCTCAACCATGATTCAGCACAATTTTCACACTGAGAAAACTAAATGTGGAGAGCTATAAAGACCACATAGGATTGCACAGTTGGCATTGGGACTGATTCTAAAAACCAAGTTAAACTTTACATTGTTAAAGAAATTTTTAAGTCTTAAAATCTATGATTTCAAAAATATCTCAGATGACAAGATTTGTGCTAAACAGACTGCAGAAGAACTGCTATAAAGTCATTCTACAGATAAAAGGAGATCTCACTGGTGAACTCCTGCTCAATGGATGAGCCGATAGTGTGTTTTTTGCTGTTTGCTCTGGTTACAAGCTTTTCATCCCAAAGTATTGACAGCACAACCTCTTAGCCTAAGTATTTTGCACAGAGAACTATAACTGCTCATACACAGAGACCTCCTCTCAGCAATGATAAAGTACAGTTAACAGATAATGTCATTGATGCCTTGGGTGGTGATCAAGGTTTGGTGAATTATTAATAATAAAATTGTGCTACTGGTTTCCATCTTTTCTTATTTCAAATCTTGTCTGTCAATGTCTGTGGCCATATTAACATTTATAATTTCTGGTAAATTGGATAATTTACTAACCGTTACGGACTGAATGTTTGTGTCCCTCCCCTGAAATTCATATGTAGAAACCCTAATTCCAAATGTGATGATATTAGGAAGTGGGGCCTTTGGGAGGTCATTAGGGTGATGAGGATGGAGTCCGCATGAATGGTATTAGTGCCTTACAAGGGGCGGAAGTGACCAGAGTTCTCCCCTTGTGCCAGGTGAGGACAAAGGTGAGAACCAGGAAGGAGGGCCTCATCAGACACCAAATCTCTTGGTGTCTTGATCTTGGACTTCCCAACCACCAGAACTTTGAGAAATCAATGTTTGTTATTAAACCACCTAATCTATGGTATTTTTGTCATAGTATCTTGACTGAACTGAGACACCTATCTAAAGTAGACATTATTTCTGAATATCTTAATGTAGCTATAATATGTTACACCTGTGCAATTCTCTCTTATTAACATTTTCTGAAATTTAGAGTAGACGGATACGAAACTACATCATATATAGTCGAGAACTCAGAGTAGACTTTTTCGAAGGCCGATAAAATATTTGTGCAAAGGAACACAGCAGCTACCCCCACTCAATTCTCACAAGCCACTGAACAGCGGACGGGCCTCCCTGACACACTCCTACCTGTCTTACCTGGATCAAAACCACCGGAGCTGAAGCTGCTGTGCTTCACTTGCTAATCCCCGAACCAGGCAGCCCTCCCTCACAGTAAAAAAGAGGTCTTTTTCTGGCTTCCTGCAGGCTCCAGGGGAAAAGAGTTCATTTAGATTTAGATAAGGCTGAGACTCCATCTGAGCCCCAAAGCCACGGGAGGCTCTCCCCAGCTGAGGGCTCAGGCGCCTACATCTCTGCCCGGAGAAAAGGGCCCTCGGCCCCCGCTGAGCGGGGAATATTGCTCCTCTTCATCCCTTCCTCCTCCAGGGCCTTGGCATGCCTGCCACACACCTTTTCAGTATAGATTAAACACTTGTAATTCCATTTTTAGTTAAACTGTATTTTGTCAGCTCCCAGGTGTTTCCTCCCAGACAGCAGTGTGGAGATGAGCTTGTGATTTATCTTCTGAGTTCTGCACAGGATAACAGGAAAAAAAGGGCTCAGTGTGCTGAGGGGCTTGGGGGGGAGAAATGCATGATCATTTAATATAAAGAAAATGGCCCCTGGCCTTTGCTTCTTTATCCTCAGGCTGCGCAAAAATCCACCTCCACAGGAATATGATACCTGCACTGTGTGAAGCCCAACACATGTTCCAAAGGGTCAAGAACCACACCCTTGTAGTTTCAAGTGCTCTACACAGGTAGGAAGAAAGAAAAAAAGATGAAATAAAGGAAGGGGAAAAAAAGGGAGGGAAGGAGAGAAAAATGGAGGAAAGAAGGAATCAAAGAGGAATAAGAAGGAGTTCACATTTTCATACAGTTCATTTATCTGACATTTATCAACATTATTGAGCACTGTGATAGAACCAAGCCAACCTGCCACTATCTCTCCACTCTGCTGGAAGGGAAGGTGCTGTATGCTTACTGTGTGCTGGGTGTCTCACATATTCTGTAATAAAAATAAGAGCGTACATTTATTCAACTGTATGTCAGGCATTTTGGGGACACAATTTATGTACTTTCATTTAATGCTTACAACCTTAAAGAGGTAGTATTATTATCTGTTTAAAAAGAGGAAAATGGAGGATGCCCTAGGACTTCACTAAGTGCCAGAATGAAACTTTGAACATGGGACACTACAAAGTCAATCATCTTTATATTTATTTTTTTTTATCTTTTGATGTTTTTATTTGAAATTGACATATGTGCTGTGCTACAGATTTTATTTCTTTCCTTCTACTTGCTGAATATTATATTTTTGAAAATTCAGTCACCTTTCTTTGTATGAACCCAGTGCGTCTTGTCTCTGGAATCTAGTTTTCCAGCACGAGCCCCCACCTTCTGACTGCCTTAAGAATGTTTTAGTCCTGTTTTAAAATAGAACTAAACAAACAAACAAACAAAAACTGAGATTGGACCTAAGTTATCTAACTCATAGAAAATCAAACTTGCATTGAGTGGGAACAGGATCTGAACCCAGTTCTATATGACGCCCAAAGCCCAAGTTCCATCTGTGGTACCATCTTAACTTCTTGATTTCTGACTGAAATCCCTGTGATTATAATCTAAAAAGTGCTGGGTGATGGAGACTGAACTGCACTGTTCTCATCCCACCCCTCCTGCCCTCTCCCATATGTAAGTCTTCTAAGAAGTTGAACTTTGAGTTCACCTACACGGCCTCCTCATTGCCACAACTCACCTTGCCTATATTCTGGCTCTCAGCCTCAAGACCATGAAGTCCAGGATCCAAGGAAAGAGGGTTCCAATAGTCATTCCGCTGTTTTTTCCTACAGCAGATCCAGACATGCAGCACTCCTGACATTCCTCAAGCATCCATTCCACAAACATTTATTGATTATCCCAGTATGAACTACAATAAGTCTTAAAGCTACAGAAATGCATGTAGTGCAGCGAGAACTGCCCACAAGAAAAGTCAACATCCAGTATAGAAACAGACATGATAACCAAACATTTACAAATAAATAAATTCCTGGGGGCTTTAAGTCAAGTCTAGATTCTATAAATTAGATCTAAATGGAGGTAGACCAAGAAAAGGACAGTAGATGTCCTAGAGGTCTCAGAGAAGTTCCTTCAAGACAGGAAGTAGCCTATCTTGAAGGAAAAGAAATAGTTTACCAGATCTAAAAGCAGAAGCTTTTGGCAGGCACCCTTCACATGTGCAAAGGCAGAAGTAAAAGAACACACGAAATTCTAGAAACGACCATAGTTCCATGATGGGAGTGGGATGTAGGAAGACTGGCAGGATCATGTTCTGTAAACTCTTCTTGATTGTATTTTATAGGTCACAGAGTCAATAAACAACCTAAATTCCTGGTTGCAGCTCGAGTGTACCGAATCCATCACTAGCTCTGCTTGGGGGTGGGAGGTAGGTTCTAGGGAATGGGGTGTTCCACAGATGCATCTGCATCATCTCCCTTAGATCTGGACAGAGGGACCAGAACTAGACTTCCCAGGGCCTCTTGTCCCTCTGATATGCTACAGTCTCGCAGCCAAAGTCCTGACTGGCCATCACAGCTTCCCTGGCTCAGCTCTCCTCTCTCCCTTCCTCCTGGCAACACTTTGAATCTAAAATAAAATCAGCTTCTGCCCATAGTGAGTAATTACAATTATAATGGTATTTCTAAGAGCTTTTTGTCTCCCTCCCCCTTTCTGTCCTGTGGCGGCCCCTGGGATGGATAAACTCGGTGAATTTTACATGATGTGAAAACCAAATCATTTACCCAAAAGCTGCCTAACGAGGTTACTTTGGAAAGGAACACTACTCATAAAACAGAAATCAAAATGCCAAAAGGCAGAGGAAGAAATGTTTCAATAGTTGCATTCCTGACACCCACAGGCAAAGGAAATATAGAAGGACAAGTGATACTTAAAAGTAATCAAAAGCCATGATGTTATTTTAAGGCAGATCATCTCACAGGTGAGAATATAAATAAGAATAATTCTTTACATCTCCAGAGCAGCATAGCTCTTAGCTTTTCCAAAAATGTTTTCACAAATACCATCTCAGTTGAGACCCACAACTATTTTGTAGAGAATTCATACTCAGAGAAACTAGGGGTCAATTGTTTAAAGAATTACCCAAGGTCATGTGACCCATAGTGATAAAGTCCATATGAAAAACACGCCTTCCGCCTCACGGTCAGCATTCTTGTGATAAGCTGAATTTTCCCCTGGAAGAAGCTTTTATTATTCCACAGACATATGATAGTGCTGATTATGTGCCAGTCAATATTCTAAGTGTTTAGGAATATTGACATATTTTAACACTGATAACAATCTTGAGGCCTGGAGAGATTTAGTAACTTGTCTAAGCTGCCACAGCAGAGCCAGGACTTGAATTCCTGTGGTCGGATTTCAGAAAAACAGCTCGTAACCACTAGGTTTTGCTGCTACTCTGAGTTCATATTCATAATTTCCAAACAAAGAAAAATGTTTCATCTCTAATCTATTGTTTACTTACTTTCTAAAGACTGACTTTTTAGAGTTTCTCTCTTGAAAGCTCTTCAAAGTCAGTGCATTTTAATGTCTTAGACCACAGGATCCTCTAGGCCCTATCATGGGATCTTTGAGGTTAAAACTACCTTTATAATAATACCAGAACATTATTTCCCTTTTCACTTTCATTCTGTAGACAAGTGTACAGTGAAGGTGTTCAGAGGTTACCTAATGTATGACATTGCAGTAAGTTGCATACAGAAACAGATAGGACAATGTAGCATTCATCTATTAAACCAGACATTAAAGTCATTGGCAAAAATGTAAAACAATTCCACTCTTCTCACTAGTTGTCTTTCTTTGGAAAAGCAATGATTTTTTTTCATTAAAAATATGTAAACGTAATGGATTTATTGTTGCTTTTCAAATAAGTTTATTTAAAATTTTTCATTTTTAATTTCCAGTAATGTAAATATCAAAGATAATTCACATAGGGTTTTTGAAGATTGAAAAAGTATAAATGGCTCCTGAGACCAAAAAGTGAGAATTCATCATTCAGTACAGTCCTGCATCTCAGGGAATCTAACATGTTCATTGTTTTCCTGTTTGAGATTCTTCCTAGAGCTTTGGCCCTTCTGATCCAACACGTGTGAACTAGTTGCTATCTCTCTGATACATGGGACTTTCTCTAATGTGTAGTCAGTCATTCAGTCATGTCTGACTCATTTTAATCCCATGGATTGTAGCCCACCAGCCTCCTCTGTCCATGGAGTTTTCCAGGCAAGAATACTGGAGTGGGTTACCATTTCCTTCTCCAGGAGATCTTCCCGACCCAGGGATCAAACCTGTATCTCTTGCATCTCCTACATTGGCAGGCAGTTTCTTTACCACTGTGCCACGTGGAAAGCCCTCCTCCTTCCTTTAATAATTAACTCCTTTTTCTTCCTCCTGTGTTGAATGATTTGTTTCATGAATAATATGTCTTCCTCTTTATTGAGTAGTTGTTCCATTAGCTGGACAGGAAGAGCTGTATGAGATGTAAAAATTTTTTGAGAACTTGCCCATATAAAAATGAATTTATGTGACATTTACATTATTCTTTATTGATAAAAAATTCTAAACCAAAATTTCCCTTTGGTGTTTTTGAAATCACTGTCCCATTATCTTCCAGCTTCAATGCATTGTTGAAAATCTAGTGTCAATCTGATGCTCAGTCCTTTTTGGGATACCTAGTTTCTCTCCTCCTTAGCTGTATTCAGACACTGTATGATGACAGAAGTCTTTTCTTATTCACTGTGCTGGGCACACAATGGATCCTTTCAATGTGAAATCATAGTCTGTATTACTTCTTGGACAATTACCACCCCCCACCACTATCATTTTATGATTTATTTTTGAAATTCCTACTAATCAAATATTGTGCCTTCTTGATTGCACCCATAAATTCTTCTTTCCCTAATTTCCATCTCTATATTTTAGCCCTACTTTCTGGAAGTATTGATCAATTTTTGCATTCCATTCTTCTATAGATCTCTCTGAAATTTTTACCACCATGTTTTTACTTTCTGAAAGTTCTTTCTTATTTTCACTACCTTTTTTTTTTTTTTTACAGTATTCTCTTCTCAATTAATGGAAACAATATCTTCTGTGAGAATGATCAATTATAGATTTTTAGATGACAAAAGTTTCCTGGGGTTTTTTCTATGTATTCTTCTAAAATTTCTTTTTGTTTATTTTAGTTTATTTCATGTTGGAAGCTTTTCTCAAGTATCCAGCATACTTGGTTTGTCACTCATATTTAAGAATGGGGTATTACAGATTTAACACCTGCTTTTCTGTGTGGTGAGATGAATGACGTGCTTTTGCAAGGGTGCCACCAAAGTAGACATACCAATTGCTCTTTTTAGCTAGTAAAGAAAAGCTGGAGGTCATAAACTTGGTAGGCAGTACTCTGGGAACAGGGTGGAGAGAAGATGATGTGGCAGAGCAATCAATGTCTCTATTGTAGACTTTATTTAATCCTTTGTTTTTTTAGAAGTTGACTCGTGCTTTTCAGTTTTTCAGGTGCTATATACTCTTATATTGAGTTTGGAGTCTTATTTTCTTATTTGTTTTTATTTGTTTGGGTCTTGGTTTTGTTTTATTTTTTAGATAAAATACACAGCTAGTCTTGTAATCCAACTGTAAAAAGTTTTAAGTTATGCCAATTTAATGCACAGCAGTAGTAGAGATGGGAATATGGTTGAATGGACAAACCCACTGATCTTGCACCTGAATGAGGCTGTCATGAAGCTATAATGATATAGAATCAAACTATTAATACAAATATTTTTTGGAAAATGGTACTTACTGTTTTTCACTATAATAAATGCCACAGAGGAGGAGATGGATGATATAAACATGAAAGCTTTCTGATGGCACTAGTTTAAATGGATGAGAAATATAGTAGTCACAAGGGATCTTCCCAAAAAAGACTTACCACAATCCAGCAACTGAACTGTGATCTTTGGCTCTATTGAATATTGTAATTATTTCCTCATTAAGGTGAAAGTGATGCCATCCAACCATCTCATCCTCTGTCATCCCCTTCTCCTCCAGCCCTCAATCTTTCCCAGCATCAGGGTTTTTTCAAATGAGTCAGCTCTTTGCATCAGGTGGCCAAAGTGTTGGAGTTTCAACTTCAACATCAGTCCTTCTAATGAACACCCAGGACTGATCTCCTTTAGGATGGACTGATTGGATCTCCTTGCAGTCCAAGGGACTCTCAAGAGTCTTCTCCAACACCACAGTTCAAAAGCATCAATTCTTTGGCACTCAGCTTTCTTTGTAGTCCAACTTTCACATTCATACATGACTACTGGAAAAACCACAGCCTTGCCTAAACAGACCTTTGTTGACAAAGTAATGTCTCTGCTTTTCAATATGCTGTCTAGGTTGGTCATAACTTTCCTTCCAAGGAGTAAGCGTCTTTTAATTTCATGGTTGCAATCACCATCTGCAGTGATTTTGGAGCCCTAAAGAATAAAGTCTGTCCCTGTTTCCAGTGTTTCCCCATCTATTTCCCATGAAGTGATGGGACCAGATGCCATGATCTTAGTTTTCTGAATGTTGAGCTTTAAGCCAACTTTTTCACTCTCTTCTTTCACTTTCATCAAGAGGCTCTTTAGTTCTTCACTTTCTGCCATAAGGCTGGTGTCATCTGCATATCTGAGGTTATTGATATTTCTCCCAGCAATCTTGATTCCAGCTTGTGCTTCTTCCAGCCCAGTGTTTCTCATGATGTACTCTGCATATAAGTTAAATAAGCAGGGTGACAATATACAGCCTTGTTGGACTCCTTTTCCTATTTGGAACCAGTCTGTTGTTCCATGTCCACTTTTAACTGTTGCTTCCTGACCTGCATACAGGTTTCTTAAGAGGCAGGTCAGGTGGTCTGGTATTCCCATCTCTTTCAGAATTTTCTACAGTTTATTGTGATCCACACAGTCAAAGGCTTTGGCATAGTCAATAAAGCAGAGATAGATGTTTTTCTGGAACTCTCTTGCTTTTTTGATGATCCATCGGATGTTGGCAATTTGACCTCTGGTTCCTCTGCCTTTTCTAAAACCAGCTGAACATCTGGAAGTTCACATCTGGAAGGTATTGCTGAAGCCTGGCTTGGAGAATTTTAAGCAAATACTCATTGGACATGGGTTTGGGTGAACTCCAGGAGTTGATGATGGACAGGGAGGCCTGGCATGCTGCAGTTCATGGGGTCGCAAAGAGTTGGACACAACTGAGTGACTGAACTGAACTGAAGGTGAAAGTATCCAGTTGAGAAGTGGGAGAAAAAAAAAAGAGAGGTATAATGAAATATTATTTTTTCCTCTGAATACTGACTTTATGATGAATTTTTTGAATTGTGTGTTTTGTTTTTTTATGTGTGGTTTTCTTTTTTTTTGGTCATGCCATATGGCTTGTAGAAACTCAGTTCCTTGATCAGGAATCAAACCTGGGCCCTTGGCAGTTAAAGTGCTGAGTCTTAACCACTGGACCACCAGGGAATTCCCTTTAAAATTGTTTTATTGCACTAATTAGATTAGATTTAGATTACACTGAGTGGACAAGTCAATGACCTTTTTGTGCGTGTATACTTACGGAACCAATATCTTGTTAAGACAGAAAACATTCCCAGAATTCCAGAAATTTGTCATGTGCTCTTTTCTAGTCAACTCTTCATTCAGGAGCAATTACTGTACTGATTTCTAAATCTATAGCTTAGCTTTGCTTATTCATGGACTTCATAAGAATATAATCACAGTTTGCACTCTTTTGTTTCTGGCTTCTTTCATTTTTGCATTTTATTTATGAAGTTGATCTATGTTATTGTGTGTATCTGGAATTTCTCCCCCTTGTTGTTTTTTTCTTTCTATTTAATGTTCCATTATATGAATATTCCACAATTTATTTCCACTCCTATTGATGGAGAATTTTCTTACTGTTTCCAGTGAGGTTATTATGAATAAAGCTGCTATAAATACTGTTGAGCATGTGTTTTTGTGGGTACATGCATTCATTCTCTTGAGCATATCTATAATAGTAGCATTGCTGAGTCATAAGTTAGGTATATGTTAATTTTGGTAGATACTGCCAAACTGTATCCCAAATATAATTGACTCTCATCAACAATGTAAGAAAATTTCAGTTACCCCACATCTTCTCTAATAGCTCTTCAAATATATATATTTATTCATATGTTCCAAATTATCCTATCAGTTGATTTCATTCCATCAAATTTAAATTAATACCAATTCACTGAAACATCCTGATTGCAATGATTAGCTTAGGATGAATTTGCCATAATAGTACCTACCATCCACTCTCTAATAGCTAGAGTTGCATACAACACTTCTATTACTGAATGACTTTTGGGACTTTTTTAGTCTGGCACTTTTTACACCCTATGTTACTGTTAATTCCTTGAAGTGTCCTTCAACACCTTCACTTCATGCTTTTTATAGAAGAAACTTTTCAGACTGAATCACAATCATCAAATCTAAATTACTGTTTCTCAACAAGCAGCTTTTTATTTCTTGGTCACCAAGCTGATTTTTTAAATTGATTCAATTACTTGAAAGAATATGGAAGAAACTGTAATATATCTACCAAATGAGAAAATATAGATCAGGTACAAAGAGTCCTATAACACTCAATAAGCTTTTTTTTAATGCCAAAGGGGAATTATTCCTGTAAGAAGAATTCTGTGGAGTGAAGATCTTTTCTATCATCTGGAGGAGATTATTCCATGTTTCAATCGACTTTTTTCCATTGCTCCTCTTTCCCACTTTACATGTAAAACTGCAAACTTGAATTTAATTCCAATAAATCAATTCTTAATTTCTTATTCAGATTGAATGAGCTCATGAAGTGGGGCAGCTACTTGATTTAACTTAAAATTTTAACACATGATTTAGAAAATTCTGTTATAGGTGAGCTGTTCTTTTTTCAAAGTATATTGTATTAACATGTTTAACATGTCCAAAAATGGTCACATAAGTCATTCTTGAATCTTTATGAATAACTATAAATAATAAAAGGGAAGTCTTGTGGCAATATCAAAGGGTCACAAGAAATGGGCTTGCTTGTGTCTTTACAAAAGGTCAACTAAGTTTAAAAATATGTAACTAGATTCAGTTTGTGATCCTAGCTTTTAGGTTTGGCAATTTGATTTTGTCAGCACACAGAGAATAAATTTATCTCTTATGTCTAATTCATTCTAAGTCAAACTCACAGAAGGCTTGTCCAAAAACCAGAATTATAATTTATGAATTAAAAATGAGAAGTGTAATGGTTTTAGTGCTTAGAACACATCAGCATTTTCATTGCATTTTCCCCCAGTAGACACAAAAGATAATCATGAAGCTGTCTCATGAGCAAGGGAGTTATAGCTAAATGTTTCCATAGCATCAGACTCTGTAAACTCAATGCCTGCATTTCCACCTGGAAAATAGTGAAGGATACTTTGCCCAGGGCACCCCTTCCTCTAGTTGTGCAAATTGGCTAAGATCAAGTGTAAGCAGCAAAACTATTTATGAAAGAGCATTAATCAGTTTATAGAATCTTGAAAGGGCCAGAGACTTGGAGTCTATGAGCCTGGGGCAACACCAAATCACATGTGCAAGGGTCCTGATGATGTCACAGAGCACTGACACTGCTGCTCACACCGGGCCTGGGGGTCTTACCTCCTGACTCCTGAGAAAACAAAGGAACCCACTGCTTCTCACACCGGAAGATGAAACCTACTTTGAGCACCTGCTTCCTCATGTTACTTTCTCCTGATGCAAGCTTTCACTAACCTGCATTTAACTGGTGAAGCTAAGGTCCCATGACTGCTGCAAAGAAGACTGAGAGAGTGAATTGTGGCTTATTCCTTGGGTAGATGAGAATCAGGATGTGGGACGTTCCCAAAGATCAGCAGGTTTTCAGTAGAAGCTGAGTTAGCCACAAAACATGACAAGTACCTGTAGAGGACATTGGCAAAGTTTGGTTATTTCTGTAACTCTTTCCTCTGATGTCCAGAAATTTACTCTTTCCATCAGAGACGTGGTTATGAATATGGCTGTATAAAAAGATAAATTTTGATGAATTTTGGATTTAAGATTGGTGCACTTTATATATGTTACAGCTCAATTTTAGAATGACAAGTGATAAGCAAGGAAAAGATGTGCTTTAATGTATAAGGACTAGACATTTCACCATGATCCTTCTTTAATTTATTCCCTAAGTATTTAATATTTCTTTTTCCATATTTTTCTATTTATACAAGCAAAGTAAGCCCTAGTACACCTTTGAGTACATGGCTTATTCCATGGGAGACATTATTAGAAGGGAAATAACTGGTGAGACATGATGAAATATTTTTAATCTCTTAGTGCATATTGCTGAATTATCAGAAAAGTTGCACCACTATGCCTGCCACCATCAATACGTGGGTGTATTTTTTTCATTCCCCTCGGCAGTTTTATGAGTTACCACCTAGCCTATCTTTATAAAATTAATTAACAAAAAAGTCTTCTCATTTTAATCTATACCTCTTTGATAACCAGTGCTGTAAACATCTTTGAATTAATATGAAATCATTTTCTTTACTGTCAACACATGCTACCCAGAAAGCGGAGTACAGTCACACTTAGGTCATTCATTCTATTCTCATGAGATAGCTTATGTAAATCTTAATAAGAGAAAGAAAGGGATAGTGCAATCTGTTCTTTAGGCTTCATTGTATCATAAAAATGTGCAAGTCTGTGCAATTTTATATCAGTTTTAGAGGACTGATGAAACCTATTTCCAGTGTCTCAAAAAACAAAACAAAACAAAATAAAAAATGGAAAGTTGTGTTTGATGACATCATTGTCTATTTTGGTCCTTTAAGAGGGAAGCAAGTCCCTCTGGAGGAGAAACTGTGACTGCAGTCTCATATGAGATAGAAGAATAAAGCCCAAGATTTCCTTAGGCATTTAATAGAATTTCAGGAAAAAGTTACCATCAACAGGGCTGTGAAATCGATTCAAGTGATATTTTATTTTAACTTAATTTTGTATTGGAGAGAAAATCATATAACTTTATTGAATAACCCTTCAAACAAATGTCTGTCTCAGAGTTCTTACCCTTTCATCTAATCTCCTGTTTAAAAAAAAAAAAGAAAGAACTAATTTGGGGCTTGGAAAGAAAAAGAGACACTTTTTGCTATTTGAACAAAAATAAAAATTCCTGAAACATCTGTTCTCATCTGTAACTTTTTCCTAAAACTTTGCTTTCATTTGTCAAGTTCAAAAAAAGTTATACAAATTTAAACTGTTGTAGAGTTATAACATTAATTGAGACAGATTTTTTACCTTTAGAGCAGTGAATCTTTTGATCTAGCTAGAAAGCCAGTCTTCTCTCATATCTTCCTTAAGTTTTCATAATTTTCTTCATATGAGACATATACATCTCTTTTTTCATTGCTTCATAATTAGTTAATGGGATTGGGGCTGTATTGCAAATGGAATTTTTCCCCATTATTTGCTTACGAGTTATTGCTGGTATAGAGAAGTATTGACTTTTGTGCATTTCTCCTGAATCAGATGCTCTTTGAACTTCCATTAATTTAAAATCTTTCAGCTGGTTCACTTGGATTTTCCAAGACAATTTTAGATGCATTGATACTTAAGGCAAGTCATTCTACTGCAATAAGGGGACTTCGCCTCACCCAGTTCTGAGCCTTTCATCCTCATTTTATAACAGTCTCATTTCAAAGTTGGTTGGCCCCACCCACAATGAATACACAAGTGCATGTATACACACACGAAAAATCTTGCCCAAATGGTACCTAAGAGATTTATAACAGTTCCAGGCATAGTCCCTATCCCCATGGGGCCAGCTTCAGGTAAAACTTGTCCCAATAGCCCTGACACTGTCACCAAGGGCCTGGGTTCTCTGTCTCCCAGCTCCGAATCACGTCTGTGTTACCCCACCCTGAGACACACATTCCATCTTCTAAGAGCTCCAGGTTTTCCTCCTGTGGAAGCCAAAGCCTAAAGTAAATTAAAGCAAATTAAAATTAAAAAACTATTAAATACCAATAGTAAAAGACACAATATCAGTTTTGGAACTTACTTTCTTCCATTATCCAAAGAAGAATGACAGAGGAGTTTTTTTTGTTTTTTTTTTTTTCTTCTAGAAACTTCTCCTTCATGTCTGCTTCAGCAAACATCTCACATCTAGTTCTGTCCACGGGTGTGACATGAATGCCCCTGATTCAGTCACTCTACTGAGACACACTGAGAGACTCAAGACAGTCAAGACCCAGCCCTGGAGACAGCAGCGAGGTCAAAACCACACCCACGATGACTGAGAACGGGCCAAAGGAAAGTGAGGAACAAGGATGGACGCTGGGTAGCAAAGAACAGATATTCGGCACAGATAGCAGGTGCTAGCTACAAGCCTTTTCATCCCCGTACCTTGTAAATCTATGCTTATCCAGTCCACGCTTGTCTTAAGGCTGCGTCCCTTGCAAGAATTAAAATCCCCAGATCAGTGTTCAACCAGTATGAATTCATCATTACTATGATTTCACCCTGAACAGAACCAAGGTACCAAGGATGTGTTTATGATTTCCCAACTCCCATCTCCCCTTATCTGAGGAAGTATAGGCAGAAAGCTTTATGACCAGAGGGTCTTTGGATTTGCTGTCCACTAAAGCCTCAGACTGAAGCAGTATTCCTGGTTTGCCACAGTTCCCAAAGAGTCCGAGAGGGAGAACACCAATAACTCAATGGAAAGCCACCACCTGCCACTGAAAAGCCAATTCACACTCTCCCTGCTGTTCCCCGTGGGAATACTGCTTGTTGTAAAGGATAAATTTGCTTTTAAGTAAGAGTGTGGTCTTGCTCACGCTCACGTTTGATTTCTACCTTTATCTTGGAGGACACCACCAGGTTCTTCCAGATGCAGCCACTTCCTCTGTGACCCAGGTCCCTAGTCCTCTGGATTCTGCACCTTGCTCTCAGATCCCATCATTTCCCACCAGGTCGAGTAGCTGATTCTGAACAGGCCTTATTTATCTCGGTCTCCTTGCCTGATTTGTCTGTCTCCTCTACATTACTGTTGACAATGCTATAAACATTCTATGTTCTCAAAAAATATCTTTAATGACTTGAGAATTTTTATTCCCTTGGAAGAACTACATACTCCCTAAAGTGGAACAAAGCGAGCTGAGACTGTACACATTACCACGGAAGACAATCCATATTAGTCACTTCTCAGTAAACTTCCTCTTAGATTTTAATATGCACACTTCATAAAACACATGTATCTTTTTTTAACTTTTATGACTTTTTTAATTTATTGGGATATAGTTGCCTTATAATGCTGTGTAACTTTCTGCTATACAATGAAGTGAATCAGCTTATGTGTGTGTATATATATATATATATATATATATATATATATATATCTCCCCTCCCTCTTTGACCTCCCTCCCACCCTCCCACCATCCTGCCCATCTAGGTCCTCACAAAGCACCAAGCTGTTTCCCCTCTGCTATACCACAGCCTCCCACTAGCTAGCTATTTTACATATGGTACTGTATATATGCCTACAAAGCCAGAGCAAACAAGATAGTGCTAGCACAGAAACAGAAATACAGAACAATGGAACAGGATAAAAGGCCCAGAGATAAAAAATCATGTACCTGTGGCCACCTGCTGCTGCTGCTGCTGCTAAGTCCCTTCAGTCGTGTCCGACTCTGTGCGACCCCATAGACAGCAGCCCACCAGGCTCCCCCATCCCTGGGATTCTCCAGGCAAGAACAGTGAAGTGGGTTGCCATTTCCTTCTCCAATATATGAAAGGGAAAAGTGAAAGTGAAGTCGCTCAGTCGTGGCCACCTAATCTATGATAAAGGAGTCTAGAATATACAATGGAGAAAAGGCAGTCTCTTCAACAAGTAGTGCTGGGAAAACTGGACAGCTACATGCAAAACAATAAAATTAGAACAATCCCTCACTCCATACACAAAAGTAAACTCAAAATGAATTAAAGATCTAAGTGTAAGACAGGACACTATAAAACTCTTAGAGGAAAATGTAGGAAGAACACTCTTTGATATAAATCCCAGGAAGATCTCTTTTGACCCACCTCCTAGAGTAATGAAAATAAAACAAAAATAAACAAATGGAACCCAATTAAACTTAAAATCATATGTATCTTTAAACACAATGTTTTCCTCTCAATAATGATAAAGGGAAAAATTCATGTCACCACAAAGGATTAATCTCAAAAATATACAAGCAACTCCTCCAGCTCAATTCCAGAAAAATAAATGACCCAATCAAAAAATGGGCCAAAGAACTAAACAGACATTTCTCCAAAGAAGACATACAGATGGCTAACAAACACATGAAAAATGCTCAACATCACTCATTATCAGAGAAATGCAAATCAAAACCACAATGAGGTACCATTACACGCCAGTCAGGATGGCTGCTATCCAAAAGTCTACAAGCAATAAATGCTGGAGAGGGTGTGGAGAAAAGGGAACCTTCTTACACTGTTGGTGGGAATGCAAACTAGTACAGCCACTATGGAGAACAGTGTGGAGATTTCTTAAAGAACTGGAAATAAAACTGCCGTATGACCCAGCAATCCCACTTCTGGGCATACACACCGAGGAAACCAGATCTGAAAGAGACATGCACACCCCAGTGTTCATCGCAGCGCTGTTTATAATAGCCAGTACATGGAAGCAACCTAGATGCCCATCAGCAGACGAATGGATGAGGAAGCTGTGGTACATATACACCATGGAATATTACTCAGCCATTAAAAAGAATTCATTTGAATCAGTTCTAATGAGATGGATGAAACTGGAGCCCATTATACAGAGTGAAGTAAGCCAGAAAGATAAAGACCATTACAGTATACTAACACATATATATGGAATTTAGAAAGATGGTAACGATAACCCTATATGCAAAACAGAAAAAGAGACCCAGATGTACAGAACAGACTTTTGAACTCTGTGGGAGAAGGCGAGGGTGGGATGTTTTGAGAGAACAGCATCGAAACATGTGTATTATCTATGGTGAAAGAGATCACCAGCCCAGGCTGGATGCATGAGACAAGTGCTCGGGCCTGGTGCACTGGGAAGACCCAGAGGGATCGGGTGGAGAGGGAGGTGGGAGGGGGGACTGGGATGGGGAATACATGTAAATCCATGGCTGATTCATGTCAATGTATGACAAAAACCACTGCAATGTTGTAAAGTAATTAGCCTCCAACTAATAAAAATAAATGAAAAAAAAAATTCATGTCACCAAACCTCAGTGCAACATTATTAAGAACCTGACGTTCAGATAAAAATCTCAGTAAAAGTGAAGGTGAAAGAGTTAGTGGCTCAGTCATGCCTGACTCTTTGTGACCCCATGGACTGTAGTCCGCCAGGCTCCTCTGTCCCTGGAATTCTCCAGCCAAAAATACTGGAGTGGATAGCCATTCCCTTCTTCAGAGGATGGAATCTGGGTTGCAGGCAGGCAGATTCTTTACCATCTGAGCTACCAGGGAAGCCCTAAAATCTTAAGTTACATTCAAAATACAGCATCACACAAAATACAGAAGGTGTGGGCCTATCCCGGCTATTGCTGGTATAAGAAAGTGGATCCTAAGAGTGGGCTGTGGCACAAGGGATCCTGCAGATGCAATGACGGAGATTATCCTGGAACACACTGGTGATATGACAAGACTCTGGAAAAAAACTTTAAAAAATATATATATAAAGTTGGTTGTTTTTAGTGTTTCTACGTCCAAGAGCCTCAACCAGCTCCTTGAAGATTGATCAGTCTTCTGTTCAGGAGCCTTTAGAGAAGCCTCAGAACTTCAAAACTGTTCCTCTGATTCTGATAGTTGCCTGAAATTGCCCTTTTTTCACCCAGTCATGCCAACTTCTTACATCACCTCTTTCCATAATCCTTGGCAAACAATGGCTTCAACCCTTCTCCCCAATTCCATTCTCAATATTTTTCAACCTACAAATGACAAATAATTCATTACAAGAAATGAACTTTTTATTGTAAATTTTTATTAGCTTTTTCCCCTAACAGCTAGATTTATTGCTATGTATCCATTTTAATGCCCTATCGTAAACACAATATTTATGACATGGAATAAAAAGTGTACATGTTACTGCATAAAATGCATTATTAATAGTCTTACCAAGTGTTTGCTGATCAGGAAGGAATGGTTAATCTTTTTACTTTCCAACTTGTCAGCTACTTCTGCCTAGATCTTTTACTGGGTTGCAGTTATATTTGAGGAAATTGGTTGGTTGTTGTGTGTTGACATGTAATAGATCATAATTTTTCTCCTTTTAAATGGTGAGTCATACAATTTGGTTAGCATTTTTATGCAAAATATCTTATTTTCAGGAACAGATTCTTATCATTATCATTTCATTATTTTATTCTGGACACAATTATATTATAATATTCTGGACATAATTTTTCAGCATTCTTGAAGTTTCTACTGTACTCAAAGAACTAGGCTAAGTAATACAGAGAAATCAAGGTGATTATTATGTGATTCTTTCACCCTCAAATAGCCCCAGAATAGTAAGGGAGATAGCTATCTATTCATCAAATGACAATACATGTCTAATTGTAGGAAGCAACAAAACTGAGGCAGAAACAAAGCTCTGTGTAAGCAGGGAGATGCATTTATTCCAATCAGAACAAAAGATGGAGATTTGACAACAAAGCTTAAAACTATCAAGTTTAAAAAAAAAAAAGAAAGAGCTTACAAGCATTAACAAATGTGTTTGTGCATATTCATCACAGCTCTAGGACACTAAAGAGAATGGCAAATATGTCCAAATTCTCACTTATCCCCTCAGTAGTAGGGATGAGATACAATTTTGCAATGTTGGTGAAAAGGGAAGTCTATTAAGGAAACAAATAAGGTAAGCAAGAATATAAATGAAATATCTACTTCCTAAGCAAATAAGTGCTTGGATTATTTTAAAATTATACATTAGTCATATGACCTTGAGCACTTAACTCTGTTGGCTTCATTTTTCGCATCTGTAAAACTGGGACATGAATTAAATGATTTCTGGATGTCTCATAAGGTAAAAATGCTATAATTATATCATTCACACACAATTCAAATTTTTATTAAGTGCCTGCCATGTATAGCGTACCATATGCTCCGGAAAATATTGAATAAACATAATACACAATACATAATGCATAATAACTTCAGAAACTTATAATCTTTTTGGAGAGCTCCATCAGTGTCAGGATCCATGTGCCCAAGTGCCAAAAGACAGAGTCTAAATAATACACAATTTGGGAATTGAGAGAGCAAGAGGATGTTGGAACCACAGGAAGCATCCTGGGGAGGAAAAAAAGCACTTAAAATATTTCACAAAAGAAGTTAGTATTTGAGGATAAAATTAAGAGGAAGAAGACACCCAAATCCCCTAACTAAGGTACCCCCAAAGGGAGCATACAGGAATCCTTAGAGCTCCAGATTGGTTTCTGGAAAATACTACCTTAAAAATTACTCACTAAAAGTAAATATCTAGGCTATGCTTCAGTGCAATTAGCAAGAACTGGTTTTCAAGTCCTTTATAATATGTTAACTTACATTTTGTTTTCTGTGAGTGCTGTTCTTAGTTTTATGGGATCATCAATTCAACCTTTGAAAGTAAATCTACAGTCTGAGGAATAACAATAATGATGAAAACCTTATGATACCTTATACCTTATTCCTAGTGTGTATTATTAATGATGGTAGGATCTGTTTAATGATTCATACACCTTCCTCCTTGAATGTTCAAGGCTGCTATTAGCTCATTGTTATAGGCATTGTCACTGGGCATACTATTCTATGAAGTGTAATGGTCTTCTGATTATTACATTGTAGCATGTGAATAAAGTACTCCATCATTTCATACATAGTCTTGAATGAGAACATATTACTATTTAAGATTTGTTAGGAAATGAGGATGAAATTTTAATATCAGAGATGCTTCAGTTAAACACAGTGACTTGTTCCCAACACAGTAATCATAGATATTCATTGTACAAAACAAGTTGGGAAAACAAAAAAACTGAAGTGACTTAGCATGCATGCACTCAGTACTGTATTTTTTTAACTCACTGACTTCATTATCTTCCTCTATCAACCTTCCTAATGAACTGTGTAGACTTAAGACTATTTATTTCCTGTCAGTCTGTCTTTTCTTCTAACTCCATAAATCAGCATCATTATAAATACCTCTGGAGATTGTAAAAGCAGGTGGATTTTTTATCAGTTTATAAGGAGTCTGAGAGCACTCAGCTGCTCATGTAAACATATTACCAAGTACTGTATAGATTCAGTGAAGCTGAACAAATTTTACCTTGAGGGAATATGAACCATGAGGAAGGTCTGGCTAACGGCTGGATCACACTAAATATCATGACAGTTTCCCTTTGAGTTCTAAATTTAAATCAAGTCTTGTTCCTGATTTTTAATCTCCAAACCATGAATCCACCTTTGAGAAGCTAAATGGGAATGGAAAACCAAGATTTCAGAGGGAGCAACAGCTATAGCCAAAGACATTTAAAACCTCAATACATCAAATCCTTGAATATCATCCTTTGCCATCACGTCTAAGGAGGCCTGTGTCTCATAATGTCTAATTTGACAAGAAGCACCAAAATCCCTTTTCCTGGATCAAGAGGAAAGCTTAAGGATAAGAAAGAAATTTGGAAACTAGGTGCCATTTATCTGGACTCTGGAAGCATTGTCAATTAACATGTAGCTTCAATGAGATGTGAAGTGCAGGAACGCCTGAAAAACAAAGAAACTGTGTGCTTTTGTACATTGAAAAGGCAAGGTTTTTCATTTCATAAAAGGCATGACTAAAATTCATTACAAGGAGGAATTACACATTTCTTATGAAAACTAGACTTGGCTGATTTTTGAGGAAAAAAAATTAATTCTCATGGTCACCACATTGTTTATGCCAAAAACTTAAGCAGAAAATCAAATCACAGCTCTGTTACTGGGCAAAGATAGAACAAGAGCTGAAGCAACTGTCATTCCCTCAACCCCATCTTGCCCAGGACCAGTGGGCCCCCTTCAGCCACAAGGAGACTTTTAGAGCTGAGGAAGCTCCACTGACATCCAGCCAAGATACCTGGGGATGAGACTGGAAAGACACATGGTCCTGGGGAAGGTCTCTGAACACTTGGGTGTGGAGACACAAAGGGTTAAAGACAGCTGCATGGGAGGAGTTAGAACATTGCCAAGGAGAAGGCTCGGCCACGAGGAAGTAATTTCGAAGGAAGATCTACCAAAGGAGCCCCTGTCGTATATGTTGTGCTGTGCTTAGGTACTCGGTCGTGTCCTACTCTTTGTGAGCCCCTTGGACTGTAGTCCACCAGGCTCCTCTGTCCATGGGATTCTCCGGGCAAGAATACTGGAGTGGGTTGCCATGCCTCTTCCAGGGGATCTTCCCAACCCAGGGATCGAACCCAGGTCTCCTACATTACAGACAGATTCTTTACTCTCTGGACCATCAGGGAAACCACGTCCCTGTGTTATATCAGGGCTTAATTCCATGTGATTTTATTTTGAGAAAAACAGGCAAGGGGGTAAGCACCAGGAAGGCACTGGTCAACTCCAGGAAGTGTGCAAACCTGCATTCATACCCAACCTGCGGGACTTACCTATGAGGTCCCAGAGGCTTCACCACTCCCCTGCAGAGAGGATCACTAGGAACCATGCTTTAAATCTCATAAGTCTTCTGCAAGAACATAGATTCAGTCTTCCTGGCAGTGCTCAAGCAAATTTTAAATCATGTCTTGTGATGTTTTAGAATAAATTCACACATGGTAGGGGTTTGAACTGGATCATTTCTTTGTTTGCGTAACTATTCTATAACTTCATTGACAATTGTTCTAAAACTTCACTGGGTAAAATCAGGGTCCTCTTGATTTTATTTTGTAGGACACAAAGAAGAAGAAGTGGGAGGAGGAGGAGGAATCAAATAAAGAGAAGAAGGGAGAGGAAAACACAGCACAACCACATCAGAGTACTTTATTTAGCCTTAAAAATCCCAGTGCTCCAAAGTCTATAAAAATTAGGTTGCTTTCTTTCTCTAGGCAAGATGGTACTCTGCCACTTATCTCACTGGGCTTGAAAACTCAGAGCACCATGAGACAGCCCAAAGGGTTCCACTGAGGCTTTATTTTCTCACAGATGTAGAAACAATATCCAGAAATAACTTTCACTGCCTCCTTCTGCCTGAAGATTGGATTTTCTAATTATCCAAACCATCTTGAACACATTTAGAGAGATTTTCCAATGAACTTCTTGACATCAGGGACAGTGACACTGTCAGCAGTTTCTTTCCAGAAACCTTTCCTAAATATAGCAAGTCCTTTCTGACCTGGTTTTGATGGCTGGAAGATCACCACAGTGGTTCTTTCTTCTCCTCTATGCCACCCTTGACTAAGGTCCTGGCAAGTCATTTTAAAAAGAGCTGCCATATCTGGGTGCTGATAGGCTTCCACAAAATGGGAAATGATAAGGTCTGGAACTGTCTATCATGCAAAAGTGAAAAGAAGTGAAAGTGAAGTCACTCAGTCATATCCGACTCTTTGCGACCCAGTGGACTGTAGCCCACCAGGCTCCTCTGTCCATGGGATTCTCCAGGCAAGAATACTGGAGTCGGTTGTGATTTCCTTCTCCAGGGAATCTTCCTGAACCAGGGATCGAACCCAGGTCTCCTGCATTGCAGGCAGACGCTTTACTCTCTGAGCCACTACTTCACAGTGTCCATCATGCAAAGATGGGCTCATTAAAGGACAGAAATGATGTGGACCTAACAGAAGCAGAAGATAGTAAGAAAAGGTGGCAAGAATACACAGAAGTATTATACAAAAAAGATCTTAATGACTCAGATAACCACGATGGTGTGCTCACTCACTTAGAGCCAGACATCCTGGAATGTGAAGTCAAGTGGACCTTAGGAAGCAACACTACAAACAAAGCTAGTGGAGGTGATGGAATTCCAGTTGAACTATCTCAAGTCCTAAAAGCTGATGCTGTGAAAGTGCTGCACTCAATATGCCAGCAAATTTGGAAAACTCAGCAGTGGCCACAGGACTGGAAAAGGTCAGTTTTCATTCCAATCCCAAAGAAAGGCAATGCCAAAGAATATTCAAACTATCGCACAACTGCACTCATCTAACACACTAGCAAAGTAATGCTCAAAATTCTCCAAGTACATGAACCAAGAACTTCCAGGTGTTCAAGCTGGATTTAGAAAATGCAAAGGAACCAGAGATCAAATTGCCAACATCTGCTGAATGACGGAAAAAGCGAGAGAGTTCGAGAAAAACATCTACTTATGCTTTATTGACTATGCCAAAGCCTTTGACTGTGTGGATCACAAAAAACTGTGGAAAATTCTTAAAGAGATGGGAATACCAGACCACCTGACCTGCCTCCTGAGAAATCTGTATGCAGCTCAGGAAGCAACAGTTAGAACCGGACAGGAAACAATAGACTGGTTCCAAACTGGGAAAGGAGTACATCATCTAACTTATATGCAGAGTACATCTCGCGAAAAATGCCAGGCTGGATGAAGCTGAAATTGGAATCAAGATTGCTGGGAGAAATACCAACAACCTCAGATATGCAGATGACACCACCGTTATGGTAGAAAGTGATGAAGAACTGAAGAGTCTCTTGATGAAAATGAAAGAGGAGGGTGAAAAAGATGGCTTAAAACTCAACATCCAAAAACCTAAGATCATGGCATCCAGTCCCATCCCTTCATGGCAAATAGATGGGGAAACAATGGAAACAGTAAGAGACTTTATTTTCTTGGGCTCCAAAATCACTGCAGATGGTGACTGCAGTCATGAAATTAAAAAGATGTTTGCTCCTTGGAAGAAAAGCTATGACCAAATAGACAGCATATTAAAAAGCAGAGACATTACTTTGCTAACAAAGGTCCATTTAGTCAAAGGTATGGTTTTTCCAGTAGTCATGTGTGGATGTGAGAGTTGAACCATAAAGAAAGCTGAACGTCAAAGAATTGATGCTTTTGAACTGTGGTGTTGGAGAAGACTCTTGAGAGTCCCTTGGACTGCAAGGAGTTCAAATCTGCCAATCCTACAGGAAATCAGTCCTGAATATTCATTGGAAGGACGGATGCTGAAGCTGAAATTCTAATACTTTGGCCACCTAATGCAAAGAACTGACTCATTGGAAAAGACCCTGATGCTGGAAAAGATTGAATTCAGGAGGAGAAGGGGACAACAGAGGACAATATGGTTGGATGGCATCACCAACTCAATGGACCTGAGTTTGAGTAAGCTCTGGGAGTTGGTGATGGACAGGGAAGCCTGGTTTGCTTCAGTTCATGGGGTCACAAGGAGTCAGACACAACTGAGCAACTGAATTGAACTGAACTGAAACTGTCTACACCATGGCAGCCCGATACCATACATTCAGAAGTAACAAACTTCCTAAAGTAAGTGGCTCTGCTACCCAGTTTCCTGTGGTCATTATTGTCTAACACTCTTACATCAATGAATTCAATGCAGGTTTTCACACTAAAGTCTCCAATCAGTTTTCCTATACTAACTCCATTTAGGGTCACGAGGATTGACTTTGTTATGAATATGTTTGAATGATCCATCTCTCTGTATAGAAAAAACTTGAACAGATACACAAATATACAATATTTTGGAGTGTTTCTGGGCCCCCTGAAGTCCATGAACTGATTCCCTAGGTGCCCATGGACATTTAGTTACTAAATCCTATGCAACCACATTGCTTCTGGAAATACTTATAACATTTAAGTTGTCTACAGTTGTACTTTGAAAAATTAGCAGCTCTAACTCATTTAAAAAGGCTCAGTCGCTTTGGTTCAAATGTGTCTTTCAGATGAGGAGATGACGTTCTCTTAAAGAATGGAAGAAAATTGCCCTAAATGCCAGTAACTAGACTTTAGGCATTACACATAGCACCACAGAAAACTGAATGATAGACTGTAAAAGGACAGGACACATGTCAGAGATACTCAAGAATACATTTAGATAAAGTCTCTTGCCTACATTTGGACTGAGAGTTTCTATATACTTGCTATCATTGTAATACTCAAGAATTACAAATATTTGTCATATTTTGTAAACTACCAATCTGTCTTATTATACAGTCAATGTAGATAAGATCTTAATGGAATTTTATTACTTTAACACTAAATCTCACTTTATAATAAAAACATGCAGATGAACCCCAATGGCAGAGTTTCAAATATAATCTTGCATTACATTGACATGAAGCAACGAAGCCAATAGCATATCTTAAGACAGCAAAGAGCAAAAACATACATAATCAGTAGGAAAAGAAAGGACAGTGAACCCAGAAAGAGAAAAAGATCGGAGGCAGAGAAATATGAAACTTTAATCCTTTAGACCTAAACTCTAATCCTAGAAAAATACAGATAGCAAGACATGAAGGAAGATTTTAATACATAGATTTACATAATATAAAAGAAACATTTTAAAGACAGCATGTACTTATTTCAAAACCAGGAAGGTATAACATATATATACAAGGGCAACACCAGCTTAATCACCTGAAACAAACCTCGAAATCATCATAAAGCACTTAGAATTTTCTCAGAGAATCAATTTAACTTGCAATTTAAGGTAAAGTTTAGAACTGAAAAAAAGCTGACAACCAAAATTCTTTCCGCCTGTTGGTATCAGATTTCATATCTTTCTAATGAAGAAGACCATCTGGCTTTCTTTCTTTATGTGAGCTGTCTTTTCAGACGTGGCACTATCTGCTTCTGCTTAATTTTGTAATATTCTCTTTTTACTTTACTGCTTTCTTCTCAAGCATGCCTTAGAGAACAACAGTCTCTAGAATACTGCTGAATTGCATGACTTCAGAGATTCTTGGGGAAACATTTCATTCTTTATGCTATGAGAAAAATCTTTGAGGAAAGTTAATAGTATAGTACATTAAAAACAATAAATATTTATTAGCCCAAGTGAGTAGGAAGTTGGTCTAGATTTTTTTTCCCTTCCAATTTTATTGAGCTATAGTTGACATACAGAATTGTGTGAGTTTAAGATAGAGCATAATGATGTGACTTACATACATTATGAAGTGATTACCACACAAGTTTAGTGAATATCCATCATCTCATGTAGGTAAAACATTAAAGAAATAAAAAAAAATGTTTTCCACTTGATGAGAACTCTTAGGATTTACTCTTTCATGTATAATGTTGGGCAGTGACTATAGATATTTTTTAATGCTAATTTTGTTTTAAAATTATGTAAAGTATTTACAAGTTTCAAAGTCAAGTCTCTGAAGATTGGTTTGGTTTTTTTAAAAACTTTTTCTAGGTCCATTTTATTTATTTTTCATAAGTTTATTTATTTTTAATTGGAGGATAATTGCATTGGTCTCTTTCAGACGTAGAGAGTGAAGTAAGTCAGAACGAGAAAAACAAATATCATATATTAATGCATATATATGGAATCTAAAAAGATGGGGCTGATGAACCTATCTGCAGGACAGCAATGGAGACACAGACATAGAGAACAGACTTGAGGACATAGTGAGGACGGGAGAGGGTGGGATGAGTAGAGAGAGTAGCATAGGAAATGTACATTACCATACATAGAGAGGCAGTGGAAATTTGCCATATGATGCAGGGAGCTCAGATCAGATGCTCTTTGATAACCTAGAGAGGCAAGATGGAGCTGGGGGAGGGAAGTTCAAGGGCAGCGGGTGACAAATGTATACCTGTGGCTGATTCTTATTGATGTATGGTCTAGATTTTTATATGAGAATATTTTATATAAGGATCTATGATTTTCTCACATGTAGGTTAGAAAAGATTGTTCCTGGGCTCAAAGAGCTTGCAATCTAGTCTTTAGACAGATCAAAAAGATATGAAATTTCAGGCTGTAGATGATCAATGTCAAATAAGTGGTACATACTAGTGTTTGGAGAAAGCAGGGGCTCAGGCAGGTTAGGGTAATCATGAGAAGTTTCAAGGACCAGGTAGGAACTGATTGCTTTCCACATGGATACCTGAGTATAAGATAAAGTGGATGAAATACTATGATAATGATTACGGAGACCTTGAACCTCACGTCTTACTCATTTTCCTGGCCAATCCAGCATACAGTCTTTGTGGCAAGTTCTATATGTCTACCCAGAGAACCAAATTCTAATAAAATTCCAGGGATTGAAAAATCAAAGTTATATTAAAATCAGTCTTACACTTGCTCTCTCACTTGATATAATAAACACAAGAAAGAAGGAAAAAAAAGACTGTGGGAAAAACATAAAGTAGTAAATGGTGTATATTTAATTACACTCCATTAGCCATTTTTCTCTTCTCAGGTGAAGCTCAGTGACTCCCAGAAGAGATTATCATGTTTTCATTTTTTGGTTTTATTTTTTTAAAGCTTAGTAAATTTGGTGATTCACCATGCTATCTTACTGTTGGAGTACTAGTGTTTTGAAACTCAATGAAAAATGGTTTCACCACTTATTTTATGGTACCAGATGCTAGCATTTAATGCCAATCTTTCTCACACAGTGTTGGATCATCTAATGGATGTGTAATAACTAGGAATGACTCTGGATAGAGGAATTTAGGAAAAACAAAAAATACTTATGAATACTTGAAGAAGAGGATAGAAGAAACATACACATCCTCTGCACCCTGCTACTCTCTTTTGAAATTTAAATTCTGTTTGATGATTTTTGCTTTGGGGCCAGATTGAATGGAACTGGTCTAATGAGAAGAAAAAAATGGATTCACTCATCTCAGTAAAATCATAAAGTCAGAAAGATACACAGACTCCTCGTGCTGGGTGTATACCCTAGATAATTTCTAATAGGAAAGTACTTAGAAAATAAATTTGGTTAAAAGACTATATAGTTATACAATTAAAACATTTTCCCTAAAAAGGTCTTTTACTATTATCAAGTAAAATTTACTAGGTTTCCAGGGCAGAGGTGGACAAATTAGGGGGTAATAGCGTAAAGTAAGATTCTAACTCACATTTCAAACTCCACATCTCCTTTCCCCCTTCTCATTTCCTACCATCTGGCCCATAGGGAGTAATCCTGGCAGTGTGAACCTCAACTGACACCATAAAGCACAGACTACCTGCTGTTGAGGCATTGAGGCTCCAGGTCCTGAAATCGACAGGCACAGAATTTATCATCTCTATTTCTAAGATCTGAGGCAAACAGTAGCTCTTCTCACCCAGCTACATCAACCTGGGAAAAGCAAATCAAACCACCTCAGCATCTGACATCCAAAGACAGTGGGATTCATTCACAGGAGACTATTTTCAGTAGGCTAGGATTTGGGGCATCCCCCAGAGCAGGGATGGGGAGGTGGGCATTTCCAGCAAGTTCCCAGATGCGGCTGCTGCTGTTGTTCAGAAGACCTCACTTTGAAAACCACTGGTCCATCAATAAACTCCCTTCTTTCATTATCTCTACCCACATGGCCATTTCCAGGCATGCTGAAATCATATAGAATGCCAGACTTCCTTTCTGTGGGGGCAGACTCTTACATAGTGGCACAGCATTCTCCATATCTATTTTGAAAATAGTACAGTATCATTCCACAAATGTCATTATGGCATGCATCTGTGTCCGCATGGGAGTAGATGAGAACAGAAATTGGCTGATTTCAGCAATCTGTATTGTTGTGAAGTGCCTCTTCCATGGCGGATACACTCTTGTGGGTATTAATATGCAATAGAAAGATCTTTACACTTTTTATTCATACAATCTGTCCATCAGTGTGCCTCTCCCCAACATCTCCATGTCCCCAATCTTCTCATCTTTCTTCTTCTAGACTAGCCGACCAAACCATTCACTATTGCCCAAGTGTTGTTTTTTTTTTTTAATGGGGACAATTTTTTTTAAGTCTGTCTTGAATTTGTTACAATATTGCTTCTGTTTTATATTTTGTCTTTCTGATCACGAGGCATGTGGGATTTTAGCTCCCTGACCAGAGATCGAAACTGCGTCCCTTGCACTGGAAGGCGAAGTCTCTTGCCAGGGAAGTCTATGTGTTTTATGTTTCATCCTTGAGGGACAAAGTATAAAAGACCAGATGCACTGCCTGGACACTACCCATTGGGAGGGCTTTTATTATCATATTTTTTCAAGAATATGCCTGAATGGTACTATAGTGCAACCTCTGATCATTTTCAGCTGCTCCTCTTATTAACAATGCTCAGTCTTTTTCCTCTTCCATTAGTTGGTATAAAGGATGCCTCATGTTACCAAAGATGTAGACTGAAAGAGAGCCACTAAGACAATAGTGGTGAAGAAAATGGGTATCTGCTCTACATGCTAGCTCCGATTGTTTGTGCCCCTAGCTCTGTTTATGATCCCAGATGATTATCTTCCACCCTGTGAAAGATTAGTTGATATACCTGATCTTACCATGCAGTAACTCTGATAAAATCCATCTCATAATGGACAGTTCTGCCCAAATGAGCACTTGGTGTCCTATGGTCAGGTGTCTGTCTCTCCTAGGGCCAGTAATATGACAGGAGTTATTATTTAGAAGATGTACGATTCTCTGTGCATAATGGCATAGCCTTTCTCCAATACCTTGTGAACATGTGCTGTCGCTTTTCCCAGAAGAACTTGGCATAAATTCCACGTGCTGCATTTCTCCACCACAAATATCTATTACACCACTGTATGGCCTGACAGATCACACAGCTCAATAGCAAGGCATTCACACTGCAGATTGGACTTGGTACAAGGCTCTTGCTTGCTGTGGGCCTAACTCAAAACTGGCAACTTTTTGTGTCACTCAATATAGGTCAGAGTGTTATTCTCAAGTGTGGGATATGCTGCACCTAATACTTAAAAAGTCTACCAAGCACTGGATATTCTTCTTTATGGGAGAAGTTGCAAACTTAATAACCTATCCTTTACTTTGAGGCGATGTACTGATGTGGAGGATGTAAAGAGTCCCTGAAGGTTTAGTCCCATTTCTCTAGAACACATGTGTCCTCACAAAGTTCTCCAACATACTACCCATTTCTTGCTTATCCTTGCTGTTTTACAGATACTATCAATACGGCAAACCAGTGTCATGTTCTATAGGATGTTCATCTGATCCATATTATGACAGTTAAAGAGAGAGTTGACATAATACTGAAAAACATGGTAAATACTACCAGACTAAGTGAATAAAACTTTCTGTTGGGTAGAAAAGAATGCTAAGGAAAAATTCCTAAGGAAGACTGATGGCTAAAAGACATCTTCTGTCAGCCCTTCTATCAGCTGGGAATAATAGTTCTGGAGACAGATTCTGAGCAGGGCCATAAAACATGTGCACTACACAAAAATTAATATCCTAAGAATTATGAGTATTATTAAAACCAATTTTAATAAAATAATGTGACTATATGACACTTTACTATTCATGAAGTATCTTGAAAAATTACATTTTTCTTTACAACTCTGTGAGAATATTGGGTTGGGTACTATTATCTTTAATTTATAGATTTTTAAAACCCTGAGGCTCAGAGAACTTAAACTAACTCTGTATGTTAGAAAAACTATCACTTGATGTTTGATGTTTTCACAAATATCAAACATTTGATATTCATATAATTATCAAATGATAAAATGCCCCCACAACCTGACTTCAAGTTAAGAGCGTTTCCCACTTGCCTACTGAGGATTTTTGTATGATAAATAAGATGAAAGGTGCAATAATAAGAGTATAACATCATGCTTTCCCTCTAGAATATGAGTGGATTTCTTTTAAATTTCTCATTACAGCTCTGTTCTTTTACACTAAGAAATAATTATAAGGACTGACACTCAAGAAGCAGGTCAATCAGTGAATTAAGAATAGGATTATTTTTAAAGTAAGAGTGCCTGACAGTTCTTGTGAGCTGGATGGAAGCAGCTCTTCAAACTCTGAAATAAAATAAATATCTTTCAGAGAGTTAAAAAAAAATCAATGCTTAAAGGATTAGAAAAGAATTAAGCAAACTCATCTTTGAAAGAAAGACTACTACCTGGACCCACGAATTTCAGCTCCAATCAGAATGAAAGTCTAAAGAACAATAGCAAGCCATATGAAAGGACTTGGTTAACCATGGAAGGAGAGAACAGGTAGCTCCAGTGGCAATATTGACATTACCAAGTCAGCCCTGCTCCTGTTAGAGTGTGTCCAGCCAAGAACTGACCACCAAGGCCCAGTGGGAAGCAGATTCAAAAGAAGAAAATGGATGTGAGCTTCCCTGGTAGCTCAGTGGTAAAGAATCTGTCTGCCAATGCAGGAGACAAGGGTTCAATCCCTGATCCAGGAAGATCCCACATGTCTCAGAGCAACTAAGCTCGTGCACCACAACTAATGAAGCTGCTCTATTGAGCTACAACTACTGAGACCACACGCCACAGTTATTGAAGCCTGTGTGCCTTAGAGCCTGCTACCTGCAACGAGACCACTACAGTGAGAAGCCCGTGCACCATAACTAGAGGGTAGCCTCACTCACCACCACCAGGGAGAAGTCTGCATGCGGCGGCAAAGACCGAGCACAACCAAAAGTCAACAAATGAATTAAATTATAAAAAGCAACAACAAAAAGAAGAAGCTGGATGTACTAGGCCATCTTTGGTTGAAATCACCAAACATCTTTGTGAAAATAAACCCTATGTTGATGCTGGCAATGATTTCTATCAATTAGTTCATTAATTTCATTGAATTCATTAAATAGCACCAGTAGCTTTCTGGTGGCATCTTTAGGATTTTCTATGTATAATATCATGTCCTCTGCAAACAATGACAGTTTTACTTCTTCTTTTCTAATTTGTATTCCTTTTATTTCTCTTCTTCTCTGATGAGGCATAGATGGACCTAGAGTCTATTGCACAGTGAGGTAAGATAGAAAGAGAAAAACAAATATCATATATTAATGCATACCATGGACTCTAGAAAAATAGTACAGATAAACCTATGTGCAGGGCAGAAACAGAGACACAGATGTAGAGAATGGATGTATGGACAGAGAGCAGGAAGGGGAGGATGGAACGAACTGAAAGAGCAGCACTGACATATATACACTCCCAGGCTTCCCTGGGGGCTCAGCTGGTAAAGACTCCTCCTGCAATGCAGGGGACCTGGGTTCGATCCCTGGGTTGGGAAGATCCCCTGGAGGAAGGCATGGCAACCCACTCCAGTATTCTTGCCTGGAGAATCCCCATGGACAGAGGAGCCTGCTGGGCTATAGTCCATGGAGTCGCAAAGAGTCGGATGTGACTGAGTGATTAAGCACACGTATACACTACCATGTGTAAAACAGCTGGTGGGAAGCTGTTGTACAGTGCAGGGAGCTCAGTTTGGTGCCCTGTGATGACCTCGATGGGTAGAATGGGAGGTGGGGTAGGAGGGAGGCTCAAGAGCGAGAGGATATATGTACACATGTATGTGATTCACATGGTTATACAGCAGAAACTAACACAACATTGTAAAGCAATTATACGCCAATAAAAATTAACTTTAAAAAATTAATTAATTAATTAACTTAAAAAATTCAAAACAAAAACAAGTGCTAGTAGTAAAATTCCACTACTAAAATACTACTGTCCAGGCTCCTTATGCCCACCCTCCACCAAAAAAGAAAAGGTTATCAAGCCACCATGCTTTTCTTGCATGGCAGCCAAAACATTTCATGGAAACTCCCCAGCCGCTGGAATTTTTAGACTCCTAATTTTTCACTCAGTTTGTTCTTGGCACTGAGAGAGGACGAGCAATAAGTATCACAAGACCCATACGGCAGGAGAAGGCCATTTGCTCCACACAGGCTGATGGATAGGCTGACTCCAGGAAGCTTCAATTTGCAGGAGGAACGACAAGCCACAATCTGTGCTATTCTCTTCTGAGGTAGCCAGGATTTCTTGAGCAGTGCTCAACCATCACAACAACCTTATAGTAGGGAGATCACTAGAAGGGACTGGACCCAGGAAGAATGCCTCTCTCTCAGAAGGCTCTCCTTTCATTGCAACCCTGCCAATGATGCTCCTCACTAGAATCATAACTGTGAAACATCCTAATGGTACAGCTCCTCCTCCAGATCAGCCTCCAGTCATGGTCAAGCTCGACAACCAGCCAGGTTCTGGCAAGGAGTACCCTACATGAGCTCGACATAATCTGTTTCAGTGTCTTGCAGAGATAGACATCCTGGGGCCTATAATGTCCTTTACTGCTTTGTAGGTGTAGGTCGCGAAGAATCAGCAGCTGTGCTCTAGAGGCAGTGGCTCCATCTGATGATGACTGAGTGCCATCTACATTCCTTGGTCTCCTCAGCTACAGCTGAACACCAGTTTTCCAAAGAAGCCTCAGGCCACTTCAACATTCCTCACCAAACTCAGTGAAGTGATACAATAAAATAAGTCTATCAAGGAAAAAAAGGAAATGTCTATTATTCCCTTCTTTCTGCCTCCTCCATACCTTTTAGTGTATAACTTGATTGCTTTGCATATAGTAATGTAAGATAATTACATGGCTAATATTCTCTCTCCCCACAAGACTGTGAGTTTCTTAAGGAGCTGTAAAAATAAACAACTCCACCTAAATGAAAAAAAGAAAAAAAGCAAAGGTTATATCTATTCAGAACTCACTATAACAAGGGAGTCAGCAATCATCATTTGTACTTGGTAGAAACACAAATGCAGGCAAGAGAAAGCTTTATAACTGCCAAAACTGGAAGGCTTCAGGTATGCTCTGATTGGAAGCTGTTGGCATGAGCGAGCGGAGGTAGGCTAAACAGAAGTGGTGTGTCTTGTGTGATTAGTTTGGAGAATATGTTTGGCTTTCTGACTGGTCTTGATTTGGAAACAGAGGCAAAAAATAGGGATGCTGGCACTCATAGACCAAGTCTTGACCGTTCTGGGCTGATGGCTGCAGACTGTGAGTCGGATTTCTCTTGTCATAAACAATCTGATCACTGTCCCTTTGTGTGTCGTTCTCTCAGTTTCCCCATTTCATCAATGACACTTTTGCAGAAAGTTGACTAGTTCAGGAAAAGGTAGATATAAGGGCAGATACTTTACTGCTTGAGGATTCTCTAGTTGTCTCCATATTCAATAACATTACAAAATCTTCTTGACCTTTTGGTTGCTATATCATTCTGACAATCATCTGAGTAGGCTGTGCAAATGCATTTAAGAATCTGGATAAAATACAACAAACCATCATCATGACCACTATGACAGAAACAAGAATAATCAGTAGCCCCCATAAGATGATTCAGAATCAGGAACTCTGGTTGCTTAACCCAGGTCAGGAGAATAAATCTTATATGCTATGAAGATCAGCCTTAGAAAACAAATAGATTTTTTTTCCTTAAGATTTTTTCCTTAAGCTTGTTCTACTTTCCTTGCACCCATTTAATTGATCCAAATATAGCAAGAAGTATTGACAGCGTCACAGATGACACCAGAGCTAGCCAATAAGAAACAGTGTTAGAAGCTTGCATCACTACTCATGCCAACCAGTTCAAACTGATATGTTTTCCATCTAAGGCAGAGGTGATATTGTTAAAAAGCAATTTGTCTCTTTGTCTCATTACCAACACTGTGGATAATTCTCTGTTTGCATAAAGGAGTCAGTAATTCTCCCAGGGAGAGTGTTTGAATAATTAGGAGTGCCTTCATATATTAACTTACATCTGATTTATGGAATTATAAATAAGATTTCATTAATTACAAACTTGTATTAATAAAATATCTTCTCTCAAGCTTTGGTAACTTAAAGAATTAAGTTCTCTCCATACAGAGAATTTTCAGAATACCCTTCCTGAAGTAAACGAGATATTAGTGTAAAGCAAACAGGACCAGTGTGCTGGCCACAAAGGAAGCAGTGCCATATAGGGGCACACGGAGATCCAGGGGAAAAGGAGTCATTTATGACATAAAGTTGGAACCAAGCCATTACATTATCTGGGTTACACATTTGGATCTCCGTTAGTCATTTCCAAATGACAAAATGTTTGGTCATTGCCCTTCAAAGGTTGTTGAATTAAAATATAGAATTATCGAGGATCTGATCAAGAGATTATAATAATTGGCTCTTTTTCTGGAAAAGAAGGTCACTAGCAAAGTCACAGGTTGATTTTTTTTTTTTTTTTTAAGGTCATCTGTTCTTGCAGATGCAAGTGGAAATATCACCCTATGGTCTCATTTGATGAAACCAGAATTGCCCGGAGGTTTTGATGATAGGGTCTGTTGATAGATGGCATTTCTAGCAATCAGTGAGATTGAGGGGAGTGGATAGCATTTAGGATAACCTAAGAATGAAATTAGCATATACTCTAACAAATGTTATTAGGAAGGAAGGGAAAAAAATAACTGCAGGTAGGCAAAAACCAGTGATCTTTAGAAAAGGGTGAATATACACAAGCAAATCAAAAACAAAGCAAGAATTAGGCAGGTGTTTTAGTCCCGTGTCTTGGGGGAATCTATACATTATGTGAGGTCATTTGTTTATTTTAATGTTCTTGGGTTACAGTTTCAGAAAATATGCTGTTTGGAAGGATTTCTGAGAATTCTCAGTTTGAGGTCCCCTATTGGAGTAGTCTTTCAATTATGTAGAATTTCAAATTACCTCTTTAGTTGTGAAAGGTGAACCCAAAGATTGACTCCCTGGAGTTTCACTGCTGTATTTGTTGTTAACGTTATCAGATAAGGTTACTTCCAGAGAGGTTCAAGGGCAGTTTTTCCTTGATGTCTCTTCCAATAGATGAAAACTCTTGGTTATCATACAGAGGCTCTTTGGGAAGATGTTGTAGGAAGGTGGCAATAGGGAACAGATATGGCACATAAGTCCCCTGTAATATTTTGTCCTATCTGCATGCAGTAGGGAAGATGAAATCACTAAATGCATGAGCCTTCCAGTCACCAACGTGTCCTCCAGGGAGTGGGCCATAGGGCCACAAGACCTAGTGAGAATACTTTGGCCAGGGAGACTCAAGAGTTTCTGAGATTTTTCCTAATTTTAAGTTAAGGAAGATTTTGCTTCTTTCAACCTTTCCAGAAGATCATAGGCAGTAAGGAGAGTAAAGGTCTTGAGAAACCTAGAGTTATTATTCCCCATATAGCCTGTGCCTTGTTCACTGACACAAAAGTTGATGTGCCAGAGGTTGGAAACACAAATTTAAGCAGAGTTTTAGCATCTCCAGGGGCTGTAGATTTCAACAAGGAAATGCTTCAGCCTCTTCTGGAAACAGAAAGGCAATAACTAAAATATAGTCAAATCACATGGCGGTGGAAGCTGGATGAGATGCATTTCATGGTTTTCAAAAAGCCCTTGAGGTTTTGGTTTCTGGCTATGTCCTACCTTTATAATTTTTTCAGCAGTATGTTGTTGACAGGTGAGGCATGACCGCCAAATAATCTCAGCTTTGTTTTTTAAATTTCCCCACCAAAATTAATTTAACATAGTAACCAATTTGTCTATACCATAATGAATAGCTTCAGGCCAAAGAATAGTTTCAGCATTGGAGTGAAGAGTGCAACCAGATTTTTCCCATTCTTCCATTTACAAGCCAGAGGCTAAATGTGGGTATTTTATAATGGCTTCCTTGCATCCCTCTGGGATTTATCCTTTCAGAGATTAGACAGGATGATAATCCACCTGTTCCACATACTGATCTGCCGGAGCACTTCCTTTAGTTTCTGTATTATGTCTTTTTACACAGGCCTCAACTTTTATAATAGTCACCTCTCTAGGAAAGTTGGAATGTGTTTAAAAGTTCCTTAACTGGCTTTTCGGTTCTAATGGGGGTTCTAGCAGCAGTGAGAGTCTTCTTTTGTTTCCAAAGCACTCTAAAGCCAAAAGCATATCTGCTGTCTGTATACATGTTTGTTCTCTGGCCTTTGGTTAATTGACAAGGTCTAGTATGTACAGTAAGCTCTCCATTAGGCTTATTTTACACACTGTAAGGTCTTCCCTGATGGTTCAGCAGTAAAGTATCTGCCTGCAATGCAGGAGATGCAGGTTCTATTCCTGGGTCGGGACGATCCCCTGGAGGAGGAAATGGCAACCCACTCCAATATTCTTGCCTGGAAAACCCCATGAACAGAGGAGCCTGGCAGGCTACAGTCCATAAGGTCGCAAAGAGTCAGACATGACTGAGCAACTGAGCGTACTAGACTATATCTACCTATGGAAGAGGAGTATATTCTAAAAGGGAGTTTGAATTAGTGATAGCATGTCCTGTTTGATAACCTTCAGGTTCAGTGTTGAGGCATAACCCATTAATAATCAGGTCAGAGTTCCCAGTAAGAGTCTCCAGTAAACACAAGCAGAGTACAGAGTTCCCCAGCTGAGGCCTGAGGCTCCCCTTCTAGCTGTAATGGGAGAGCCGGGGGATTCAGGGTATTGCAATGGAAAATAATATGAGAGGGAGACAGTGAAAGAATTTCATGAAAAGTTAACTGACCGGCTGAAAAGTGCTGTGTGTTCTCAGGCAGCAGGGATGTTTGTACTATATGAGAAGCCATGAGGTCAAGCAGGGAACCTAGCTCTCGTTCAGCAGAAGTGCCAACAAGTTGTAGAGCGGCAGCTGTCCTATCAGGAGTGAGGTTATAGCAAGCAATGAGTTTTTGGTGATTCCCATGAAATTGAGTAACAGCTGCAAAATCTTGTCCAGCGTGCACAAATGGACAAAAGGGCTTGTTGTAGTTCATGATATTGAAGTAAGGATGTTGAAGAACTCTCTTGTTAGAGAAGGCCTGTTAATGCTTGGACTCTCTGAAAAGAGAGTTTCTTTACTGTAGCCTTAGTAAAGTCCTAAAATGCTCTTGCAATTTCAGTGAAGTCTGGCACCCATCGTCTAGAATATCCAGTTAAACTTAGAAATTATTTTAGTAGCTATTTTTTTGAAGGGTCTAGGATAAGTTTAGATTGTTTTTAATCTATCAGGAAATAGTGTTCTGTCCCTCATTATATAGGTCATATCCTAAATAATGAACGGTATTCTAGCACATTTGCTTTTGAAACTATATGTTCCTTTTCTGCTAAGGTTGAGAGAATGTAAACTGAATACTTTTTTATGAGTTTCCCTTGTTCTCTGAAGAAAATAGGAGGTCACATATATTTCACAATTGACTCACAAGGGAAATTTAATCTTTAAGTATTGATTTGAGGAAAAAAAGAAAAAAACCTGGGGTGTGATTGTCCGGGTATATTGTTGTCTTACTCAGGTAAAGGCAAAAATATACTGTCTATTCTGTTCTAAAGCCACACTGAAAAAGACAATGATCTAATGTGGTAAAGCAAGTGGCTTCAGGCAGAGTTAATGACAGGGTGCTATTTACCTTAAGTACTATCAAGAACCAAAGGATAACAATTTTACTAATGGCCCTGAGGGCTGAATAAATTGATATCCTCATCTCTCTAGTTTCTTTACTAGCAGGACAGGAGTATTATGAAGGTTATTGAGTAATTGCCTTGGGATATAAAGCTTTCAACTATAGGTTTAATCCCTTTTTTTGCTCCTGGCTTCAAGAGCTATTGGGGAAGTTCGTATAAGCTTGGTAGGATATGCCTGAATTTTGCTGTTTTGCTTCTGTTATTTTTCCTATGTCAACTGAAACTTTAACTCATAGAGTCAGATATGATGTAAAGATCTTTATCTGGGCTACGTACCAAATATAATGGAGAAGATAAAGGACCAGCCAGAGAAGACACAACTTGATTATGAATAAGAGTACCCTTAAGAAATTGTCCCTCTGGTGTGTATTTAATGTTGTAGTTTCATTTACAAAGTATTTAATAAATCCTTCGCTATTAAGTTTGCAGGGGTAGTATCACAGAGCAGGAAGCAATGTTTTTAGTCAAGGGCCCACAGGTTACAGTTAAGGACTAGGAGACAGGGAACACCTATGGTTATTTGAAATACCTACCATCTGAGTGGTGTGTTTAACTCTTAGAGAGCTGAGCAAACATAGTAAAGCTTAACATAGAAAAGACGAGTGTCTATGTCTACCAGTAATTGATGAGGCTAACCATTTATATTTACATTTAATTCACACTGAATGTTTAAGGTTGAAAATATGAAGCTCTTTTTCCTTCCTTGCATCATTCCTTATTCTTCCAAATAAAAGAATTTTTCTTCACCTTGGTTTCTCTTTGGATGGGACTACCTTTTTTTTCCCCCGGTGTCAATTCAATTTACAAACATCTACAACTCATCCTTGGCAACAGGTGGTTAGTTTGGAAGTGAGCTACCTAACGATGTGATCTATAGGACCTTAAGATTATTTGGGTTCTGTCTGTTTTTTGTTCTAAAGCACTTTCAAGATGTTCTGTCAGGTGTAATCCAGGTAAAGGGACTATTTAAGATTCCAATTTCATCTTTATTTCCAATTCCATGTTTAACTCCATGGTCAAAATGAGATGAAAGGACTGCCCATTCTTGAACTTCCAGATATATCTTTTTAGAAAGTATTTTCTAATCTTTTTAAAAATTTCCTGTTATTTCATCTCTCTTCTGTTTGCATGATTAAACTATGGTGCAACCAAATTTTTAAATGTTTAAAAAAATTTTTTAATATGAAATTATGGATTAAAAGCATGTGATGTAAAATTTTAAATCTTTAACTACTTCTAAGAGTACAGTTTAGTAGTGTTGGGCTTCCCTGGAAGCTTGGACAGTAAAGAATCCACCTGCAATGCAGGAGAGGTGGATTCAGTTCCTGGGTTGAAAATATCCCTTCGAGAAGGGAATGGTTACCCACTTCATGATTGCCTTGAGAATTCCATGGACAGAGGAGCCTGGTGGGCTACAGTCCATGAGGTTGAAAAGAGTCAGACACCACTGAGTGACTAATAGTAGTGTTAACTACATTCACATTATCATGAAACAGATCTTCAACTGATTTTTACTGGAAATATTTTGGGTATGACTTTTAGGAGACTTTGCTCTATTGGCAGGTGCTTTTTTTTGACTTTCAAGTTTATTGAAGAAGGAAGGATCCTGCAGTTCCCTTTCTAGGTCAGTTCAATCACCTTTTGCAATTCAGAATTTAGCATCTGAGATTCCAACCAACATGTATATAACTTAACATAGATCAGGTAACCATGGGTCTCACCTGCAATGCAGGAGACCTGGGTTCGATCACTGGATTGGGAAGATCCCCTGGAGAAGGGCATGGCAACCCACTCCAGTATTCTTGCCTGGAGAATCCCCATGGACAGAGGAGCCTGGCAGGCTAAGAGTCCATGGGGTCGCAGAGTCAGACATGACTTAGCAACCGAGCTCAGCACAACCATGGGTCTAATGCACCCCAAAGAATTTTAAATTTTTCTATGAATATTTGTGGGTCTTGTCTGCATTTAAAGATACCTTAGTTATAGCTCATGATTTAGTTTGGTTCCAAAGTTTAAATTCTACAGTTGCCTACACACTTGATTCATGGGAGGGATGGATCTTAAGACAAAACTGGAGTTTCAACCCTTAAAAAAATTAGGTGATCTGAACAAGAGAGACAAAGGGGGGGAGTCCACAGAGGTATAAACAGAGAGATTATAAAGGAAAAAAGAAGAGGAATATTTGATAGTGGGAGGCAACTGGAAGACAAGCCTGGGGAGGAATTACCTCGGAAATGCATCTTATCTTTTAATATACGAGCTTGTCAAATTGCTCATTGTCATTGGCCAGAGAGTCTTCTAGTGAAGAAATTGTTGATGAGAATTTTATTTGGAGGCCTCTGCTACCAGTAAAAAATGCTGCTTATTGGACTTGAAAAATATTATTCTCTTTCCTTCTAGGGTGCCTCTAAAAATGATCAATTAAAGATTGGAGACAAGATGGCAGAGTAGAAGGACCTTGAGTTCACCTCCTCTCAGAAGACCAAAATCACAACTAAATGATGAACAAGCATCAATAAAAAAGACTGGAACCTACCAAAAATAATTCCACATTCAAAGATATAAAGAAGAAAGCCAACGAGTGGGTAGAAGTCACACTTGCAAGATAGTAAAATCCCTTACCCTCTGGATGGGTGACCAGTTCTCCCACAGGAGTAAAAGTTCTAGACCCACATCAGAAGCTAGATCAGGAGTCCCCAGAGCATTTGGCTTTGAAGGCCAATGGGGCTTGATTGCTTGGGGAAAACCAGAGACTCTACTTTTGGAGGTCACACAAAAGGTCTGGCACATGCCAGAACCCAGGGCACAAGCAGTGACTTCAGAGAAGCCTGGGCCAGAGCTACCAGCTAGTCTTGGAGGGTCTCCTGGGGAGGCAGGGGGTGGCTGTGCCTCTCTGGGGTCATAAAAAGCTGGTGGCAGAAATATCAAATGAACAATCGTGCTCAAGTCAAACGTTCTCCAGGTGGCAATATCAAATGAACAATCATGTTCAAGTCAAATGTTTCCCAGAATGGCCACTAAAAGCCAAATCACCCTCAGTGAAGTTATGCCATTAGAGAAATAGGTGCAAGATTTAAGAGAGCATTCATAAGAAGTGGAACTTTTTTTAATAAAAAGAGGTGATTTAGACTTAGACAAACCCGTAGCAATGGTCACTGAAAAGTGATGATTATGTACCTCATGCCTTGGGCCCCAACTAACATTTATTTGCCTCCAAACACAGACCTGACAGTCCTCACCTCCCAATAAACACCAAGCTCTCAGAACTCTCAAAGTCAAGCTCTCAAGTCAGGAATTAACGATGGAAGGAGACCTCTATCCAGTTTTGTTGTTGACACATTTCTTTTTTTCTAAATGGACACTGGCTTCAGAAACCATAAACTCAATGGTTAATGAAGCTAGCTTTTGCACAATGGGCTTATACCCTATAAAGGTCTTAAACCCTGTAAGTGTCTATGCCTATGTTCTATTCAGTAAGTCTCCTTATCACGACACATTTACAGACTCAACCAAACATGGAAGCACAAAAGGGGATGAAAAGGAGTGGCTTGATTCCACCAAGGATGCCTAGCAAATGGAAACCAATAACAAAACCCCGGTACCAAACTGAGAATAAATAGCCAAGTAACACAAAAGCAGTCAAGTTTAGGCCTAGTGTTGACTTACCTCAGCAGTGTGGATTCAATGAGCATCAAGCAGCAAAATGCAGGGGCCTCCATGAGCATCAGACATCAAAGTGACAGGCAGTGCAGAGTGGATCTCAGTGGAACCTTCAGGAAAACTGGGGAAATAAGCAAAGATCATCCAAATGAGAACAAACAGGCCTACTTATTGAGAACTTTCTATAGTACGGGAGTCAGTCACCATCACTTACATTTGACAGAGACTCAAAAGCAGGCAAGGGAGTGGAAAACTTCATAGTGCAAAAAGGAAGACTCCAGGTGTGCCTTGATTAGAGATTTGTTAACACGGGGAAGCAGGAGGTGGGCTAACAGGAAGCCAGGTATTCTACGTGATTGGTTTGGAGAACATATTTGGTTCTCTCTTGTTGGTCCTGAGCTGGAAGTAGAGACAAATAAATAGGGATCCTGGCACTCATAGACCAAGTCCTGACCATCCTTGCCTGATTGCTGCAGAAGTGTTGGTTTAACTTTCCAGGCTGGTTGCTGCAGAGATGATAGATCAAAGTTCTACTGTTATATATGGTTTATCCATTTGTAAAAGTAGTGTCTAAGGGAAAATCCTACGACTTGTATTAACTTTTCTCAATGAGTTCTAGCCCCAATCCTGGTAAAGAATAGAAGTTCAATAAATATTTGTGAAGAAGGAAGGTAATGAGAGAGAGATAAAAAGCCCAAACAGCAGTGAACCCTAATTAAGGATGATAAACTAAAGGAAATGTCAGTGCAATGAAGCTATTTGAGAAGATCATAGGAAACATGCCTTCAGGTGGTGGTGTTTAGCTGTGATCCACAGAAAGAGTAGTACAGAATCCTTCAACATAATACACAACATTCTGAAAAGATGTCACTTAATCAGAGAGAAGTTATAGGACATCATGTGAAAATGAAAAGGGCCACAATGACTGGCAAAAAATATTGTCCTCCCAGGCAAAAGGGATGGTCTTTGAGGTAGTGTCTGGTGGGACTACCTGTTCAAGTAAGTAAGTGTCTTTTCAACCTCTTGCCTTTGAGGAGAGAGCACTAACAGAAACTTCTGAAACATAGTAATAAATAAGAAGCGGCTGTTTACTTCCAGACGGAATCTTACATTGCTCCCACAGGTACCTGAGGGAGACAGGACATTAATCCAATGCCTTTGCTTCGCACAGACACCTGCATGCATGTACACCACCCACACCCCACTGCTACCCTCACACCCACATACACACAAGAGACAGAGAGAACTTAAATAGATTCCAACATTACCTGGAGAAAAATAGTTATGGGCTCTTTAAAAAGGAAGTATCAATAAATCAGTGCCTAAGGTATCTGTGAGAGGTCAAAGTAAGAAGCCGGCAGTAAACCAGGGGAGGTTAGCAAAGAAATAAATTGTATGTTAATTTCAAATTAGCATTTACACTCGTTCCAAGCTTCAAAGGGCAAGGATCTGAGAGAGAGAAAGTAGTCAGAGGAGGAAAATTATTCATCTTAATTGAAAAAGGACTGTCTTGAGGGATTCATACCCGGGAGGAAGGCTCTTGGGATTATTGTAATCTGTCCCCTGTATTTGGCTAAGCAGTATGGAAGTAAAAGCCATCTCCCCTGGGCTGAGAAGCTGGGTACCCCATCAAATCAAGTGATGGTTTAGGGCATCAAGAGATATTTAACTCAGAGCTAAAAGGAAACCAAGGAAATTTTAATACCTTGAATGGCCAACAGCTATCTCAAGGAGTTAGAACTATAGCAATAACTTCAAAAAGTCTAAAATGATACAATAGTAGAAGAGGAAAAATAATTTTCCCTCTACTCTTGGCTGAGACCCCTGTAACAGAAGAGATTAACAAGAGAAAAACAAGCAAGTTTTTAATATGTATACCTCATGTATGAATGGGAGACACCCAGGGAAAATTGAGTAACTCAAAGTGAAGTCTTAAAACTCCAGCTTATACATAGCATCTTCAATAAAGAACTATAAACTCGTGGAGAAATGACAAGGGAAAAGCAAGCTTTTTTTGACTTTCAAAGGTGGCAAAATGTGGGAAGGTAGATCTATGGGAGGAAGCTAGGAGCAGATAAAGGCTAGTTAGTCGTTTGTTATGTAGATTTCTCTAGGGCCTTCTACAACCTAAAGCTGTTTAGGCACTGAGGATTAACTACTAGGGATTAACTTTTGTCCTTGCTGGTGGAGAGGAGAAGGGGGACACATTTACGTGCTGCAAAATCTAGTTAGGCAAATAGGAGGAGGGCAGGGAATGTTCCTTGTACCTGCTTCTCAGTTGCTGCAGCTCAAAGCAATTCTTACTGGGCTTCCCTGGTGGCTCAGATGGTCAAGAATCTACCTGCAATGTACAAGACCTGGGTTCAATCCCTGGGTTGGCAGGCTACAAGTCCATGGGGTCTCAAGAGTTGGACACTACTGAGCAACTAACACTATTCTACTCCTCCTCCAGAGTGATGGATTCTTTATGCCTTATACTGGGTTAAACAGTGATCTCCCCCACCCCCAACCCCAGTTTGTGTCTACCTAGGAATTATGACGGCTTCCCTGGTAGTCAGAAAGTAAAGAATCTGCCTGCAATGCAGGAGACTCAAGTTCGATCCCTGGGTCAGGAAGATCCCCAGGAGAAGGGAATGGCTATCCACTCCAATATTCCTGCCTGAGAAATCCCATGGACAGAGGAGCCTGACAGGCTACAGTCCATGGGGTCACAAAGAGTTGGATGCAACTAAACGACTAACAAGAATTGACTGACTAGGACATTTGACTGTGGCCTTCTTTGGAAAAAGGTTCTTTGCAGATATAATCAATTTCAAATGAAGTCATACTGGATAGGGTGGGCCTTACTGTAATGACTGGGTATCCTCTTAAGAAGACGGAATCTGACACAAACACAGGGGGGCAGGACAGAGGCAGAGGGACTGTAGTGATATAAGCCAAGGAACAGCAAGGATTGCAGCAAGCCCCAAAATCTAGGCAGGTCAAAGGAGGGATTTTCCTCTGGGGCCCTCTGAGAGAGTGTGGTCCTGCCAACATCTTGATTTGGGACATCTAGCCTCCAGAACTATGAGAAAATAAAATTTTGTTGTAGTAATTTGTTACAGCAACCCTGGAAATCTAGTACAGCCCTGAGAAGAAAACTGGATGGAATACTCAAAAATGGATGACAAATCTCAATACCTATTTATTGTGCACTAACTATGCCCCAAATTGGGGCTGCTGAGAACACAGAGATACGTATGACCAGATCCTGCTTTGGAAGAACTTAGAATCAAAACTGTCACTGACTTTCATAGGGGAAAAAAAAAAATTTTTTTTTCTTTTCTTTTCAATGACCCTGTCAGGTTACCAACATAGTGGGAGAAAGATACAAGAGGATCAAGGCTGTGAGTACTCAGCACTTAGGCCATACTGCAAATGACTTGTAAACCACCGCAGAGTAAAAATAATAATAATAATATATAATAATAACTTCAGGACAAAGTGGTACAATGCAAATCAGATGGTTTCTTGAGCAGTTCTGCAGAGAAAAGGAAACTTTTTGAACTACTTTTTTCCCCCTTCCCCCAGGATTCTTTCTTTTCCATAATTAAGAAGGCAACATGAAGCAGCAGGAAGCAAAGTGTCGGTGGGGAGGGAATTACTAATAGCAACATCAGTGCTGACACACACTTGCTAGGAAAAAACCTCTGGCATTTTTACCTATAACAAACCTGTCATCAGTGAAGGCACTTAAGAAAGCTTCCTTGCTAGTCTTCCGAACACTAGAAAAAATAATTATGGTAATATAAGGTATTTAACAAACACTTCATGAGTGAAAAATTCTTTTGCCCAGTTCCTTCTCAAATGATTAGTTCTTAGGGATGGAAATTAACTTCTCTTTGCCCTCAGATGATCAAATTAGAGCAACTCTGTCTAGTTTTAATCCCTGAAATTAAAAAATAATAATAATTTATAAAGCCTGGAACTTACTATAGTGTTAGCGTTAATTGTTCAGTCATGTCCCACTCTTTGTGACCCCATAGACTGTAGCCCACCAGACTCCTCTGTCCATGGAATTCTCCAGGCAAGAATACTGGAGTAGATAGCCATGCTCTTCTTCAGGGGATCTTACTGACCCAGGGATGCCAGGTCAAAGGATACAGGTGTCCTATATCACAGGCAGATTCTTTACCCTCTGAGCCACCAGGAAAGACCAACTGAGTATTACTATTACTGGAGTTAATTCCTCATGTGATCTTCCACATCTTATATCTTAAATCTTCTTATATCTTTCCTGGGTCGGGAAGATCCCCTGGAGAAGGAAATGGCAACCCACACCAGTCCTCTTGCCTGGAAAATTCCATGGATGGAGGAGGCTGGTAGGCTATAGTCCATGGGATCGCAGAGTCGGATATGACTGAGCAATTAATTTAATTAATTTATATCTTTCCAACACAGTGTAGGTTTGAGATACATCAAAGAAAAATTGCACTGCACACAGTAAAATAAATGAGGACTTTATTCAAGACCATCTCAGTAGAGGTCATTGTCGTTCAGTTGGTAAATCATGTCTCACTCTTTGCGACCCCACGGACTGCAGCATGCCAAGAACCTCTGTCCTCCACCATCTCCTGGAGTTTGTTCAAATTCATGTCAATTGAAGTCGGTGATACTATCTAACCATGTCATTCTCATCCTCAGCCACCCTCTTCTCCTTTTGCCCTCAATTTTCCCCGGCATCAAAGTCTTTTCCAATGAGATGGCTCTTCCCATCTAGTGGCCAAAGTATTGGAGGTTCAGTAACAGAGAGAGATTGAACATAACTCTGGAAACCACCAATAGCAGCTGGGTATTTGCAGCCAATGTGCAGGGTGAGGAAGTAGAAAGAAAGTTATGAGGAATTTGGTTTGGTGTCAAGGATAGAGGGACTCCCTACTAAACTGGTTTGGCAGGATTCTTGCTGAACTAGGCTGACAGGCCAAGGATAAGGCCTAGTAGAGAAGAGGGCTCAGAGAAGCCCAGCTAAAATGTAGTCAGGAAGTCAAGTCCTTTAAGATGATACACACAACCAGTCTTCACACTAACAGAGGTGTGATAGCCCAGGGTCCAAGAACTGGACCACATTTACCTACATGTTTGATTGTGTTTATTTTACTTTCCCTTGGTTCATTGGCCAACTGTTCAAAATAATCTTAGAAATTATTTTGAAGGCATAATTTAGAAATCACCTGAGTCATTTTTAACTAACTGGTATTTGTGAATTTATAGAAAGGCTACAATTCAAATAACTCATATGCTTATATATCAGTAAAAACCATCAGGGGACTTCCGTGGTGATCCAGTGGTAAGACTCCAATGCAGGGGGCCCAGGCTCAATGCTTGGTCAGGGAATTAGACCCCACATGCTGCAACTAAGGGTTTGCATGCCACAGTGAAGGACCCTGCACGCCACAATGAAGGTTGAGGATCCCACATGTAGCAACTAAGATTTGGGGCAGCCAAATAAATACATAAATTATTTTATAAAAAACTAAACATAGCTTTCATGGTAAATTTGCTTTCTTTCTTGTTCAACAGTTGTGACATATAAGGGAGAAAAGAAAGACAGAGTAGACATCAGTCAGGATGTGGATAGCCATTCCCTTCTCCAAGGTACCTTACTAACCCAGGGATCGAACCTGGGTTGAACCCCCAGGGACCTCCTGAGGGCCTCTCAGTTCTCCCCATTAGGAGAACTCCAGACTCACTGTCTGAGTTGCTCAAGGTCACATGCAGAAGCCAGGATTTGAAGCCCGGCCTGTCTGACTCCAAGATAAGATTCTTTCCATTACACCAGCACTTCCCAAACACCAGGCCTTGGACCTGGGCCAGCTCAAAATTAAGTTATAAGCTGTCACAAGCAAAATGAAAAATACAAGGACAATGTAGCGGGTTTTTTTTTTTTTTTTTTAAATAAAATGAATTCAATTTAAAGCATTGTTCTTTTTCTGAGATTATGGCCTCTTCTAGTGTTGAAAATGTTCTTTCTGTTCTGAAATGATAGTGGTTATAATGGTGATTACTTGTGTTTGTTTTTGCTTTTCAATGTCCTTACCAAACAAAATTTAAAACTTGGCCAAGCTGTAAATGACACCTGAATGTCTTTGATATTTTGTCACTCATGGAATTTTAGAATCTGGGGAAAAAAATCAGCTCTGCCAAAAGGTAAGTTCCCATGAAACACAGGAAATAAGCAGCTTGGCATGTTCCTTTAGTGCTTCCCCCTCCTCCATGTTCACATCAACCTCTGAAATTTAGAGAAGTCACTCCAATTAAAAGAAAAATTAACATCGCTAATTGTTTTGGTTTTCTGATTTTTCTTTTTTTTAAATTTTTATTGGAGTTTAGTTGCTTTCCAATGTTGTGTTAGTTCCTGCTGTACAGCGAAATGAATCAGCTAGACATATATACATGCTGCTGCTGCTGCTGCCACTGAGTCGCTTCAGTCGTGTCTGTCTCTGTGTGACCCCAGAGACGGCAGCCCACCAGGCTCCCCGTCCCTGGGATTCTCCAGCAAGAACACTGGAGTGGGTTGCCATGTCCTTCTCCAGTGCATGAAAGTGAAAAGTGAAAGTGAAGTCGCTTAGTCTTGTCCAACTCTTCCCGACCCCATGGACTGCAGCCCACCAGGCTCCTCTGTCCATGGGATTTTCCAGGCAAGAGTACTGGAGTGGGGTGCCATTGCCTTCTCCGACGTATACATATAGCCCCTCTTTTTTGGCCTTCCTTCCCACTTAGGTCACCAGAGAGCACTAAGTAGAGCTCCCTATGCTATAGAGTGGGTTCTCATTCATTTCAGTCTAGTCCCTCAGTCATGGCTGACTCTTGGTGACCCTGACTCTTTGCGACCCCATGAACTGAAGCACACCAGGCTTCCTTGTCCATCACCAACTCCCAGAGCTTGCTCAAACTCACGTCCATCGAGTTGGTGATGCCATCCAACCATCTCATCCTCTGTCTTCCCATTCTCTTCCTGCCTTCAACCTTGCTCAGCATCAGGGCCTTTTCCAATGAGTCAGTTCTTTGCAACAAGTGGCCAAAGTATTGGAGCTTCAGCTTCAGCATCAGTCCTTCCAATGAATATTCAGGACTAGTTTCCTTTAGGATTGACTGGTTTGATCTCCCTGAAGTCCAAGGAACTCTCAAGAGTCTTTTCCAACATCAAAGCATCAATTCTTCAGCACTCAGCTTTCTTTATGGTCCAGCTCTCACATCCATACATGATTACTGGAGACTTCTGACAAAAAGTGGTCCACTGGAGAAGAGAATGGCAGATTGCTTCAGTATCTTTTCCTTAAGAACCCCATGAACAGTATGAAAACATTCTTATTAGTTATCTGTTTTATACATAGCAGTGCATATATGTCAACCACAATCTCCCAATTCATCCCACCCCTCTTTTTCCTTCTTGGTGTCCATACATTTGTTTTCTACATCTGTGTCTCTATTTCTGCCTTGCAAATAGGTTCACATTTGTACCATTTTTCTGAATTCCATGTATATGCATTAGTACACAATATCATGGAACAAGAACAGACACCAAGGCACAGCTAGACAGGATGAGAATCAAAACAATTCTAAGGAGCAGAAGAAAACCAGCCATCGGAGGGTCTATGGCAGGAGAAGCCAAAGGATATTTAGCTCAGACTGAGAGGAAGTATGTACGCTATTTCTTCTGCCGAGAGCACAAGCAGAATCATTATTCTCTGTGGAATCCACCTTGTTTTTTACCTCTCCAGGGCTCCACCCCCTGGAGGGATGCTCACCCTCACCCATGAGGATGCACGTTCCTCAGCGAACAGGCAGACGAAGTACAGACAGATCAGCATTCCTGTACGTGCAAGAAGGTCTTTCTTCCCAGGTTCCTCATTTTCAAGGGCTACTATTTTTAGGTGACCATTTCTGAAGATGACCAGACATCTCTGACATTAACAGGAGGTGTTCTATTTTTCACTTTTGCCTGCTTGCTTACTGGATGTAATAGAAAAAAAGGAAGAAGGTCTCATTTCCTACTGAACCAAAAGAGACACTATGTCATGTTTAAGAGCCTTACAGTCAAGAATACTGGGTGTGTAATGGTCCACATTCAGTGGGTAATTCAGCTCTCTAAACTCTTGGGGCCTCTGTTTCCTTGCTTATAAAATGTGGATAATAATAGTCCCCACTTAATAGAGTTGCTGTAAGAATTGAAAACTGTATGTTCAGTACTACATAGACCTCCAGGTATATCCAATAAATGTCAACTATTATTACATGGATTATATCTACTGTAAGTCAGATAGCTGAGCATGTCCTAACACACAATAGATAATAAACATGTACTACTAAAGAGAGTTGATTGCCTAAACTTGAAGTAAAAAACTCAAGGGGGCCTAACAAGCGCGTCTAGCTGTTGTTCCACTCTCCCACTGATTGGCATCTACAGAGGATGAGGAATGATACCCACCCCGCCCCATTCTCCTCACTCAAGAGACTCAACCTTTAATACAGCCCCCGGGGTTTCCACATTGGAGTGGAGTGTGCAGTGTTAGCTATCTGCGGCAAGAACTCTAATGATGTTGGTCCATTCTAGCCAGTAAAAAGCAGAGTCAAAAGGTCAATAACTCTGTCCTTAGATTGACTCAGACACTGAGAGAAGGAATACCATGACGGAATGAGGGCTAGGGCATAGGTATTATTCCTGAGGCTGGTCAGCTACCTTTATCCTTGTTCTAGGTTTTGGGTGGGAATCCATTTTCCAAAGCTCTTTCAAATTCTGGATAGCTCTTCCAAGTTTACTTCTAAGTATTGGTGTCCTTTCTTATTGCTTCCAGATTATCTCATATGCAAACTTTATTTCTCTTTAAGCTATCATCAGAGTTCATTTTAAACCAAGTCTTCTTTTTCGTATTAATTTTTTTCATTGTAAAGCTGATAATCTTACTAGTGTTAAGAGATTTATGAAACAAAGTTGGATTACTATGAGTGCCATCTGAAGCCAGATTCCGGAAGTCAGGGATTGCTGAACTACAGCCAGCTGGCCAAGTGGCCCTGCAGCCTGATTTTGTAAATATGCTTTTATTGGAACATGGTCACATCCATCCATCTACATATATTCTCTATTGCTGCCTTCTTGCTACAAGAGTGGAGTTAACTAACTGGGACAGAGATTGTATGGCCTGCAAAACTGAAAGTGTTTACTATCTGGTCCTTAACAGAAAAATATACTGTTTCCATGCCTTATGGAGTCAGATCACTATAAGAAAAATTGGTCAACTCTGAAAAAAGTTAGTTGGCTACCACCATGATAATTAAGTAGCCAGCTCTGTCCAAAATTGTCCAGGATCGCAATATGTCTTAATGAGATCTGACACTTGAAAACATTTTCTATTTTGATGGTTCAAAAGGGGACCCAAACTACCATCTTCCAATGGTAATTACTGAGGTTCTTCTATATGAAGCATTCTCTCCTGGAAACTACCTCCAGCTAATTAGAGTTGAAAACCAAAAAAGCCTTATTGCAGGTCATTTTGGTGAGAAAATAAAAGGATATGGCAGTTAAAAGTCTAGATTACATTTAGTGACTGGGGGGCAAAAAAAAAACCCTCCAAATTTGAAAATCTTTGAAAGAAAATTTGAAGAATAGTTTAGTTAAAAATAAGTAAAGTTCCTGTCTCTTTTCTCTTCACAAGAAGCCAACTGTATATCACAGGGGTACCAACACCAGAATTTCTGAGTCAAATCTTAAAACAAATAATGAGCACTTGTTATTAATTTGCATTAATAAAAGAAACATATTCTTGATGGGTTGCTCCACTCACTGAGTTAGAGACAAAGTTTAGGAAAGTGTGACCAAAAGAAGGAAGACCAGAGTAGCTACTTCTGGCTCTTTATGCAAAGACATCCTTATATATTCTAACATAAGTAAGATATACTTCAATTAAAGCACTAGAGAGGATCATGTTCTATTAAAAACAAATCTTTCTAATATGTCTTTATTTATTTGGTCACATGTTCTATGCATTTCTCCTTTTTGTGGGTTGTGTACAGCTGGGTCATATACATTCTGAAGGATGTTTACCTTTCACTGACTTTCCTTAATTCAATCACCCATGAAATTTGCCTCCCAGTTAAAATCGTCACATCTCTTGTGGAAAGCGATTTGAGGGAAACATTTTAGGAGACACAGAGTGTTCACAGCCTTTGACCTAGTTATCCCACTGCTGGGAATTTATCTTAAGGAAATAATTCCAAAGAAGGAAAAAAACTTCTTATTAACTAAAGAATTATTTATAATGGCCAAAAAACCCTTTACATCCAAAAATAAGAGAATAATTAAGTGAATTATAATAATCAACTAGAAGAACTGTTAGTTATACAGTCATTAAAATGATTATGGAAACTATGCAACAATACTGAAAGTATTTATGGAATAATGTGAAGGAAGGGAAGTAGAATGTAAAATTGTATCTGCATTATGATTACAATATGAAAAACGATGTCTGCATAAGAACTAGGACTAGAAGGAAGACAAAAATGATTTTTTTGATGAACTGAAATACAGGATTACTTAGGGTGGTAGAATGAAGGCTATATTTCTTTCTTCAATAAATGTTTGTTTTTATGATGTTGTTTATAAGCTTAAAAACAGAGAACAACTCATTTTTCCCCTTCCCTTTAATATTTAAAATAATTTAAGAACTGTATCAGTCATGGTCCAGTTACAAAGAAAAGAAACCATTCCAACTAGATTAAGCTGGATGGCATTTACTCCTGGACTGAGGCAATGGTTGAGGAAACGGACTCTGGACAGAGTTTCTAGAGATGTCTTGAAGATGTCACATAGAACTGGACATCCCAAAATGCTGCTTCTCCTTCCATGACCAGCAAGCAGCTTGCAAAACTAGAAAAGGAACACTGCCTCTATATGCACTGCACCAAGGAGATGGAGCTTCATGCTTTTTTCTCTGACTGTGTAACTCAGTTCTGAATATAAGTTTTGAACAAGAGCATCAGATTGACAGTACCTAAATCACATGCAAAAGGCTTTACAGCTTCCCTGGTACACTAAGGAACTCAACAGAGGCTGAATAATTGGTAAACAAGCCAGTCTCTAGTATCTACCCCACAAACAATTGCCAGATAAAATTCGAGACACCCAGTTAAACTAGAATTTCAGATAAACAACAAATAATTCTTAGAATTTTCCAAATATTGCAAGGGACACATTGATACTAAAAAAAAATATTCATAACCTACCTGAAAGTCAGACTTATTTGGGCATTTTACATTTTTATTTGCTAAGTATTACAATCCTACTGCCATGGAAACTGATAGAAAGTGATATCATTCCCAATTCATACAAAGTTTTGGTAATATTTATTCTCAGTTAAGGATTCCTGAAGTAGAGTACCCACAGATTTCTAATGGAAGCACTTTCTTCTTTCAAACTAATAGACATTCTCTCGATTCTTTATAATTTCTCCAAAAATAGGGAGCAAACAGATGTTTCTATGTTGGTTAGATTCTCGAAACCAGTCAGAAGATATCAGTGCTGGATGGCTCCCCAGAGAGAATGCATTCCTCAGAGGGAACTTTTCTAATCTACTGCTTTCTTTTAACAGATAAGTTAGAACAGAGTCAGAGCCCAAGACTCTCAGACTTGATCCTTTCAGTCAGGTGCCTCTGAAAAGAATAAACCTCCTTTATCAGCTGTGGTAGGTGCAAACTTAAAGTTGCTAAGACAAAAACATGGAATCCTGATTAGCCTTTCATGATCACTGTGTGCCAGGGAAAGCATGCGCTGCCACTCAAGAACTGTGGGAGGCAGACTTCCCTGGTGGTTCGGTGGTTAAGAATCCACCTTTCAAGGCAAGGAACGTGGGTTTGATCCCTGGTCAGGGAACAAAGATCCCACAGGCCATGGGCAACTAAGCGTGAACACCACAACTACCGAGTCCACAAGCTCTAGAGCCCGTGCTCCTCAACAAGAGAAATCCGAATGCCACTACAAAGATCCAGCACAGCCAAAAATAATAAAAAATAAATGAGTAAAATACTTTTTAAAAAAAGCTATGGTCAGAAAAATCTCTGAACCAGGATGGCCTGGATTTTAGCCCTGCATATATTACCACCCTGCTCAATAAGCTTGAGCATGTGATCATTCTTCTGAGTCACAGTTCCCTCATCTTTAAAATGAGGTCATTAATACTTTTCCTGTTCCCTGTACAAGTTTGCCATAAGGACTGAATAAGGACACATCTGCAAAGTTTTCTGAAATGCAAGAGGTGCCATATAAGGAAGCTTTATATAGTCTCATGACTGAGAAGTACTAAAGTTTAAAATATTCAATATTCCAACCATCGTCCATCTGTGGTGGGATCATTAGATGCAACACTTTCAATTCTTGCTTATCTTACTCTTGAACAAAGTAAGCCTGGGGCTTCCCAGGGGGTGCAGTGTTGAAGAATCTGCCTGCCAGTGTAGAAGACGCTCATTATGTGAGTTTGATCCCTGGGTCAGGAAGATCCCCTGGAATAGGAAATGGCAACTCACTCCAGTATCCTTGCCTGGAAAATTCCAGGGACAGAGGAGTCTGGCAAGCTAAGTCCATGGAGTTGCAAAGAGTCAGACACGACTGAGAACACATGCAATGCAGGCTTAAGCAGTGACAGAAGTCCCAATGTAGAAATGGTTTAAACAAGATAAACAATTATTTATTGCTGAAGTAAATGAATTTTGGAGGTAAATGGGACTGCACGATCCTTAGGGACTCTAATTCCCTCTATTTTGTTCCTCTGTCATTCTCATCATTTGAATTTCACCTGATTTCCCAAAATCCTGATCAACTTCTAACCATCACATCTGTATTTCAGCCATCAGAGGGGAAAGTTTTGAAGAAGGCATACATTTTCATTTTGAGTTGAACATACTTTCTGGAAAGTAAACCCCATTTTCACTTACATCCTGTTGCCATAATTTCAAGTGGTTACATCTAATCATAGGAAGCCGTAATTTGAGATAGCCACTTGCTCACCTATAAACTGAGATCTCTATAGCTGTCAGTCAAAATTGCCTGCCACAGTAGGTAAAAACCAAGAATCTTTCCACGTGAATTAGAGAGAGACTTAGTTTGAGCTTTTATAAGAAAGCACCATAGACTGGGTGGCATATAAACAATAAAAATTTATTTCTCACAATCTTGGAAGCCAAAGTCTGAGGCCAGGGTGTCATGTCTGGTTCTCATAAGAGTCCTCTTCCAGATTGCAGACTATTCTTCCACGATGGAAAGAAACTGAAAGCTCTCTGGGGTCCCTTTTATAAAGGCATTAATCTCATTCATGAAGGCTCCACCCTTATGACCTAATTACTTCCCAAAGGCCAGAGTTCCTAATAACATCAACATTGGCAATTAGAATTTCAACATATGAACTGAGGGGAGGGTGGGAGTGGGACAGACAGATACTCAGTTCATTTCAGAGTAATTAAAGATTAGAATTTTTTTTTAAGATCGAATTGACTTTATTAAATGACTCACGAATCAGGCAATGTCTCATCTGGCATACACAGAGGTGCTCCAAGGAGTTACACAAAACAGGTTTTGGCAACAAGAAAGTCATCAGTAAGGGGAAAAAAAAAAAAGAAAGTTCACTGAAGAAAAGTAAAAGTTCAGGTGAAGACGGCTCTTCATTGGCTAAGCTGAGGTGTTTTTCACCGACTGCATTTGTTGCTGGGCAAGAAAGAGGTCTTCCTCCTGTCGGAGGAGTAAAGTAGTTGCCCTTCCTGCTTGGGAGTGAAAGGCACCACTCTTCCTGTTGAGGGCAGTAACTGACATTTTCCTGTTGGGGTAACTGAAATCTTCCAGTGAATAAAGTCAGTTAGATCTTAAAAATTATTCAGCTGTGCCTTCTAGTTCAAGATGGCGGAGTTGAAGGACTTGTGCTCATCTCCTCCTGCTAGTGTGGGAGGGTCTCCTATGGAGAAATGAGCTGGCAGTGGCTGGCTGTGAGGATGGGGGCACTGACAGCAGCCTAGAACCTTATTTTAACCCTCACACGGACTAGAAACGCCAAACCACACTTGCTTTAATCATATAATTAAGTCATTGTCTAGCTAGATTATAAGTTCCATGTAACAATAGTAGTGTCTGCCATGTATCTGATAATTTATAAATACTTGAAGAAAAAAAAAAAACTGTTGGCGGCAAAGAGGGAGGAATCACAAGTTTTATCTTTGCAGAATCAAGGCTGCCAAAAATGAAATCATTTTGTTATTGAGAAGTGAAGTACAATAACAACTTGAAAAACTGTCTAACTCACAAAACAGGTAAACTATACTAAACTGTGACATGCAAGCAAATTATTTAAGCTCAAATTTCTCACTTCATTCAGACCCATATGTTCCAAGACAAACTACAAACTGATTTAACTTTGCCTAGATTCATAAAATCTCTAATTGGAAAGCTCCCTAGTTTACAAATTCTGACTAGTTCTTGAGAAGCCTGGCCCATATGATCAACTCTAGCCTGCAAGTACATTTCCCTAACTCCATCTTTCGCAAAGCACTCTACAGCTACGTTGGTATGTATCAATAATAATATTAACAGATTTAACTTTGATAAAGGTATATTTCTGATGTCCTTTGGTCAAGAGTGATAGACTGTGTGCATGAATGCTAAGTAGTTTCAGTCATGTCCAACTCTTTGTAACCCCATGGACTGTAGCCCACCTGGCTCCTCTGTCCATGGGATTCTCCAGGCAAGAATACTGGAGTGGGTTGCCATTTCCTCCTCCAGAGGATCTTCCCAACCCATGGATTGATCCCATGTCTCTTATGCCTTCTACATTTGCAGGCGGGTTCTTTAACACTAGTGCCATTTGGGAAGCCCAGTGATAGACCATGTTTTATTAAATATCACACCTGTTTTTAAAGTTTGTTTTCACAAAATTCTCTTGAGCAGTAAATATATCACTGTATTAAGAATTTTTTTTCTAACACAAATTATATGCTGTTTAAATCCTCCCTGGAAAAAGAGAAAAGAAATGAGCTGAAACATGGAATCAGTTCAAATAGACAATGTCAGGAGAGGGAGCAAGCACAAGAAAATATATACTTTACAATCACTAAATGAATCAACAAATATCAACACACAAGTCAGATGAATTTTATCCTTTTGAAAAATATTGCACTCCAATATATTTGGTCTTTTCTACAAGCTTTAAATTCTCATAACTTTAAGTTTATACTCGGAATAAATATAAGTACACAATTTAATTTTGTTTCTTATAATGTATGATAGGGCATATATTATCTGAGTTTTAATTATCTCATTTGTAGAGATATTATATTACATTTAACTTTGACAAGTCAACCAAATGGCTGTCTTTTACATAATTAAAGACACTATAAAATTATATTTTATATCTGCATACTTCATTATATATAATCATTCTGCATACATTATATACTGGTGACATTCACTTTACTATGTATAATTGTATACACAAAATCATGTTTATTACACTTTCTGAGCAATTCAAACAATTTTTCTCATGAAGTTTTGACTATATACAGTATTTGCCTGATGTGCTGATTCTAGAAATGAATCATCAAGTAATTTTTTATTCCACTGCAATACCTACAACACAGATGGGTTGATATGAACACATCAAAAGAAAAAAATGGCAAAACTGTCAACATGCAGTCAGTTCTCCATTTTGTTGACCAAATCTGAATTTTTATTCCTGAAGCCTAAGACAAGCATATTTAAACGATATAAACAGTCATAGAGTCATCTGTATAGCAAAGAAAATGCCTATGTTAATAATAGCACACAGAAGAGCACCAGAAGATGGCAGTCTCATTTCTTTAAGGAATAGGATGACGCTGAGACAAGTGGTTGGGATACAAGATGACAGAGTGCGGAAGATGAAATTGTTCAGGTCACTGCTGGCTACTGCCTGTCGGCATAATTCTTTCCCCAGGTAAGGCCAATGAACTCTTGCAGAAATTGCCAGAAACTAAAAAGCCTGACTTTCAATGCTACGGATTACACCACAAATAATTACATAAGAGAGAAAGAAAGAGTTCACAATTCATTGGAAACTTTCTCACCACTGCCTTTTTCTCATCTTTCCTGGTACATTCCTCTTTCATGCTGCATCAGCACACGTGAATGCTGGGATGAAACTGAGTGCATTCCTCTGCTGTTCTTTCTAGACTCACCAATTCAAAGAGAAGACAGACTTACTGTGGTCAAGAAGAGACTTTGAGGCCAATAACCTAGTCACATCCACATTCTTCAAAGAAGATATTCCAACCTGAAATACACCTAAATCCAAAATATATATGTATTGATTAACCTCCTTCTCAGCTCTGAGGAGTCAGGCATTAAGGCAGCAGATTGGGCCTTCATGCTGTGTGTCTTCAAAAACCCTCTCATTGATTTTTGTGACTTTCAGTTGCACTACCATGAGCTATAGTCTGAACACAAAGAAATCAAAAATTCTAAATTGAAGTTCTATAATAGTTACCCTGCTCTTTTATTTCCTGCCTTTTTGATAAGCTGCTTCTCTCCAACCTATGCATATAGAACAGAAACAATTTCGTTTGCCCTTGAAGAATCCCTCCCCTACAAAAAAAGAACACTGACATTATTCACATTTCCCCAATATGGATTTATGTAATGTCTTTTTTTTTTAAGTTCCAATTTGAAGGCTTGGAGAGTGGTGAAAGCACACCCATTTAATTTCCAAAGTTAATGAGTGGAGCTCAACAGATTGAGTGCATTGTATCAGAATAACTTTGATTTCTTTGGAATTGCTCTGAAACTCAGAGAGGGTATGATGACCAAATGGCGCTAAACTAATGATCTTTTCATATTAGGATCTGAAAAGAGAGAAACAAATATTGTAGCATGCATAGCAATATTGTTTCAATTTGTCGATGACAAAAGGCATTTCATCTCAATTAGCAAGTAGACTTTGTTATGAATTGCTAGCCAGATTGCTAATAATTAAAGACTCAATATGTCTTCAGTCATTATAATTGGGCAGTGATGAGAGGCTGTAAAAGTATTTGAACTCTGTTTGCTCTATTTATTTGGGGAAAGGAAAAAAATCCTGATCTTCATAATGATGAATTAAGAAATAGAGCACATGATTATTCTGGATCTTCTGGAAAAGATATCATTTCACAGTGTTTGCCAGTAATGATACCCCAGTACAGAATGGTCCCCAGAGGACCCCAGGCAAGTTCAAACAAGTAACTTTCCCAAACAAGTAACTCCCTGGCCCTTGTTCCAAATTCCTGTCTCCCTCATATTTTTAAAATAGGCTCACTTTTTTAAAAGGTAGCAGTTGAGAGCTTAATACATGTATGCTTTCCCATACTTCTTATACTCTCACGTAACTCACCTACATGGCCAGTTTTAGTGTTTGTTTTGATTTGAGCAAACTAACTGCTTTACCATCTTGTGTTGAGATTACCTTAGTCACCCATTTCTTTCTTTTCCTGCAATTTAGGTATGTGGGCATGATTTCATGCATGAAGATTATCACTAACATCAATTCTTAAAACCCAATCAGTTTAAGACATCCATTTCCTATATATTTTATGCTGAAACCAATTGGTAATGATCTTCAGTATTTATTGATGACTTTTCCCCCTAAGATTTTTAAATCATGAGCTTTTCCCCTTGCAGCAATTTGCTATTTCAAAGTCCATGTCATGCTGAGGCTTCTTCATATCTTCTGAACGGGCTCTTATTCACCATTATCACTGTAACAAAGAAAATGGACCCTCCTCCACACGTGGCCAACTATGCCAGGTGGTATACACAAAAAGTCAAAAGAAGCACTCTTCGGCCCGTCAGGGCTTTGTTTTAGAGATGAATTAGATCTCAAGTAGGATTATGATATGATCATTCCTGGCTGAAAATCCAGACTTAATTTTCTGGCACAAATATTACTGTTTCATGCTGATCCAGAGCTCGTTCTCCAACAACAACAACAACAACAAAAAGAGATCAGCAAGTGTTAGGGTATTTTTTATCAGAGTTAGACAACCATTGTATTTAATTTTCTTTCATATTATACAGACTGCGTTTCCCATTCAATCCCAAACACAAAAAATTTGCCCATGTGTGACTCTAACTGACAAGTATGGCAAGACTGGGTTTTATATACTCTTACTGGTGTTTAATACAGTTGGGTGTAGAAATGATTCAGATTATAACATTTAAATCTATGATAATCACAGTTCAATTCCTATGGAGTTTCACTTAAAAGGTCAAAAGCCCATCCCTATATTCTAGTTTATTTATTTCTCCAATCTCCTAGAATTGTAGAAAGGAAAGTATAATTTTTTTTTTTTAATTTTCATTTTTCTCACTGGCCTTGTGTGGTGCAAATTAGTTGACTTGCACTGGTCATTCATTTGCAACACACTGGTTCTGCTGCTGCTTAGTTGCTCAGTCGTGTCCAACTCTTTGTGACCCTGTGGACTGCAGCCCATCAGGCTCCTCTGTCCATGGGATTTTCCAGACAAGAATACTGGAGAGGGGTTGCCATTTCCTAGTCCAGGGAATCTTCCCAAACCAGGAATCGAACCAGTGTCTCTCACATCTCCTATATTGCAGGCAGATTATTTACTAATGAACCAATAGGGAAGCCAGATGAATATTTATTGAGCACCTATTTCATGCCAGGGACTATGCTACATGCTGGGGAAAGAATAGTAATCAGAGCAGACACAGTCACTACTCTTGAGGAGCTTTCAGACACTTTAATAGACAAATTCTGGAAATAAACTCTAGCGGTTCCTTAATTTTCTGATCATTTCTTTAGTAAGATATGATTACCCAATAAATTAATTATTGCATATCTAATATTTCCTCAACTCTCAGTAGAGCGTTTTGGTGGAAATATTAATGATATCTGATACTTTCATATATCATTAATTCAGTAGCAAAAATGTTACAAACTGTGATCATGTCCTGAAGGTAGAATTGTTAATCTTACTTACCAAGCTGACTATTTTTTATTTTCTCTTAACTGAACAAATAAAAATGAGAAAATTTTAATTTTCTTACAGGAAAATTGAGAAAGTATTTTGGCTTGAAAACTTTTTAACCTGGAGATGTCTTTTAAGAAATATCTTGTGCATTATAGTTAGGTAGTGAATGGCTTTATGAATGAATGCAAACCAGGAAAGCAAAATCTTTGCTAGTTTCTTTCACTTGTCTGTTTCCGGCACATAAAACTGAGTGCCTACTATGTATTGGCAATAATGAAGTAAATTTATTTATATTTATATCAGTGAACTAAAATGGACTGGAATAGGTGAATTTAACTCAGATGACCACTATATCTACTACTGTGGGCAGGAATCCCTTAGAAGAAACGGAGTAGCCATCATAGTCAACAAAAGACTTCAAAATGCAGTACTTGGATGCAGTCTCAAAAACAACAGAATGATCTCTGTTTCCAAGGCAAACCATTCAGTATCACAGTAATCCAAATCTACACCCCGATCAGTAACACTGAAGAAGTTGAAGTTGAATGGTTCTATGAAGACCTACAAGATTTTCTAGAACTAGCATCCAAAAAAGATGTCCTTTTCACTATAGGGGACTTGAATGCAAAAGTAGGAAGCCAAGAAACACCTGGAGTAACAGGCAAATTTGGCCGTGGAGTACAGAATGAAGCAGGACAAAGACTAATAGAGTTGTGCGAAGAGAACTCACTGGTCAGAGCAAACACCCTCTTTCAACAACACAAGAGAAGACTTTACACATGGACATCACCAAATGGCCAACACCAAAATCAGACTGATTATATTCTTTGCAGCCAAAGATGGAGAAGCTCTATACAGTCAGCATAAACAAGACCTGGAGCTGACTGTGGCTCAGATCATGAACACATTGCCAAATTCAGAATTAAATTGAAGAAAGTGGGGAAAACCACTAGACCATTCAGGTATGACCTAAATCAAATCCCTAACATGCTAGTAAAGTGATGCTCAAAATTCTTCAAGCCAGGCTTCAGCAATATGTGAACCATGAAATTCCAGATGTTCTAGCTGGTTTTAGAAAAGGCAGAGGAACCAGAGATCAAATTGTCAATGTCTGTTAGATCATCGAAAAAGCAAGAGCATTTCAGAAAAACATCTATTTCTGCTTTATTGACTATGCCAAAGCCTTTGACTATGTGGATCACAATAAACTGTGGAAAATTCTAAAAGAGATGGGAATACTGGACCACCTGACCTGCCTCTTGAGAAACCTGTATGCAGGTCAGGAAGCAATAGTTAGAACTGGACATGGAAAAACAGACTGGTTCCAAATAGGAAAAGGAGTACGTCAAGGCTGTATATTGTCACCCTGCTTACTTAACTTATATGCAGAGTACATCATGAGAAATGCTGGGCTGGAAGAAGCACAAGCTGGAATCAAGATTGCTGAGAGAAATACCAATGACCTCAGATATGTAGATGACACCACCCTTATGGCAGAAAGTGAAGAACTAAAGAGCCTCTTGATGAAAGTGAAAGAGGAGAGTGAAAAAGTTGGCTTAAAGTCCAACATTCAGAAAACGAAGATCATGGCATCTGGTCCCATCACTTCATGGCAAATAGATGGGGAAACACTAGAGGCAGTGGCTGACTTTATTTTTCTGGGCTCCAGAATCACTGAAGATGATGATTGCACACATGAAATAAAAAGACGTTTACTCCTTGTAAGGAAAGTTATGACCAATCTAGATAGCATATTAAAAAGCAGAGACATTACTTTGCCAACAAAGGTCCGTCTAGTCAAGGCTATGGTTTTTCCAGTAGTCATATATAGATGTGAGAGTTGGACTATAAAGAAAGCTGAGTGCAGAAGAATTGATGCTTTTGAACTGTGGTGATGGAGAAGACTCTTGAGAGTCCCTTGGATTGCAAGGAGATCCAACTAGTCCATCCTAAAGGAGATCAGTCCTGGGTGTTCATCGGAAGGACTGATGCTGAAGCTGAAACTCCAATACTTTGACTACCTGATGTGAAGAGCTGACTTATCTGAAAAGACCCTGATGCTGGGACAGATTGAGGGCAGGAGGATAAGGGGATGACAGAGGATGAGATATTTGGATGGCATCACTGACTTGATGGACATGAGTTTGGGTAAACTCCGGGAGTTGGTGATGGACAGGGAGGCCTGGCGTGCTGTGGTTCACAGGGTCACAAAGTGTTGGACACAGCTGAGCGACTGAACTGAACTGCATGAATGAATGTGGCCTCAGTGATAGCACAAGACTAATTCTTACTATTTATCTGGAAAAGAAATAAAAAATCACATGAAAATCCTCAGTGAAGTAAATTTTGTGATAGTTTAGTAACTTTTATTGTAAATACTGGCTTATTTGGATTTATCTCAACCAGTTAATTTGAGGACTCTATTCCACTTTTAGACTTCAAGCATTTCCCCACCCCTTTAGTTTTTGTGAAATCTGTTACTATAAGAGTGGCTTTGTTGTAAGTAATCTGTCTTTCATTTTGGCTGCTTTTAAGGTGTTTGGTGTTGTACAGTTTCATTACAATGTGTTTACCGGGGGATTTTTTTTTTTTCTTTTTAATGTATCCTGCTTAGGACTATCTTTGTTTTGCAGAATCGTATCTCTCTTCAGTTCTGGAACGTTCTCCCTCATTTCTCATTGAATATTGCTTCTCCCTTTTTCAGCCTTCTCTCTCTGGGTGCATGCTAAATGTATGTGAGATCTCCTTACTCTCTTCATCTTTTAATCTCCCTCACAGTTTATCTTTTTTCTAATTTTGCTGTTTCCTGATGGATTTTGCTATGTCTAGCTTTTAGTTCAAAAATTCTTTCTTCACTTTGTCTAATCTACTCTTCAACTTATTAAGTGATTCATTGAAACAGCTGTATTTTTCATTTTTGAAACTGTATTTCAGTTCTTTCCTAAACCTGTCTGCTTCATTCTAATAGTGTATTAATTTATCATGTTTTTATTTCATTTCTTCTTTTTATAACAATTTGTACTACATTTTTAAATAAAATAATATGAAACTTGATTTCTCATTATTTTAAGTTCCTAAATTTGCTTTGACATTTGATCTTGGCCCAGTGCAGAGATCATGGCCCTACAGAAATGATTCACTTTTGCATTAGTGTAGTGTGTCCTGGGGACAATGCTAATATGCATTATCATCTCAAGTATTCAAGAGGCAAACATCTTTACAAAACAGTGAATGAAATGAGGCCAGACCTAGGGTTACAAATTTTCAGGGGTGACTTTTTTTTTTCCTTCTATCTACCATGGAAATAGATACTTTTTCTCATAGTCTATCTCTGCTGGCACATATATATATATATATATCTTTTTTTTTTTCTTAGCCCATCCTCTCACCAACTGTTAGGATTCTGGTTTTATATGGAGTTAAAGTTAATTAATGTCCCATCTTACAGAGCACAAGGCTGTCTCCCACTCCAAGGGGAAGTTAAAGCCTGGTCACTAAATTCAGCAAGTGACCCTAAGACAGTTCAGCTCCTTGATTTTCACCTTCCTCTCATGGGAGTTTTCCCTTTCTGTCTTTAAAACTCAACCATGCAATCAAAATATTTTGTTAAATTTTGCCTACCAACATTTGGGAGGGGTAGTATTGCTGGTGGGTCATAATGCCGAAAAGAAGTTTTACCAGGTATTTTTAACCCTCCTTTGTTATTTTACTTTTGGTCCTGACACACATTCATCGAAAGCTACCATTTTCATCTGAGTTGAAGGTAAAGAAAAGATGATAGGCAACCATTTCTCCGGTGCCGGGACATCTGTACTCCTGCCAGAAAAGATGTGAGCTTCCAGGCTCCCTTCCTAATGGTACTGCTGCCTGGGTTGCAGGGTACGAAAGAAGTGAAGACTGCACACATATAAATTAACACTGCAGATCAGTCCTGGTGAATGTTACTGAATCTTTATTTCTTCTCTTGTTAACATTTCTGTCTTCCTTTCTGGTATCCCCTTGACTTGCAATTCTCTTTGAGTCAAGGACTTTTTCTTGAGAAAAAGAATCAGATCTCATTCGATCTGAGCAACATAGAAACACTCATTACAGGATCTTACCCACAGACTAGGAGCACAGGTTCCCAAGTCATTGAGAGAGAGACAATCCGTTCCTGTTTTCAAGCACCTGTTTTTCCTTCAACCAGTTTCCAGGTAAAGAGCATACTTCGTTGTTTAAAAGGAAGTTTTGTGCTGTAAAGATAGGAATAGCAATGAAAAAGGAGAAAAAAACAGTCCTTAAAAACATCTTCCAGAATGGAGAGCTCCCAGCATGCGGAAGTCATCCAGTGCTCCTGACAAGTTAAATCAGTGGCCTAATTATCTTTGCACAGGAACGGTGACTCAGAAAGAATATGAAGAATGTCTTATAGAAATCTGCATATTTATCTCATTCTTAAACCTACTCCTTTCAACTCCTACTCTCATATTTATGGACAAAGGAAAGGGTGAAAAAAAATTTTTTAAGGCCACAAGATGTGCAGGCTGATTAAGTGAAAGCCAGATCTGCTGACAATTGACAAAAGATCAGGCAGTCATTTATTTAATTGGACTCCAAGTGACAGGAAGGTGAGATGATTATTGAAGAGATTAGTCCTTTGTTCCAGCCTCACTGTTTAAGTCATTTCAAATAGAAAAGGAACTTTTTCAATTTCTCTAGGACACTAGCCTGAAGAGATTTTTCAATATTCATCCAGGTAGTCAGGATCAAGAATACCATTTGCCTCCCTCACAGAAAGAAGGGATGATGGGCCACTGAAATGGAAGGGCTGGGAATGTTGGGTGTATTACCTCAGCTGCATGTCAGTCAGACACAGGCAAGTGAATACTCAGTCTGTGCAGTTTGGTTCTTTGTTCAAGGGCCTAAAAATATGGTTCAAAAGAGAAACACCCAACTTCCTCCCTATCGTCTTTGACCTACAGAAGAATTTAATTTCTACTTTACAACTGCTAGAATTCTGACCCAGGAACATCAGGCTTTTGGTACAGAAAAACTGAATACTGGAAGCAAGCATACAAATATATTTTTTATCTTCTTACTATTAGATTGATGAGAGAGAAAAGGATTAAAACTTGCTGAGTACCCAGTAAGTGCCAAGTAATGTGCAAGACACATTACATATTTTATTACATTCTCACAATAACCTTCATATAATAATACTTCATAGGGCTAAAAATAATTTGAAAACACTATCATTCATGTCTCCAACACTTGGGGGTTCGATTTAAACATAAAAAATAAGAGTCGACTCCAAGTTAGAGAGCTGTGATGGTCATTGTTGTAAAGCTCAAGTGCTGGTCACTCTGATAAAAAAAATTGCTGCCCTCAAGAGAATTTAACATTTAACATTTGCAAGGCAAACTGAATCCCTAGGAATTCTTAGCAGCTAAAGGGGCACCTTTAAGAAAGGGGGAGTAGTGACCCATACTATAATCCTTTCATGAGAGATGAGATGGTAGCATCCCACCATGCTTGATGAGTTCATTTCCACAGTATAGGGCTGGAATACATCTGGGTAGGCTCGCTCAGAATGGAAGGAAAAAAAAATCTGGAAAAGCACTGCTATCATCAAATTAAATTTTAGTTATTAGTAATACAGGAATACCGGCTACTCTGGAAAGGTGGATGAGGATACCGTCATCAGGCCTTGAGACATAAGAGTGGCACTGTATAGGCTGAGTGGAAGAGTCTGGAGCTTGGAAGCCGCCCGTCCATTCACCAACTCTCCTGTCCCAGATGAACACAGCTCTAGGAAGTTGTGGGTCCCACAAGGTTAACCCAGGAGACCTATGTCACCAGGAGAGGGGGAATTACCAGATGGTGGCCACACTGAGGTGAAGGTAGGGAGAACCTCTTTTCCCTCTTCTTTATAAGTTGACTATTAGACCACCTGAAGAAGGAGAGGATCAGGTGACCCTTGCCAGAGGTATGTATCTCTATCACTGCACAGGGTTTTATGTTTACACCCATAAAGCAAGATCACCCATTGAGCAGAGACATGAACTCTGAGCATGAATTGTCTAGATGATGGGAGAGCATCTTCTCCTCTTGATCTTAAAATATCTCTTTCTATGTAGTGCATTAATACAGGATTCCTGAAGGGCAGGGATAAAACCAGCAAGCTACTTTCAACAGAAAAATAGCAAGTGTGGTATAAGGATTTTTGAAGAGATAAAATTCTCAACAGGCTGAATCGTAAAGAACACAGGCAGCAGCCTTAGGGGGACAACACGGGCCACAGCTCAGCAAGGATCAGGGCAGCAGGTTGACTGATCATTTCTCTCTTTTTCCCAGGGTGCAGAAGTCTTTGCAGTAACTAGGAAGTAGCTTTACATAAAAGTCTGCCAATCTCCAAAGGATGCAGACACAACATATCTGGTCAGTTCATGTCCCAGTGCCTTCCTGAGGCCACCTTTGAATCAGATCTAGCCATGGTCACTGCTAAACTAGATTGTAAAGTCCTGTGATCTATCACTTAATAGGTCCCACCTCCTGACAGAGTAAGCAAGCATTTCTCAAACCATACTCGATGGAGATAAAGATATAGATACATAGATATAGATATACTGAGAAACCCAAAGGAATCAGATTAAGTTTATTTAAGTCAATGATTGCCAAATGTATCCAACCATACAACTCTTTAAAAAATAACAAATATAGTCTCTTGGGACTTCACTGGTCATATTTAATGAACAGTGGTCAAATGGGTAAGTGTATCGTTTATATTCTCTGGGATAACTGAAAATTCAGCCTTATCTCACTGCCTTTGAGTTTTATTCATTCATTTATTCATCAAAAATTTATTCAGAACAAACTACTTGTCCATGTTATAACAATTGCTACATAATACACAGGTAAACAAAACAGATATAGTTCCTGTCATTTGGGAATAAAAAGCAGGCAATAAAAAACATCAAATGATTACTAGTAGTATCAAATGCCATGACAAAAATAATCAGGATGCCTAAAGAAATATGGTCAGAGAAGGACTGGAATGGGGCCAATCCTTAAAGAATGAGATGGAGCCAACCATGAAAAAGCTGGGAGCAGAGGCATATGGCAAGACAACTACAGCCAGATGAGCTTGAGTGAGATGCTACTTTATTTTCCATCCTGAAGTCATAAATTATATTTCTGTCTATTTTAGGAACTTTCATCAATGAAAGAAACTTTGAAATTCAAGAAACTATCTTCTTGTTATTCTGAAAGCAAAAGTTGGGATATTACATTTAAGTTCCTTACATTATCCTGTGTTTCTTTCTAAATTAATCGCCAAGTTTATTTCTTGTTTTATATCCACCTACTTTGATGAAGCCTATGTTAATGGAGAGTAAAGATCATGCCTATCTTATCACTTGCTGTATCATAAATATTCAAATATCATTTTTATATGATTAATATAACTTATTTTTATGAATAAGTATCTTGATCCTCAGGAATCTGGGAAAAACACTACAGTATCTACTACAAATATCGTCTTTTTGGTTGATGTAACTTTCATATCCAGGTAATTGCATTTGTTTCACTTTGTTTTTATATATGAATCATTTATGTATAATTGACTTGGGACACAATTTTTAAATTATTCAATATCTAAAAATATTCTTTAAAACATGTAATAAAGCTCATGGGTATATTTTTTTAATTAGAAAAATATTTACAGCGATTAATGTGCATCAACCATCTTTAGCAAAGGATTATCATAGCATATATATTATGAGCTGTATTTTCTATAAGTAAGACTATATAAATTTTCAAAGAATGACAATGATTGAATAAACATCATTTACATTTCAGAGTGAAAGGATGGATGACATAAAAATAACATTTATTTTATAAAACAGAGACATTACTTTGCCAACAAAGGTCCGTCTAGTCAAGGCTATGGTTTTTCCAGTGGTCATGTATGGATGTGAAAGTTGGACTATAAAGAAAGCTGAGCACCAAAGAATTGATGCTTTTGAGCTGTGGGTTTGGAGAAGACTCTTGAGAGTCCCTTGGACAGCAAGGAGATCCAACCAGTCCATTCTAAAGGAAATCAGTCCTGAATATTCATTGGAAGGATGAATGCTGAAGCTGAAACTCCAATACTTTGGCGACCTGATGCAAAGAATTGACTCATTTGAAAAGACCCTGATTCTGGGAAAGATTGAAGGCAGGAGGAGAAGGAGACGAAAGAGGATGAGGTAGCTGGATGGCATCACCGACTCAATGGGCATGAGTTTGAGTAGGCTCCGGGAGTTGGTGATGGACAGGGAAGCCTGGCGTGCTGTAGTCCATGGGGCTGCAATGAGTCGGACACGACTGAGCAACTGAACTGACTGGCTGATTGTTTAGTCGCTCAGTTGTGTTCAACTCTTTAGGACCCTATGGACTGTAGCCCGCCAGGCTCCTCTGTCCCTGGAATTTCCTAGGCAAGAATACTGGAGTGGACTGCAACTTCCTAGTCCAGGGGATCTTCCTGACTCAGGAATCAAACCCACATCTCCTGCATTGGCAAGCATATTCTTTACCACTGAGTCACCGAGGAAGCAAAAACTAACCTAAGTCTGGCTGATTTAAAAATCTAATACTATTCTTGAATTTCAAGGGAAACTAAGACAAAGGCAAAAGAGAACAATGGAGGAGGAAATTTAATAATGATAGATAACAATAAGATAGGAAAGCTCCAACTGGACTACTGAGCTCTTCGGTTCAATGGATTCCTGATAGAATAAGTTCTTCTGAGCTGTGGTCAGTCTATGCTGTACCATCATTGAACAAAACACTTTTTAAGATGCATTTGTTTGACCTACACTTCATAGAGAGTAGCCCTCTCGGATCCTCTGGATAAAAGAAACCTGAGAAGGTCTTTTTGACTCCCTTAAACAGACGGCCATTTCCCCAGAGTGTGCTCTACAACACGCCTGCCATCCCCAAATCTTTAACAGCCTCCTGGGTAAGGCAGATTCAGGAAAGTGAGGCCAACGGGAAATGCATTTAAGCTTGGATCCACCTGGGCTCTGAACAGGAGAGGTTGAGAAGGTTTGGTGCATTTGGTATTTTTGTCATTGTAGCCTTCTCCTTTAGATTTCCACAAAATTCACCATAACTCACAAGGAAGGAAAGCAAACAGGGATTTGGAGCCAGGAATAAAGTATATGCAGACTACTACACCTAAGCATAAGCAGCTGGCAGGATGTGGCATGGACAGAGGTCAAGGGAAAGGGAAACACTTTCAGTGTTCATGTTGCCTTTAAAACTAAGCTAAGAAATCCACTGTGGTGTTGGAGAAGACTCTTTGGACTGCAAGGAGATCAAACCAGTCCATCCTAAAGGAAATCAGACCTGAATATTCATTGGAAAGACTGATGTTGAAGCTGAAGCACCGATACTTTGGCCACCTGATGTGAAGACCTGACTCATTAGAAAAGACCCTGATGCTGGTAAAGATTGAGGGCAGGAGGAGAAGGGGACGACAGAGGATGAGATGGTTGGATGGCATCACTGACACCATGGGCATGAGTTTGAGGAAGCTCCAGGAGTTGGTGATGAATAGGGAAGCCTGGTGTGCTGCAGTCCATGGGGTCGCAAAGAGTTGGACATGACTGAGCAACTGAACTGAAATGAAGAAATACACATTCAGTTACTGTGACATTTCTCCTCAGCCAAGCAACCGAGTGACTAACAAGAAAATGAATGAACACTTAGGAGGAAAGATGTCTAATAATTGATAAGCCACTCTTCCATATTAGAATTAAAATATATCAGCTGATTAAAAATGCTATAATTTCAAAAAATCAAACAGAAATAAAGCAAATATATTTGGGATTTTCAAAATTGCCATGAAATAAACAGAAATAATTCTGACAAATATCTTAGTTCTAGAACTTACTTTTTTGATGATGATGAAATATGTGTATGTGCCTGCATGCAAATGTATGTATGTGTATGTGTTTTTATATATATATATATGTATGTGTGTATATATATATATATATGTATGTATGTATGTACATATATCAGTTTAGTTCAGTTCAGTTGCTCAGTCATGTCCAACTCATTGAAACCCCATGAACTGCAGCACTCCAGGCTTCGCTGTCCATCATCAACTCCCGGAGTTTACTCAAACTCATGTCCATCGAGTTGGTGATGTCATGCAACCATCTCATCCTCTGTCGTCCCCTTCTCCTCCCACATTCAATCCTTCCCAGCATCGGGGTCTTTTCAAATGAGTCAGTTCTATGCATCAGGTGGCCAAAGTATTGGAGTTTCAGCTTCAGCATTCGTCCTTCCAATGAATATTCAGGCTGATTTCCTTTAGGACAGACTGGTTGGATCTCCTTGCAGTCCAAGGGACTCTCAAGAGTCTTCTCCAACCCCACAGCTCAAAAGCATCATTCTTTGGTGCTCAGCTTTCTTTATAGTCCAACTCTCACATCCATACATGACCACTGGAAAAACCATAGCCTTGACTAGACGGACCTCTGTTGGCAAAGTAATGTCTCTGCTTTTTAATATGCTGTCTAGGTTGGTCATAGCTTTTCCTCTAAGGAGCAAGCATGTTTTAATTTCATGGCTGCAATCACCATCTGCAGGGATTTTGGAGCCCCCAAAGAACAAAGTTAGCCACTGTTTCCACTCTTTCCCCATCTATTTGCCATGAAGTGATGGAACTGGATGCCATGATCTTAGTTTTTTGAATATTAAGTTTTAAGCCAAATTTTTCACTCTCCTCTTTAACTTTCATCAAGAGGCTCTTTAGTTCTTCTTTGCTTTCTGCCATAAGGGTGGTGCCACCTGCGTATCTGAGGTTATTGCTATTTCTCCCAGCAATCTTGATTCCAGCTTGTGCTTCATCCATCCTGGCATTTTGCATGATGTACTCTGCATATAACTTAAATAAGCAGGGTGAAAATATACAGCCTTGACATACTCCTCGATTGGAATAGTCTGTTGTTCCATGTCCAGTTCTAACTGTTGTTTCTTGACCTGCATACAGATTTCTCAGGAGGCAGGTCAGGTGATCTGGTATTCCCATCTCTTTAAGAATTTTCCAGTTTGTTGAATCCACACAGTCAAAGGCTTTGGCATATATAGGCTTCCCTATACATATAGAGGCTCCCCCTCATATCTCATTTGGTAAAGAATCTTCCTGTAATGCAGGAGGCCTGGGCTCGACTCCTGGGTTAGGAAGATCCCCTGGAGAAGGAAATGGCAACCCACTCCAGTCTTCTTGCCTGGAGAATCCCATGAACAGAGGAGCCTGGCAGGCTACTGTCCATGGGGTTGCAAGAGTTGGACACAACTTAGCAACTACATCAGGATGAATCAGGTACATATATGGGGCTTCCCTGGTGACTCAGTGGTAAAGAATATGCCTGTAACGCAGGAGCCACAGAGGATGTGGGTTTGATCCCTAGGCCGGGAAGATCTCTTGGAGGAGGGCATGGCAACCCAATCTAGTATTTTTGCCTGGAGGATCCCATGGACAGAGGAGCCTGTCAAGCTTAGTCCATGGGGTCGCAGAGTCAGACACAACTGAAGTGACTTAGCACACACACATGCATGTATGTATATATATGTGTGTGTGTGTGTGTGTGTGTTTTATGTGTATGTATATATATACAAATATATTTATAAAAGGATCCCTCAGTTGATATTGTGGTATTCCATGTGGCCAAACATATGGTCTGTATACACATTTGTTACCACTTTATCCCTTAATCTTATGAGATGCACAGTGTTAGTTAGAACTTAGATGTGTCAAATGCACTGATGTCCTGGAAACACAGAATGTGAAAAGTGATAGTCTCTCAGTCATTTCCAACTCTTTTTGACCCCATGGACTGTAGCCCACAGGGCTCCTCTGTCCATGAAATTCTCCAGGCCAGAATGCTGGAGTCAGTAGCCATTTCCTTCTCCAGGGGATCTCCCCAGCTCAGGAATTGAACCCAGGTCTCCTTCTTCGCAGGAGGATTCTTTACCATTGAGCCACCGGAGAAGCCCAGGAATACTGGAGTGGGTGGCCTATTCCTTCTCCAGGGGATTTTCCCTACCCCAGGAATCAAACCGGGGTCTCCTGCATTGCAGGTGGATTCTTAACCAGCAGAACTGCCAGGAAATGCCTGAGTACTTGCTTGACAGTGATGTGTCCTTCCCACGTATCTCTATAGAGGTCTATATACAAGAAAATGAGTCTGACTCACAGTATGACTCATCCATTCCAGCAGTTGAGTTAAAAACTCCCAGTAGTTCAATAATATCCCCTACAGCAAGACTGCTATTTAAAAAACATTGTTGAGCACAAAGCTCAGGCCTTGAGGACCAAATGTGGTCTTTCACTTTCTCCAGATCTGACTCTTAAAGCTACCAAGTTAATTTATTTCTAGAAAGACAGAGAGAGAGAATAGCTGGCCTGCCCAAGGTGAGTCTGGCTCTGACTAGTCCTCAACCTCTTAAAGCATGGAAGCAGGAGGTGAAGGTCCTGGAGAGAACCAGAAAAACATCATGCATTTTTTTGAACACATAATTACTCTGATTACCAGTTACAAGGTGATTTAGAAAGCTAACCTTTGGCATATCTAATGTTTTTATCCATTAGGAAAGCTGGTAAAATGCATGTGCCTTCCCAGAAAAGGAACAGAAAAGATTTACAAATAAAATATTAAAAGTGGCTCTCTCTTGGTGGTGAGATATTTACATTTTCTATTTTTTGTGTTCTTCTGTGTTTTTCCCAGTGGAACTACATTTCTATAATCAGGAAAACATATTTTTTTAATTCTGTTGTTTCATATTAGCTTTGACTTTTAGTTTATGGTCATGTTAGAATGATATTCTAAGTATCTTATAAAGAACAATACAGTTTTTTAATTGTAGTTGATCACATAGGGAAACAATGATTGATGAATTCTTTAGTGCCATATTGTTAATATAAAACTTTCATAGGAACAGGAGTGCTGATTTTCCAGTTTTGTCAGCAGTCTCTGGTTACATTAACCGAAAATAGTCCATTTAAAACATGTTTTTTTGGAAAGAACAACATATTCAGAATTCATTATTTCCTTTATTCCATGTTTGAATTCATTGATTGACTGTTATACATGGGGTTTATACAAATGAACAAAATACAGTCCCCGACATCGAGGAATTCACAATCTAGTGGGAGAGAGTATTAAATTGACAATTATAAACAGTTATATACATATACATATGCTACCAAGCCAGATTCACCTTGCCTAACACACAGAAGCCAGAAAGCTGAGACACCAAGGTTTGTAGAAAAGGGAAGACTTCTTTATAATGTAGCTGAGCAAGAAGACAGGAGAACAAATCTCAAATCCACCTCCTGAAAGGAAGGGGCTCAGGGTATTTATGTGATCAAGAATAAAGGAGAAGGGAGGTTTGAGGAGTGGGGACCATGGGAGAAAATGACTGGGAAAAGGCGTGCAGGCATAACTAAACTACACATCTCTGCACACTCCAAAGGTCACAGAGTTGACTCCTACCCGTGCCCGGTTAAAGTGTAGGTGGCCCCATCAGTCTTAACCAGCTCAGCTGGAACTAGATGAAGCTGACTCCAAGTTTCTGGAAAACAACTCAAGCAGATGTCTTACTGTTTAGACTACCTATCACTTAGAGATATGCAAGTCTTAAAACAACCTTGATTAGTAAGGCAGGTGAAATGGATTTGACTAATTATCCATGGTTTCATATACAATACACGGATGTGTGTGTGTGTGTACATGGGCTTCCCAGGTGGCTCAGTGGTAAAGAATCCACTTGCCAAAGCTGGAGATGCAGGAGATGTGACTTCAATCCCCTGGAGGAGGACGTGGCAACTTGCTCCAGTGTTTTTGCCTAGAGAATTCCAGGCAAGAGGAGTCCAGTGGGCTATATGCGTGGGGTCACAAGAGTCAGACATGACTGAGTAAGCATGCAAGCATGTATGTACACAGATACACACACACACACACACACACACACACACACACACATAGAGTTAAAGACAAACTAAAAGGAACTCTTTTAAAGGAAAAGTGAAACTTGCTCAGTTGTGTCTGACTCTTTGTGACCCCATGGACTTTACAGTTCATGGAATTCTCCAGGCCAGAATACTGGAATGGGAAGCCTTTCCCTTCTCCAGGGGAATCTTCCCAACCCAGGGATCAAACCCAGGTCTCCCGCATTGCAGGCAGATTCTTTACTAGTTGAACCACAAGGGAAGCCTTTCTAGAAGAGATGATGCTTAAGTTGAGTACAATAGTTAACTTGGCATTCTAGAAGGAAGCAGAGGGAAAGATCTGTCCAGCAAAAGTAACACTATTTGCAAAGCTATCAATTTACAAAATACTTTGGGGCATTCAGGAAATTTGCACTGATTCAGAATGGCTGAAATAAGGACCACATGTGAGTATGACAGAAGATGAGCCTGGAATTAATCACAAGGATTTTATAAAACCCTTCTGAAGAAATTTGATTGAACTCTTTGGCAATGGGAAGCCATTAAGCATGTTTATTAGTAAACTCGGAAATCTCAACATCACTTTAAATTCAATACATCCAAACTTAACACATCTAGTTTCTCTCCAAAACTAGCTCTCATATGGAGTTCCATATTTCAGGGACCGTCACCACCATCTGGGTTTCCCTGATAGCTCAGTGGTAAAGAGTCCACCTGCAGTGCAGGAGACACAGGAGATGTAGTTTCGATCCCTGGGTCAGAAACACCCCCTGGAGGAGGAAATGGCAATCCACTCCAGTATTCTTGCCCGGAGAATCCCATGGACAGAGGAGCCTGGAAGGCTATAGTCCAAAGGGTTACAAAGAGTCGGACACAACTGAGCAACTAAACACACACACCATTATCTGTGCTGTTTCATAAGCCAGAGACAAATGCAGTACCCTTGATATTAAACCTCTTCGTCCCCGTCTTCATCATGTTACCAAACCACTACTAAAATGCCTTTCTCTAATCATCATGCTATCTCTTCATCCACCATTGCCATCCAAATCAAAGTTACCACTATCTCTCCAGTCTCCCCCATCTCCTGCAATCTGATATTCACATCAAAGCCAGATCTGTTCAAAATGCAAATCTAATACCATCTTTACATGTTTAAAACCTTCACACTTAAAGCTTATAAGAACCTGCATAGTCAGGCTCTTGCTACCTTTCCCATCTCTTCTCACCTCTCGCTGTGAACTACAGCCAGTGCAGCCTCCTCTCAGCTCTTCAAATGTATCTTGTCCCCCCTCCTCCTGCTCCGATTGCACGGTCTGCTTCCTGGTCTAGATTAATCTCCCTTTCCCCCTTCTCTCGCTTCTCTTCCATTGTCGCTATAACATTCCTGACATCCCTGTGTCAGTCACATGTTCTTTGGTGTAATTACTTCATTATATGTCTTTCCCTCTTGACTTCTTTGACAATATTGTATTTCTAGCATCTAATAAAGTATCTGACAAATAGTCAGTGCTCAGTCAATCTTTTTTAACACATGAAGTAATAACATTAACAATTTGTGATATTAAAGCTTATTCTGATGGCAATATGAAATTTTCTTTGCATGAATAAGATTAAAGGTAAGGAGAGGAATAAGAACTAAATTTCATCATCAGACTAGAGTTGATAGTTGTGTGAGTCACACATGGCACTGTAAATGGAGGGGAGAGGGCAAATCTGAGCTGTATCGAGAAGCTGGAATCATGCTGTGTGGCTAAGATTTCATTCTAAAATCGGGAAATACCTATTCGCTTACAGGAATTTCTAGATGACTGTCATAGAAATGTTTAGATGCTTCTCAGTCCTTGAATCAGGACTATTTCCCCAAAGCAGAAAGCTTAATTCATTATTAATGTATGTTTTTGTTTTTTTTTTTAAATAATGACAAGATGGACTTCACTGGTGGCCCAGTGGTTAAAAATCCACCTGCCAATTGAAAGGGCACAAGTTCCATCCCTGGTCTGGGAAGATGCCATAGAGCAACTAAGCCCATGCATCACAACTAGTGAGCCCACAGTCTAGAGCCCGTGAGCGGCAACTCCTGAGCCCTGCAGCTCGAGCCAGAGTCCCACAGCTACCGACGTCCACACACCCTGGAACCAATGCTCCGCAACAAGAGAGGCCACTGCAACGAGAAGTCTGTGCATCACAGCTAGAGAATAGACCCTGCTCACCGCAACTAGAGCAAGCCCACTCACAGCAACCAAGACCCAGCACGGCCACAAAAATTTTTTAATAAATAATAAAATTAACTTTAAAAAAACAGTGACAAGAATTATCCTAAAGTAAATTTAAGTTGGTGATATTTTGGAAGGGATGCAGTTGGGAGAGAAGAGAGCTCTCAGAACATGTGTATTTCAGTGGGTTTCTTATGCAATACTGATATAACCCCACCCCTACTTCCAGTTTCCCTTGTTGTCCCTCTTATAAGCAATTTGGCTTTAACCCACTGGGAGTCAGGGATGACTGTTACCAGGATGCTACCTGTAGCTTCAGGAGCATGTCACTTCTGAAGAGTTTTGTTGTTGTTGTTGTTTTTTGTAAAGTTCATTTTAGATGAATAGAATAATATCCTGTCTCATGTATGTATCATGTATGTATCAGGTGTCTTAGACAAGACTAAGCCAGCATAGTGTAGTCTTAGGCCACAATGAATTCCTGAGAAAATCTGACATTGTAGCAATCTATTTCAAAGGACTTAGAACAAATCTGAAGACTTGACTATGATAACCCCATGTTCTCACTATCAAATATTAAAAAACAAAATTCAGCCAAGTAAAGAATTGACTTCATTCAATGATTCATGAGGCAGGCAACATCCCACTTACTAAAGTAAATGGTGCTCCCAGGGGTTGTACAAATGGGAAGTTTTTTAGAAGAGTGGGGCAAGGGAGTAAATACTAAAAGGAAAAAAGGATGATTTCTAGGCCAGCACATGTTTTAGGGGGGATGGCAAGGGTTTTATAATGCAGATTATCTCTTCTTCCTGTGGAGGAGGGGGGAAATGGAAAGGATCCACAGGACCGATCACTTTATTGGTGCGTACCAGAAAATTTCAGACTGCTTCATTAACATTACATTTCTGATGAAGGTCAAAACTGCAGTCAGGTTAGTTGTTGCATGTAGGTTTGGTATCATGAACTTTCGAACAAGTGACGTCATTTTGGACCTGTGGTTTCTTTCCTTTAACACAACAAACACAAACATCAATTCAGCTCCTACACATACATCTCTAGGAATTTTCAGTGTGTTTGCAACCCATGAATGTGCCTATTACAAGTCATTTGCAGAGATTTCTCTTTCAGTTGGTGTGCTTCTCTGTGAATGGGCTCATCTTCTTAAATGTGGAGAAACATTAGAGTCATTCAAGGAGATCTGCAAGATGTCTATTAGGGATGCAAATGTGCAGAATATGGACAAAACCAGTATAGCTCCTCTTGTGAAACATTTGGATTATAGAAATTTAACTTACAGAGAAGGCACTGCCACTTTCCACTTGAGAAAAGGTTTTTAATTTTAATTTCTGCATATTTCCTCTCTTATCCCCAGATGTGGTTATGCATTTAGTCCTTGGCATTCTAATCTTCTTGTTCTATTCTATGTACGTCAGAGCTCTCATTTACTTTCTTCGCCTCACTATCAAATCTTTGCTTTTGACTTCAAATTTACATCTGCTTCTCAGAAATTTAGTCCAGCATCTCCCACTGCAAACTGGGACATTTTCAACTCAAACTTAAGATGTCATGTATACACCAAGTACATCATTTTTCCTGTCCCACTCAGAGAAACAGTTTCTATCAGTGGTAATAAACTTGGTGTCAGCCTTCAGTTAACACTTTCTATGTTGACTCATTCAGATGGGTGATCAAGTGCTCGAACTTTCTTACCATATGCTATTACTTCCCAAACTCACCCTTATCCACGGGCATTCCCTCCACCTTGCTCACCAATCACTTTCTCTGTTGACAAGCCAGGTATGGATTTCTTGCTCTCTGACTTTCATCCGTCTCAGAAATGCTTATCAACATCTTACCTCCCTCACTCTCAACAGATATTCAGGCTGTCTATCACAAGCTCCTTAAGCTTCTCTACTCTCCATCTCCAAATCTGTTTCTCTACTTATAAATATCTGTTCTTTTCTATTTCAAAATAAATATTTTACATTTTCAGTAGTATATCCACTTCCCTGTGTCCCGAACTCTGTTTCTGCTTACTTTTCCCAGCCTTTAATTTTATCATTTATCTCTGTAGTTCCTTCACTTTCATTCATTCAGTATCCAATGGTATTTTTTCCTCTGTTTATAAATGTGTTTAAAAAATAAATGTGTTGAGACTTTACATTATCTAAAAAAAAAATTTTTTTTAACTGACTGTATCCCTTCTAGCTACTGTTCTAGCTGTCTTTTACTTCCGACAAAAAAATATACAATCAAATTATCACTGTATAATTTATCCTCAGTTTTTTCTTCACCTAAGTAACCATTTGCCAACATGTGATCAGCCATTGCACTACTAATGAAATCACACTTTCAAGATCATCAAAAAAATATCCTAATCACCAAACTCAATAACCTTTTTCAGTCTCCCTTTTTCCTGACTACTCTGTATTACATACCACTTAACTGTTTTTTCCTTCTCTATCTCTTTTACCTGGTTTCCATGGCATTGCCCTCACTGTTAAGTAGATCTTTCCCTAACTTTGACTAATCTTTCTAATCTTTTATTGGTTCCCTAAAGTCTGTCTCTATGGCTACCTAAATTTTTCTCCATGACCTTTTATTTTCCTTCAACTGCTCCACATTCTCACTTGTTAAGAATGTGATTTTTCTTTTCCTACTGCTTCTACTCCAGGATTCATTTCTATGGAAACAGATCTCAAGTTTCATGTATCCAGTCCCAAACCTCTTCCCATACCTCAGGCAATGATTCATTATCACTGCATTCCCCCAAATTCTACATGCCTAAAACCAAACTTACTATCTTCATCAAATGTCTCCTTGTTTGTAATGGACCAAGGAAGTTTCTAGTTCCACATTTACTAAGTGTATTTATTCACCAAATATTTACTAAATTCATACCTGTCCATTTGAAGATCCAAACACAAAATCAGAAACTGCTCAAAATGCTCTGTGCAGACAAAAGTTAATACAGGAAATGGGTTACAAAAGTGATGGAAGTCCAACAGGGGATGATGAGGTAACACATAGATTAGCAAAAGCGAATCTTGGCTCAAAGAATGAGGAGAGGAGATTTTAGTACAAAGTTCAAGGTTTAAGATGACCCAGAAGAAACTACCATCATTGGCAGAAGCTACAACAACAAAAAAAGACGCAGCTGTTGCCAGAGATGCTGCCCAAGTAGGAAGAGAGAGTGAGGAATAAGCTGAATTCTCACTTCGTTTTGTCCTCCAACGTCTGCTGATGCCCCTTTCTGGACAAACCAATCCAGAAGCCAGTGGTCATTATAACCCAGAAAATGCAGTCCACAAAAGTCACCCCCTCCCCACAACCGCAAGGGAGATTATACAGAGCAGAATCAAAGAGTGAAGAATGGATCTGAGAGCAAAACAAGGCAAAGATGGGTCATGTCACATCTCTTCTTGGCTTCCACCATATTCTATTCTCCATACATCATACCATCAGGCTTCCACCCAATATGCTGCAAGTCTTCTTTGTAGAAAGTTATTCTCATACTTTCCTCAAAGAAAGGAGACACAAAGCCCCATCAGTATTTTTGTCTTGATAATTCATGAACTTCAGGTGATATGCAGTCATTCACATCTATTTTGGATGTGGTTCCTCATTGGTCCAGTGACTTGTGCACCAAATTACAAATTTTAACACTACCAGTTTCCCTTTATAAATATATATATATAGAAAGAGAGGGAGAGAGAGAAAGGAAAAGGCAAAGAGGATAGAGAGAATATCCAGAGCTCCTGCCACCCCCATTTCAGTAACTGCTGCCAAGACTATAACTGATTTTTTTTAAAAAGCAGTTTTATTGAGATATAATTCACATGCTATACAATTTACTTATTGGAAATATGTAATTAAATGGCTTTTAATATTGACATCAATAATGTGTAACTGTCAGCACATTCGATTTTAGAACATTTTCACTATGGCCCCCCAAAAAGAAACCCTATATTCATTAACAGTCACTCCCTATTTCCTCCTACCCCTTGTTGAAGATCACCCCATTTCTCTGAAGATCAATTTAAAATCCAGTCACTCCAGCTTTCAGGCACTACTCCAGACTCTTAAATTGGAAACATTTACTGTCTGGCCTATTCATTTGGATTCCCCATAGTGCTATTCATCTTTTTATGTATATGCTCTGTTTCCCCAATTAGATTATAAGTCTCTCAAGAACAAGACCCTTGTCTTGATTGAAGAGATGGAAAACATATTTAGAAATGTAGCTGCCTCATTGAATTTAATCCTCTTTTATTTGTTCTTTGATTAACTCATATTACTGAGAACTTTTCCCCTAATGGAGATTTTCTTCCTTAATCATTTCCCCCAAGAAAATAATTCAAAACTGATGGAATAGATTTAACGAGCAAATTTAAGGAGTTCGTTAAAACACAAAAATGGAACTGTTAAGAAAAACACATCAGAAATTATTTGTGATTCTCATCTATTGCCAATATGCATTTAAGATGTGCTGGAAATGCTAATGTTTCTTTTGTTCCAGCATGACAACAGTGTCCCTTCACTGTGGTAGATAACAAGGTGTGATATGAACACAAGAAGGGGAATGAAACAGATTCATTTCCTCTAATAAATGTTAAATTTACAAGTTAAATATGGTGTTAGATCTAGTGTGCTTTTAATCAATTCTTTCAAGTGTATACATAATTATATGTGTTTTTAAATATGTAAAGATACTTTTCAGTCTATTTCTTGATATGAAATGCTTGAATAATTAACACTTTTTAAAATGTCCTTATTTTTTTTTTAATAAATGTCAGTGTTTTGGATAAGCAAAAGTTCCTTTCTATATCTGTATTTCTTTTCCTTTCTCTTCTGCTTCCTTCAGTCTTTCTTCATTCTTTCCTTTTCTCTCTTCTGTTTTTACTTCCTTCTCTTTTCATTCCTCTTAGGCAAACATTAAGATAACTTCTTATATTTGTTAGGAACAATCTTGAAAAGCTAAGAGAATTTAACTGTGGAAGAGGAAGACAGTTTATATAAAATTAGTATCGATTTCTCTCCATTTCTACATCTTATAGTCATAATGAAAATAACAGGTCATATATCCTGCTTTATATTAAGCTCTGAAATAAATCTTCACCTTATAGATTCTTACCTTAAACAGTGCTTTGAAACAAATAATTTCCAAATTAGACAGCACCAGGTAACATGTCTATAGTACTTATCTTGTGTCTAGACTCGTGTAAATGTTGGAGATGTTTCACAATCTAGTAGAGAAAGACATATAAATGATAGGACTTCTTCGGTGGCCCAAAGGTAAAGACTCACTTGCCAATGCAGGGGACACAAGTTTGATTCCTGGTCCAGGAAGATCCCATGAGCCATGGGGCAGCTAAGCCCATGCAACACAGCTACTAAGCCCACATGCCTAGAGCCCATGCTCCGCAAGAGAGAAGCCCAAGCACCACAAGAGTAGATCTTGCTCATTGCAACTAGAGAAAGCCTGCACATAGCACCAAAAGCCCTGTGCAGCCAAAAATGAATTATTATTTTTTTTAAAAGACATATAAATGAAACAGGACAGTGTAGTGATAAAAACACTGTCTGAAGAGCCATGGGAGCGCTCAGCACAGTGTCTCCCTTCAGCAGTATTTCTGAACACCATGCTTTCGCCTGCTACTATTCTAGATGTTGGGAATACAGTTATTTTCCTTCAAGCAAATCACAGTTAATACAAAATTACCCCACAGTATAATAACCAATTGCCAAGTTAAAATTGAGTCCCAGAATGTCATGGAAACCAGAGGATGGAAGTAGGACAGAGGGAGAGATTTCAGGAGTGCCACAAAAACTGTTGAGAAGAGTTCACTGCAGAGTGGAATCTTAAATGATGAGTAGGAGTAGAAAATACTGAATCTCATAAGAAAAGGGGTGTGTGGAGATAGGAAGGATAAAAGGGACCATGCCATGCAGCAAAGTTCTTTATAAAGATGTAAACAGTGTGCTGCCTTAAAGGACCAAAACTTGGAATCTCTGAATTCCAAGATGCTCCTGAAGAATTTGTAAGAGACTAAGACTGCAAGTAAGGATGAGAACCATGAAAGAAGCAGGTCATGAAAATCTGTTCTGTGCTTAAGGACCATAGATTTTATCCTGAAGACAACAAGGAGCCACTGAGGAATTAAAAGAGGAATAACATGATCAGCTCTGTTCTTTAGAAGACTCAGTCTACTTCCTCAGTGACAGGATGTATTATTGGATTGAGGGTTTCGGGAAAGGTCAGGAAGACAAAGAAACTCAGAAAGAATTTTTCTTGTCACTCCCCAGGTGAGAAATGCTAAGCACCTGAATTAAGGCAGTGACAATGGGTATGGAGAAGAAAGTAAAAAGCTAGAGAGAACTCAGAAACAATAGTGCTTGTTTCTAATTCTATCAGAAGGGTAGAGAAGAGAGGAAACAAGAGTAATTACATCTCTGACTTGTAGAACTTGTAAGGAACTGAGCAGAGGAATAACTGGGGTGAGAGGGGGGAGAAATGTTGAATTTTGAACATAGTATATGTGAACCAAGAACTTCCAGATATACAAGCTTGATTTAGAAAAGACAGAGGAACCAGAGATCAAATTGCCAACATCCGCTGGATCATAGAAAAAGCAAAGGAATTCCAGAAAAACATCTACTTCTGCTTCATTGAATATGCTAAATCCTTTGACCGTGTGGATCACAACAAATTGTGGGAAATTCTTCAAGAGATGGGAATACCAGACCGCCTTACCTGACTCCGGTGAAACCTGTATGTGGGTCAAAAAGCAACAGCTGGAACCAGGCATGGAACAACTGATTGGTTCAAAATAAGGAAAGGGGTACATCAGGCTGTAAATACTCACCCTGCTTATTTAACTTTTATGCAGAGTACATCATGAGAAATGCCAAGCTGGATGATTCACAAGCTGGAAACAAGATTTCCGGGAGAAATATCAACAACGTCAGATATGCAGGTGATACCACTCTGGTGGCAGAAGTGAAGAGGAACTCAAGAGCCTCTTGATGAAGGTGAAAGAGGAGAGTGAAAGAGCTGGCTTAAAGTTCAACATTCAAAAAACTAAGATGACGGCATCCAGTCGTCACTTCATGACAAATAGAAGGGGAAAGAGTGGAAACAGTGACAGATTTTATTTTATTGGGCTCCAAAATTGGTGGACAGTGACTGCAGACATGAAATTAAAAGACGCTTTCTCCTTGGAAGAAAAGCTATGACAAACCTAGACAGCATATTAAAAAGCAGAGATATCACTTTGCCGACAAAGGTCCGTATGGTCAAAGCTATGGGCTTTCCAGTAATCATGCATGGATGTGAGAGTTGGACCATTCTTCTGAGCACTGAAGAACTGATGCTTTTGAACTATCGTGGTGGAGAAGATTCTTGAGAGTCCTTTGGACAGCATGAAGATCAAACCAGTCAATCCTAAACAAAATCAACCCTAAATATTCATTGGAAGGACATATGCTAAAGCTGAAGCTCCAGTACTTTGGCCACCTGATGTGAAGAGCCAAGTCATAAGAAAAGACGCTGATGCTGGGCAAGATGAAGGGCAGGAAGAGAAAGGGGCAACAGAGGGTGAGAATGTTGGATGGCATCACTGATTCAATAAACATGAGTTTTAGCGAACTCTGGGAGATAGTGAAGGACAAGGAAGCCTGGCATGCTGAGTCCATGGGGTCGCAAAGAGTCAGATGACTGAACAGCTAAACGACAACAATATTTAACCCTGTAAGAGAACATAATGAAAGAGGTTGGTACTGGACGTGTGTGTGATAAGGTCTTCATGGATGAGACCCTGAAGACAAGTGGGGAGAACGTACAGAGTAAAAGAATGAGAGGGAAAAAAAAAAAAAGAATGAGAGGAGACTGGAACCAAAACAGAACCCCAAGACCCCTGCAGAGGAAGAAAGAATTGACTGATAAAGGGTGGATAAGCAGTTCTGGAGACAGTACTAGGACCACATGAATAGTTTCAAGAAGGAGTAAATGAACATGTCAGATTCCACAAGGAGATATGCATTTATCCCTTTTTAGTTTTCTATTTTTTACATTTTTTTCTACTTTCAGTCTATATTTTAATATATAAAAACTCTCATATATAACCACCAGTGCTCCATCTTTAACCTATCCTGCAAATTATTTTATTAGAAAAAAAATCTATTTTTAAAGCCATGTGGGATGACAGAATTTGTGCTTTAGAAGGTCAGACTAGCTGAGAGCAGTTTGGAGGTTCTAATAATAGTTTCAGAGAAGATGGAGGGAAGCGCATGCCGTCAGTAAATATCACACCTATTGAATTGATAGAATGCTATATTTAAGTGAAAGTGAAAATTAGAGGGAAAGAGTAAACGAGATGAAGGAGCACAGACATTTAGGGATATAAGGCTGGACCATACAGAAAAGTTAGATTTGAAAAACAATGCAGGCATTGGGCTGGGGAGGGGAAAGGCAAAGGATAATGAAAAGCAATCCAGTGTGTTCTGAGTGTATTCTATTTGCTTTTCACCCCAGACAGAGTCTGGTAGTTCTGGGTGCCACTCATCACATATTCCTGCCTCCCCACTTCCCCAGCATACAGTAGAACTGCACTTCTTGCCTGGAGCACCTTGTGATAAGCCTTAACCAACCTGCTGTGAGCAGGAGGAACCAGAGCACTTTCTTGCTTGTGTGAGACTCCCCAGAGCTCCCTTTCTCCTGAACCTACCTGCCCACCTTTAAGTCGGCAGCTATTCAGGCAGCCTCAGTAACTGAATGATAACAATGAGCTGCTAACCCACAATCAACACGAATGATGAATGAGAACTGGACTTCTGTTGCTTAAAGCCACTAAATTTTGGTGATACCCTAGCCTATCCTGATGGACACACATTCCCTGGGTGATTTGATAAACTTCCATAACTTCTGCTATGCACTGATGAAATCAGGTCAACAACTATAGCTTGATCCTTATTTCTAGCTGCTTTTTTTAAAAAAAAAACTTTTTATTTTGTATTGAGGTTACAGCCAGTTAACAATGTTGTGACAGTTTCAAGTGAACAGCGAATGGACTCAGCCATACATATATGTACCCAAACTCCCCTCCCATCCAGGCTGCCACATAACATTGAACAGACTTAGATGTGCTATACCATAGGTCCTTGTTGGTTATCCATTTTAAACATAGCAGTGTGTACATGTCCACCCCTAACTTTAGGATGCTACAAGCATTTCAAATTGAACATTCTAAAACCAAACTCATTGAGTGACTATATTATTTTCCAAGCAGTTACCCTGTCCCAAGTGCTTATCATATCTTTTATGTAGACTATATCATTTCATTCATAGAACAATCAAGGGCAAAATATCATCATATCCCAGCTTTAGACTACAAACTCTAAGAACAGAAAGTGGTGAAGGAGATGAAGTAGGTGCTACTAGAGCAGTAGAAGGAAAACCAAGAGAGTCAAAAGAAAGGGGAGTGATAACTAATGCTAAATATCACAGATAAGACAAAGGAGGTAGAAATAAAGTGACTCCAATGCTTTGCAATCAGGAACTTACTGGTGACTTTTAAGGCGATATGAGGAGGTGGAGAGAGTGAATCCTGAAAACTCAAGAACCTTTAAGTGAACAGAGGAGATAAGGTATCAGCTGGAAAAAGGTTGAAAGTTTCACTCTGGGGATTGTTTATAAAGAGATGCAAGCATGTTTATAGGCTAAGATGAGAATTTAAACATATAGGAGAGAGAATGAGAGAATAGTTGATGGTGCAAACTTTAGGAAGAACTAGACGGAAATGGTAACTTGAGCGCAGGTGAAGGATTTAGAGTTAGGCAGGAAGGGGGATTTGTTCTTCTGAAGTTAGGTAAGGGTAAGGGCGAGGGTACAGGTAGGTTTAGGGGGAGGAGTCAGGGTTTAAAACGATTCATGATGGTCTCCAGAATCCTTGTTAATGTGGCAAGGCCATCTGCTCAGAGTTCCAGGAGGACGGAGCAGAGGGTACACTTAAAATAGTTATTTGAGCTTAGAAATATAATGAGGTTAAAAATAAAACATTAAAGATTCAAACTGGAAAATGTTTTTTTAGAAAATAGTAAACCCCACAAAGAGTGAAGAGTGAATGCTGATTCTCGGTCATAACCACCTTCTATTTAATCATTCATGAAGCTATGTATGGCAAGATGATTGGAGCTTAGAAGTAATCTTGAACTTCACTGTTGTCAATAGTTTTAATTTCCTCCAGGAATAAGCTTTTTATCAGAGCTACTGATGTGTCCCTGATGTGCAATTTAAGTGATTTCTCCAAGTGGGAAGAAGACCAGTCAGGTGGAAAGATCATTGAACAGAGACTTAACAGACCTCACCCCTACATCTAGCTCTATCACCAGCTAGTCAGCATCTCCTGAAAGCTGCCTCACTCTCTGTCTATGTAATTATCCACAAGAACATTCCAGTTCAAGTACTCACTTCTACTCTAGCACCTCATCCACCCATCTCCACATATATAATATAGTATAGCAACTATATTTCAGTTAAAAGAAAAAAGAAAGTATTGTGATGTAAGTGTGTATGCAGCTGTGAGTAGTGTAGTATTTTACTGTAAAAGTCATTTTTTTCTCCTTCATGCAACAACCCATTGCAGGCACTTCTGGTTGGTGAATGCTTCTCCTTTGTGCCATAGGTAGTCCAGAGACCTTCAGTCTTATGACTCTACCATTGCCTAAGGTTTCAGAGCTCACTGCATCAAGGAAGAAGCAGCAACAGACAGTTGAGAAGGCATTTCTTAAACAAAGAATGAGCCTGCCCTCCGGGCGCCGGCGCGGGCCGGAGCGGAGTCGCCGCAGTCTCAAACCATGAATTATGTGGGGCAGCTGGCGGGACAGGTGATCGTCGCAGTGAAGGAGCTCTACAAGGGCATCAACCAGGCCACGCTGTCCGGCTGCATCGACGTAGTGGTTGTGCGACAGCAGGATGGCTCCTACCAGTGCTCACCCTTCCACGTGCGCTTCAGGAAGCTGGGGGTCCTGAGGTCCAAGGAGAAGGTGATTGACATAGAGATCAATGGCGACGCTGTGGATCTCCACATGAAGTTGGGCGACAACGGGGAAGCTTTCTTTGTCGAGTATACATTGACAGCTGTTTGGTGAAACCAGGTGGAAATGAAAGACCTCCTCAGAGTTCGGATGTTGCCCACATCCTGGAAGCAGAGACAGTCTTCACCCCCAGTTCTGTGAAAAAGAGAAAACGAAGAAGGAAGAAATGCAAACAGGAGAGTAAGAAGGAGGAGCAGGCTGTGTCGCCCCCTGCCGAGGACACCATGGGTGTGGACCTGAGCTCTGACGATGGCAAGGGGGCCCAGTCGGCAAGAAGATCTTCAAATGCTTCCTTAAAGGAAGAAGAACATTAGGAGCCCCTGCTCTTCCATTCCGGAGACCACTACCCCTTGTCTGATGGAGACTGGCCCCCTTTAGACAACCCCTACCCCCAAGTGGCCTGTCCTAAGAGTGACTCAGAGCTGGAAGTGAAGCCCGCAGGGAGCCTGCTCAGATCCGAGTCCCACATGGAGTGGACCTGGGTCGGGTTCCCGGAATCCACCAAGGTCAGCAAACGGGAGCGGTCTGAGTATCACCCCAGGACAGCGATGATCACGCCGTCAGAAAACACCCACTTCCGGTGATCCCCAGTGAGGACAGCCTCCTGAGTGAGGTTGAGAAGGACGCTTCCATGGGGGAGACGGTCTGCACCATCGTGAAGCCCAAGCCGCGAGCCCCAGGGAAGCAGCATGGCGGGGCAGCCTCGGCAGCCGGCCCTCGGGAGCCCCCCGTGGGGTTGGATGCCCCCCGCCTGCCTCCCTCACCCCACTTCATGGAGGCCCCCTCAGAAGCTCGACCAGCTGCTAAGGTCAACTCACCCTCCAAGAAGAGAGGTGTCCACAAGAGAAGCCAGCACAAGGGGCCTGATGATATTTACCTGGATGACCTGAAGGCACTGGAACCTGAGGTTGCAGCTCTCTATTTCCCCAAAAGCGAGTTGGAGCCCGGCTCCCAGCAGTGACCCGAGTCCGACACGCCGTCCGGCTCCCAGTCCCCCCAGTCGGTGGGCAGCGCGGCGGCCGACAGCGGCACCGAGTGCCTCTCGGACTCCGCCATGGACCTGCCCGATGTCATCCTGTCGCTCTGCGGCGGCCTCAGCGAGAATGGAGAGATCTCCAAAGAGAAATTTATGGAGCACATCATTACGTACCATGAATTCGCAGAAAATCCTGGACTCATAGACAATCCCAACCTTGGGATATGGATATATAACCGTTACTACAGCTGGGCGTTGGCGGCCCCCATGGTCCTCAGCCTTCAGGTCTTCCAGAAGAGCCTGCCCAAGGCCACAGTCGAGTCCTGGGTCAAAGATAAGATGCCAAAGAAATCTGGCCGCTGGTGGTTCTGGCGTAAGAGGGAGAGCATAACCAAGCAGCTGCCAGAGGCCAAGGAAGGGAAAGTAGAGGTCCCACCGCCCAGTGACCGGCCATCAAGCACAAAGGAGCCAGCCAGCGGCAGGTTGGCTGAGGATGACTCATCGAGTGAGGAAGGGTTCCAGGAACTGGAAGAGTCCATCAAGGTGGACTCCGCCCCCACAGAACCCCCAAGCCATCGTGGCACAACCTCCTATAAGAAGTCTCTTCGTCTGTCCTCAGACCAGATTGCGAAACTGACCTCCAAGATGGCCCAAACGACGTCGTGTTTAGTATCACAAACAGGATCAAGGCACCTGTCGCTGTGCCGGGACCATTTACCTGTGGAACTGGAACGACAAGGTCATCGTTTCCGACACTGATGGGACGATAACCAAGTCTGACGCTCTGGGACAGAGTCTTCCGCAGCTGGGCAAAGACTGGCCGCACCAGGGTGTCGCGAAGCTCTACCGTTCCATCAACGAGAATGGCTACAATCGCCTGTACTGCTCGGCCCGCGCCATCGGCATGGCCGGCATGACCCGCGGCCCCCTGCACTGGGTCAGCGACAAGGGCACCATCCTGCCCCGCGGCCCCCTCATGCTGTTCCCCCAGCAGCCTGTTTTCTGCCTTCCGCAGGGAAGTAATAGAAAAGAAGCCGGAGAAGTTCGAGTGTCTGACCGACATCAAGAATCTCTTTGCCCCAGCTCAGCAGCCCTTCTACGCTGCCTTTGGGAACCGCCCAAATGACGTCTATGCTTACAGACAAGTGGGCGTCCCAGACTGCAGGATCTTCACCGTGAACCCCAAGGGCGAGCTGATACAAGAAAGGACCAAAGGAAACAAGTCCTCGAACCACAGGCTGAGCGAGCTCGTGGAACATGTGTTCCCGCTTCTCAACAAGGAACAGAATTCCGCCTTCCCATGCCCGGAGTTCAGCTCCTTCTGCTACTGCCGACAGCCGATCCCCGAGGTGGACCTGGAGGACCTGGTCTGAGGCGGCACCCCTGGCAGGGGGCTGGATTGCGGCCCCCGCAGCAGGGGAGGCGACCGGCCTTCTGCTGGACAGAGGATGCAGGGACCCTCCCGGCCACAGGTGTGGGACGGCGTGCTGCCCGCCGGGCGCCGGCAGGAATGGGCTGGGGAGCTGCCGGGGCTGGACGCACCCCGCCCCCCCGTGCCCGCCCGGACCCGGGGCTGCCGTGTGGTGGCGGCGGCCGGCGCAGCAAGGGGCTCAGGCCTGAGGCCCGGGCTCCAGTCACCGGCCTGGCCTCCCACATGCTCTGTGTCGAGTTGCATGCCAGGTGCTCCTTCAATTGCATAATTTAAGAAGAAGAAAAGAGAAGCTAAGAGTGGACCAAACGTTGCACAAAGTAAAGTGTTCTGATTTCCACTGGGCAGTTGAGAGTGTTCCTCTCTCTGAGAGGAGGGCTTGCTTGTAGGGAATCAGGGTCCAGTTATTGATGATGTCTGAATCGCCCGCTCACTTCTCCCACGGGCTCCTCCCTCCATCTCCTACTCCATGGAAGAAGGATGCTGGCTCTGGCACCTGGGGCTTCAGGGGAAGGAAGGACCATCGCCTCCTCACCCTGACCGTTCCTCGGCAGGGACTTGAACTGTTGTTTCTTGGACCCACCGGAAGGCACGGATCTTGCAGGATGTGTGTGATGATGTGAGAGTGGTCCTGGCAGCAGGAGCCGGTTAGCCAGTAGGGAAACTCAGTTCTCAGGGAGGCCTAGAGATGCAGACGTGTGCTTGTGCCAGGCCCCGGGAAGCGGTCTGTTGCCCCTCCCCCTGCCTGCAACTGAGCAAGCCACTCAGGAAGGGTTCCGTCCACACGCCCCTCCAGGGCTGTGAGCACGAGCCTGCAGAGATGAGCTGGTGCGGACAGCCCCCTCGGGCTTAAAATGAAGAGAACTGTTAGAGAGGAGGCCCTGGGGACCAGTGGTGACCTCATGCAGCCCCGCGTTGGGTGAGAAAGCAGTGAGCAGGTCCGAGTCGGGGGCGAGGGGGGTGATAGTGAAATACTGCAGGGCGGTGCTCACCCCTCCCCTCACCGTGGTTTCGGGTCCGCCTCTTGCTTTCCCTGCTGGTTTTGGGGGCACTCCTCTCTTCAGTTTGCTCCACCACGGTACTGTTCATCTCGAGCTGGAGAAGTGGGGGTGGCTGCCCTCCAGAGTGGAGGGTTGAAGGTCCGGACTCCACTGAGCCATGTTGGAGGCAGAGCCCGGAAGCCGTGTTCCCAGAGAAACCAGACATGCTTCCCCCAGGGCAAACCTTCCCACCGCAAACGGTTCAAGGATGCATCGTTTAAAGACCTATTCACGGACAGCAGGTCAGGAAGCTGCGTTGTGTTTGTCATGCGAGGTTCTGCCCTGTTAGTGACATCCTAGTCGCCCATGATTCCTTCATCTCATGGCTGCTGGGGGCGGCCTGGCCCTGTGCTGGGTGCAGGCCCTTCCCTGGAGCCGCATAGGCTTGTGTGCGGTACGGAAAAGCTTGACACATGCCTTCCTGTCGTCCTTCATTGGTTGTGCTTTAAAGAGTCTCTCATGAGACAGCTTCTCCTCCTTGATGAGTTCTCATCTCGGGATGGGGGCATCTTAGAGGGTCACGACTGGGAACCCGCACTGGGGTGGCCGACCCCTCCGCCTGGTGTCCGTCAGCGCTAGAGTGTGTCATCTTGTCCCTGTACATTGATCGGCGGGTGTCACCGGTCCGCTGGGTACTCGTGCTGATCAACCTGAGTGTTCCTCCTCATTTAAAGGAGCCCCTCTTGCTGAACGTAGATGACGACTATCGCTCGAGTGTCACAAAAGTATTGTTTGTGCTGAAAATCCATTGCCATTTGGTACAAATGACATTTGTTCTTTCTGTGAAAGAGAGATGCCCTCGGTTTGTCTGTACACAGACCTCAGGAGGAGAGCTGAGGAGGAGCAGTGGCCGCTCGCTGCCCTCGGGGGCGGGCGACATCTCAAGGAGCCGCCTCTGGGTCACTCTCTCCGCCAGTGGAATGGCCGTGGCCCCTTCCCTCTTTCCGTCCCTCCTGACTGCATCCCACCCAACTGTACAGCTGCCTTGGTGTCTGTGCGCAGAAGCTCGTGTGGCTGTGGTGTCCACATCTGCGTCTCTGCGGGGCTCAGGACGCATGCTCGAGGGCCCAGAGCAGGCAGGCTCGGCCCTGCATGTGAGGACCACATCTGCTGTGCTGTAAGACATTGCCTAGTTTTCAGTTGGAAAAAGGAAAAAACTTCCTAGCATGATGTGAGATAAAAGCTGCTGACAATCCAGGAGTGATGGCCACCCACCGGAGCCAGAAGTGTTCGTACCCCCGACTACACATGGCCCTGCAGATGGAGTGTGTCTCAGAGGTACCGGTCAGACCCAAAGGAACAGGCCAAGAGCGGACTTGAGTTGTCTGCAGGTTGGTGAAAACACTCTCCCAGGGGATTTTGTCATCTTTTCGAGTATCATCAATAGTTAACTCTGGGAAGCCTTGTTTTCCCGCTTTAGAGAATGCTGGGTATAATGAAACCGGTGAAAAATTTGAGTTTTGGTTTAAAGTAAGTGCTCTTTCCAGGTGAAAACTACTTTTTTGGGTTTGTTTTAAAGGTAGGAAGAGGAAGGGGAAATGTTGCTCTTTTATTTTAATCATTACATTCGGTCTATGATGACATTTGATTATTAGACACAGCAGTGCCACTAATACGTTTCTTGAGTTGTCAGAAATTGTCAACATCAGTACTTTATGGCAAAGATAACTGTTTGAAGATAAATGGCTCATATTTTGGTGCAGTGTTTGATGTTCAAAACAAAATATTACAACAATAAACAAATGTGAACTCAAAAAAAAAAAGCAAAACAAAGAATGATACACATCACCTCCTTAGTGAAGTACTGATCACATGGCCTCAGCTTGAAGGAGGTGAGGCTGGTTAACAGTGGCCCTTCACAAGGCACCATATCCCATCAACAATGCCAAAGGTGAAGCATCAGAATTTATGGCCAGGAAGCCATCTCTGCACAGCTGGTCCCTCCAGTCCAGCCCTCTTCCCATATAGAATACCCTCACTGCCTCCCCAAAGATGTCAACCCCAAGTCCCATCCAGTCACTGTATCTGGGGCCACACCCAGGATCCCTTGGTGGTGGGTGTATGGTGTTCCTCATCAGGGACAGGTGAGTCTCCTTGTGGGCCAGTGACACAGTCCAGTGAAAACTTCCTTTGTGGGAAGGGAAGAATGGTTATACTTAGCAGCCATGGCCCACAGCAATAGGGAATCTTTCCAGGAAGAAAGAAGAAAGACCCTCAGCCTGAGCAATGGAAGAAATTCCAAGCTTTACTCTGCTCTTGCTTTTTCCATAGCTTTGTCCATAGCTCTCCAGAGCCTCGGGTTCTGTTCCCTGGGAGTTTCCTTTTGTCTGTTATCCTCCCCGGTCACCTCTGAGCTCAGCATTGTGTTCCCTCTGTGGAGGCTACACACTGTCTTCTGCTCATGTCCTAATGGTACCTTCAGGCTGATTTATAAGCACAGGCCTTTTTCAATCCAGGCTTGTGATGGCTTTGGCAGTACAATTGCCTTAAAAGCTCACTAACCTTCTGATACAGCTGTTTCTATTCAGCCTCATGTGCCAAGAACGTGTGACATTATTACCCAACATTGCTGAATACATAACTTTCCTGCTCTTATGTCTTTCTTCTTAATGGTAGCTTCTTGAGGACACCTAAAAAATAGACTCTGGTGAGAAAGAAACATCCTTAATAAATATTTTGTTGCCAGAGTATGGTTTCTATTTAACTACAAAAATCCTAACACATCTTTGTTCAAACTTCTTTTCATTCCCATTACTTGGCACTTGGAGTCCAGAAACTAGATTTTCCAATCCTGAAAGTCCCCAAATTTTGAGAATCTCCTCTATTACTTCTGTTCAGAGTCTCCAACTCTTGCCTATGCTCATCTTCTAGCTTCTGATGACTGTGACATTCCTCGGTTTATGGCCACCTCACTCCAGTCTCTCTCTCTTTAGTCACATTGCTGCCTCCTCGTGTGTGTGTGTGTGTGTGTGTGTGTGTGTATCAGAGTTCTTAGAGCCTCCCATCAATATTTTTTTCACTATCATCATGACTAATATTTGACACCAAAATCCTATCCAATTCAGATTTGGTCATAACCAAAATTCACAGCTTAATAAAAGGAGGAGCATATTCAGGGCTTCCAGCTATGAGGCTCTCTGTCCCAGAATCTGCATTAATTATTAGCACAGTTTTCTGTTTTCTTAAGCTACAGATGAGATCTCCATGCCTCGATGTCTCCTTGAGGGCTTGAGAATTTATTAGATAAAATTGCTCACTCTGGCCTCCTACTAAGAACTCAGAGTGAGAAGAGTTCTAGGGGCAAAACTCTGAACCATGTCCTTGAGTAAAACAGTTAAAGTCATCCCAACCCTGCAGTTGTCTTATTAAGGAGGAAAGCAAAGGCGTGGGAGGGGTCTCTGAAAGGAGGGGGAATAAGGAGAACACCTGCTTCTTGCTCTGTTGTCTCTACTTTGGTAAAGCAAACAAAAGCCCAAGATTTTCATGTGCATGAGGTTGTCTTTGTTGACACACCTTGTCAAATAAATTGAGTCTTTAATGTGCAGAATGTTTCCCACCCCCTCCCAGACTTTCACTATCAAGAAGACGCACTATCAAAGGGCTGCACACACTCAACTTCACGAACCAATAAACACAGCTTTTGCATTTATTATCATTTTCAGCTCCTTGCAAAAGAGTGACAAGAGTAATCAGGAAGATGCTCATTATTGCCAGGCTTTACCTGATGGTAATGGATGTCTGGCTAGTCACAAATTGAAGATTCCCAAATGAGGATTGGCTCTCACCTGAGAGAATGGGACTGGTTGTTCCCAGATAGTCCCTTGCACGTTTTATTACCAAGAACAGCTATAGGTAAAATTTCCTTTATGCAGCTTTCTCTCCTTTGATTGCCTGACTCAACAAGGCACCAGCACTTCTGGTTTTGGCCATGATACCCAGTTCATGAGAAACACTGGGCTGGAGGAGGAACAAGCTGGAATCAAGATTGCCAGGAGAAATATCAATAACCTCAGGTATGCAAATGACACCACCCTTATGACAGAAAGTGAAGAAGAGCTAAAGAGCCTCTTGATGAAAGTGAAAGAGGAGAGTGAGAAAGTTGGCTTAAAGTTCAACATTCAGAAAACTAAGATCATGGCATCCGGTCCCATCACTTCATGGCAAATATATGGAGAAACAGTGGAAACAGTGACTGACTTTATTTTTGGGCTCCAAAATCACTGCAGATGGTGATCGCAGCCATGAAATTAAAAGACTCTTACTCCTTGGAAGGAAAGTTATGACCAGCCTAGACAGCATATTAAAAAGCAAAGACATTACTTTGTCAACAAAGGTCTGTCTAGGCAAGGCTGTGGTTTTTCCAGCAGTCATGTATGGATGTGAGAGTTGGACTATAAAGAAAGCTGAGTGCCCCAAAAATTGATGCTTTTGAACTGTGGTGTTGGAGAAGACTTTTGAGAGTCCCTTGGACTGAAAGGAGATCCAACTAGTCCATCCTAAAGGAGATCAAAAAAGCAGAAACATTACTTTGTCAACAAAGGTCTGTCTAGGCAAGGCTGTGGGTTTTCCAGTAATCATGTATGGATGTGAGAGTTGGACTATAAAGAAAGCTGAGTGCCCAAAAAATTGATGCTTTTGAACTGTTGTGATGGAGAAGACTCTTGAGAGTCCCTTGGACTGAAAGGAGATCCAACTAGTCCATCCTAAAGGAGATAAGTCCTGGGTGTTCATTGGAAGGGCTAATGTTGAAGCTGAAACTCCAATACTTTGGCCACCTGATGTGAAGAGCTGACAAGACCCTGATGCTGGGAAAGATTGAGGGCAGGAGGAGAAGGGGATGACAGAGGATGAGATGGTTGGATGGCATCACCAACTCAATGGACATGGGTTTGGATAAACTCCAAGAGTTAATGATGGACAGGGAGGCCTGGCGTGCTGCAGTTCATGGGGTCACAAGGTCAGACACGACTGAGCAACTGAACTGAACTGAACCCAGTTCAGATGTCTGTTGGTCAAGCCATAGTCTCTGATTTGTGACTTGGGCCATCACTAGAAGATCCAGGTAAGGGCTCAATCTCACCCAAACTAGATCAGTCATAGGCTGCCTCCTACACTTGGGGAGTGACATTTACTGGAGCTGAGTTGAGGCGATGCCAAGAGTTGAAGACATGCTTGCATAGCCGTTCAGTCGTGTCCCACTTTTTGTGACCTCACGGACTGTAGCCTAGGGGTCTTGTATCCTGTATTCATGGGATTCTCCAGGCAAGAACATTGGAGCAGGTTGCTATTTCCTTTTCCAGGAGATCTTCCCAACTCAGGGATTGAACTCGCATTTCCTGTGTTTCCTGCATGGCAGGCAGATTCTTTACTGCCTGAGCAATCAGGCAAGAAGTTGAAGAAAGGACCTTAATTTCTGCATCTGCGACTCCAGAGGATCTTCCTTCCAAACTCCAGGATCTTCTACTTTTTCTTTAATGTCATGAGCTTCCCTAATATCTTTCCAATGAATTCCTTTTCTTCTTTAAGCTAGAAAGGATTGGTTTCTGTTTCTTGCAGCTTAAAGAAATCAAATTAATATTTCCTTGGGGATGTACCTTAGAAACCACCAAGCTCATTATATTTTCAGTATATTGCTGAAAATGAGTTCTAAATCCTCCTGGAGAAGGGCCTCAACATTTTCGGTATATATATATATTACCCTCCTAACTCTCTCCTCACTTCCCCTGACTCTTAAAAGGAAATTTCAGGAGACTTGAAAATTTGTCACGCTCTTCCTACAGACTTGGCCTGTTTTATACCAGAGTGCAGTTGGAGTCAGAGCTCCCTGACAGAAGACAGAATATTAACTAAAGCGCAGGGTTAGAGAGAATCCTGTGTTCCGGATTCTCATCCAGAAATCTCCCTTGATACCCCTTCCCACCTCCCACCCAAGGCAGCAAAGTCCCCTGGAACCCCAGACATTGGATTTCCAATGAAAGTCACAAGCATGAGCCACAGTGATTTATGTGCCATCCAGGGAGCCATAGGCAGGTGCTCTTCAATGAGGTCTGGATCTCAGTGCTGGCGGGGTCACTTTCCTGGGGCTCTGCCAGTCCCCTGCACAGTGGCTGCTCCTTACCTTTACCATTTTTGTACCCTAAGGTTTTCTTCCTTCTGTTAGTCAACCTTCATTATATCATTCTTCTGTTTACAATTTTTATGCTGAATTTTTAATAGTCTCTATGTAGTTTTTGTCTCCCAATTAGACATTGACTGACTGATATAATTAATATCATATACCATAAGTACCCAACATATGAGTTCTGTTCTGAGAGCATGTTCATAAGTCCAGTTTTTTCACAAGTCCAAGAAATAATACATTTAAAAAAAACACAAAAAATGAACACTTTTAATTTTACAGTATAGTACTTTGAAAAGTACAGTAACACCAGCTATATCATCTCTGCTTTTGCACATGCTTTTGGACATCCTGGGCTTGAAATGAAGACACTGCACTACTGCACTGCATAGACTACTGCACAATAGAGTACACGAAAGCCTAACCATTTGTAGGGCATGCACACACATGACAATGTATGCCAGACAGTGAACTAACGTACATGATTGGACATACAAGTGCACGTTTGCATTTTTAAAGGTTCATAACTTGAAGGTTTATATGTAGAGGACTTACTATATAAATATGATGGTTAATATTATGTCTCCACTAGACTGAGCTGTAAGATTCCCAGATACCTGGTTAAGCATTATTTCTGAGTGTGCCTATGAGGGTGTTTTCAAAAGAGATTAGCATTTACTTTGTTTAATTAAGGTAGATGGTGGTCCCCAGTGTCAGTGGGTACCATCCAATCTGTTGAGGGCTTGACTAGAACAAAAATGCACAGGAAGGTTGAATTCACTCTCTATCTACCCTTGGCACTCCTGGTTCTCAGACTTTCAGGCTCAAACTGGAACCTATATCGTTGGCTGTCTGGCTCTCAGTCCTTCAAACTAGACTGTTGGATTCCTGGGACTCCAGCTTGTAGATGGTAGACTGTCAGAAGTATCAGCCTACATAATCAGGTAAGCCAGTTCTTCATAATAAATCTCATTATGTCTAGATATAGATGTAAACCTCTATATGTCTCAGGTAGGCATGTAGATATATAGTAAATGTCATAATGAAAATAAATATATCATTGCTTCTGTATCTCTGGAGAATTGATGAATATACCTCATTTTAGAGATGAATAAACTGAGGCTCGAATAAGGTAAAAAAAGATACCTGTGGTCACACAATTACTAAGTAGAAGAGACCGAACAAAAATACCAATTCTGTCTAATTACCAAGGCTCTCCTTCATGACCTGGAGATTCCTGTGGCCCACATAATTCTGGACACGTTCAGTAATTTAGTGGGGCAATTGCAGATAATGCCTTTAGGCTTAATGTCTTCTAAACCAGTGCTCCTCAGAGTTGTCTGTGGACCTATGCCAGTTTGCAAATTGTTTGCTACCAGTCTGCAATGAGATACGTTGAAGAACAGACTGATCATGTAGCGCGTTTCATATTGCTACAACATTTGTATTGGATTTTACAAAAGTATTAAGTCCATGACAAATTAATAATTTTGAGAAATAGCTAATTCCTTTCCCACAGATAGTTTTCTAAACTTTGGGCTCATTATTAAGTATAAATATACTTCTGCAGTTCTTGCTGCTCTTTGAATCAAATATTGAAAATCTATTATCAGGTATAATATAACAGTTGTATTATAGCTCATATAACTGTTACAGACTATAGATGTGTAATAGATAGAAGGTGATTATAGCTGGCATAACTGTTATACATCTATATTTGATTCAAAGAGCAGCAACAACTGCACAAAGCTACCCAGATGTAGAAATACTTTAAACCAAGATAATGTCTCGAAAATTACCATTGGGCAGCTCATGCATAGTACAGTTTGGAAGACCAGAGTCTAGTTGATCACCACCTGTTGCACATAAATACCTTTCCTTAGATTCTAATGAATGTCACCATGGAAAGGAGAATAAGTGTCCCAGGTTTTCTTCTGCAGAAAATATAAAAGGCTTCCAGCTTCAGTCTGGTAACTGTTTCTTTATTTGATTCTCCTCGATGATGTAATAGAAATATAATTTTAAGGGTACAGGAAAAAGTTTTTTGGAGAGGGTTAAGATAAATTCACTTATTATAATCCTGCCTCCCTTACAAATATGTTGCATTTAACAGAATTCCCTGATTAAACAAATGAACTAGCCACATAATGAAATCTTCCTCTTACATGATTTCTTAAACATGTTTAAAGGGAAAAAATATTTAAACACATTATATATATTTCTGTCTTCTTAATTAAAAGGCATTAAATATAATGCTAGTTTGAAGGGAAATAGAATCACAGAACACAAAGGCCATGCCCCTATACTCAATGGAATGAACTGGAATTTTTTATGTTTGTTTAGATTTAGAATATTTGCCATTCTTGCTGTCAGTCTCTATTTTTTCTTAAATTATAATTAGTGCCTTTGCTTATTTTAACTGCAAGTTCTTTACCGTTTGTCATTTACATCTTTTCCACTGATATGAACTAATAAAACAAATAATCAAACACATTAGAATTGTGTCTAGAATAAGGTTTTGAATGAAAATGTGAAGTACTCTTTAAGAACTTTAGGTCTTTGACATACATCACTTGACCTTTTATTTGGAAAGGCAAGTTAACCCTCTCTCAGAGATTATAAAGATAATTTATTTATTACAGCAAACTAAAATCATTAAAATAGAAAGTTTAAATGATCATAATGCCACTTCCTGGAGACAGTTTCATTCCTATATCCCAAAGAAGCTGAGCAGGACTTCCGGATCATCCCAGTCTGTCTGTAACTGTTCACCCGAGATAGGCCTTAAGAAGACTTTCTGATTCCTAGGAGGACTTCTCTGGTGACTCTGGGGTAAAGAATCTCATCCCCAGAGAATCCAAGTTTATGAGGACAACCACAAGGCAGATGGGCACACCTCTTCAGTTTGTTGTTCCCACACTGATGTGCTGCCCATCAAATGCTGGCACTTCTCAAAACTACAAAATCATCCCTTTTTCGATAAATGTATCATATTCTACATAAAGAAATGTTATTTTCAGTCTTAAGAAATCAGTTGGATTACAGTCAGTTTTTGATCAGCGGTTCCTGTAAAAATAAAACTATTAAGAAAAAAAAAACTGTTCAGTCTTGGTTAAAATTAAGAGACAATGTAGCACCCAATGGTACCTAATAAGCCTTGGAAGGAAGCATTCTGCTGACATAAGTCTATTATAGTTGTCTGCTGGAAAGATAAAGTACAAAAGGTTTAAAAAAAAAAGTAATGTTCCTTGAAAACAGGGTCACAGTGAACAAAGGGCATTGATAAAAGATGATCCTGTGGGGAAAAAAAAATCTCTCCATTTACACCCTTACAGGTCCTGTCTCATTATCTCTACTAAGAGCAAGCAGAGTGCTTCCGATATGTTTAACTGTTAACCATGCAGCTTCTGCTTAAACTCTCAGGAATATAACCTTCAGCCACAAAGCACGTAAAGATCACAAAGCTCATAGAATATTTTGATTTATGAAATAAAACTCACTCCCATAATTTACAGAAGAGCTCTCCAAGCCTTATCCATGATAACTCTTTTTATTTGGATATCATTCACTACCTTCTATTAGTCAGATGTACCTCTGCATCTAGTTTTCTCCTTGAAGATGCATGAAGTAAAAAGTGTCTGCAGATTCTAATCTAAATGCACAACCAGAAGGCCATTTTCTTCCACGTTCCTTAAAACTAGTCTGCAAACAAAGTTTCACTGGTCTACACATTCATTCACCAAATGATGATGGAATACCTATTCTGTGCCAGGTAAACACAGTCAGCTCTTTTTGTCCAACACAAAATGTATTTAAATTTACAGACGACCTGTTGTGATGCTATGTTCTTCCTCCTGTTTGGGGGTTGAAATACAGTGGTGCAAAATGAAATTGCCTCTTTTTAACATCCTTACTTGGCAAAGTAAAATGTTAACAACCCAGTACCAGTCTCCACATTCCTATTTGCAATATTATTGCTTCATGAGGTCCAAATGATCTTGCTCCTTCCCATCATCCCCAGGCTATGTCTATTTGTCACTATATTTTCAGCATCTAAGTCCATGACTTCCAATTTTTGTTTATTGAATAAATGATTACTGGATGGATGAATACACATCTCCATCATTCTGAGGCAGACAACTTACTGCTTAAAAAGACTCAAGTTGGACCAAACCAGGGAACCAAGGTGTGCCAGACATGTCTAAATGGATCACGTCTTTCAGTAATAATAATAATGACAGTCAACCATCATTATTACTAATTGCTTAGCATAGGCTGTATTGCTGTAAGTACTTTGTGTATGCTAAATCATTTAGACCCCAAAATGAACCTCTACAGGAAAGAGTTGTAGAACCCCCTTTTACAGAGAAGAAATGGAATTCAGGGAGAAGATAAGAAATGTGTTTAAATGGAGGAGTCCCAGAGTCCACTCTGAATGATTACATTATGTCGCCTTCCTTTTACAAGGAGAACAGTAAAAAAAAAAAATAAACAGAAAACAGGGAGTTTTCTGTTTATGATGAGTTCCACCCAGTCCTCATCAAGCTCCCTCTCATGCGGTCTGAGCTGCAAATTCTAACTGATAGCAATGCTACTGTTAAATTAATCATAACATCAAGCAGCAGCTATGTTTATTTCCAAATGTTATTTGTCATAACATCAAGCAACATTTATTTCCAAGTTTTCTGCTGTGTTTTTCTAAGACACATCCCTCAGAATCTCTTCTATCCATCATAGGGCCTAGCATTATGTCATGTTCACAATAGGCACCCAAAAATACTTTTTGGATTCAATTAAATTATTTGGGGACTACATTAAAGCCTTTGACTATATGGATCACAACAAATTGTGAAAAATTCATGAAGAGATGGGGGTACCAGACCACCTTACCTGTCTCTTGAGAAAACTGCTTGCGGGCCAAGAAGCATCAGTTAGAACCAGATATGGAACAACTGGCTGGTTCAAAACTGGGAAAGGAGTAAGACAAGGCTATGTATATTGTCACCGTGCTTATTTAACTTATACGCAGAGTACATCATGAGAAACGCTGGGCTGGAGGAAGCACAAGTTGGAATCAAGATTAATGGGAGAAATATCAATAACCTCAGATATGCAGATGACACCACCCTTATGGCAGAAAGTGAAGATGAGCTAAAGAGCCTCTTGATGAAAGTGAAAGAGAAGAGTGAAAAAGTTGGCTTAAAGCTCAACAGTCAGAAAAATAAGATCATGGCATCTGGTCCCATTACTTCATGGCAAATAGATGGGGAAACAGTGGAAACAGTGGCTGACTTTATTTTGGGGGGCTCTAAAATCACTGCAGTGATGACTGCAGCCATGAAATTAAAAGACTCTTACTCCTTGGAAGAAAAGTTATGACCAACCTAGAGAGCATATTAAAAAGCAGAGACATTACTTTGCTAACAAAGTTCCCTCTAGCCAAAGCTATGGCTTTTCCAGTAGTCATGTATGGATGTGAAAGTTGAACTATAAAGAAAGCTGAGCACCAAAGAACCGATGCTTTTGAACTGTGGTGTTGGAGAAGATCTTGAGAGTCCCTGGGACTACAAGGAGATCCAACCAGTTCATCCAAAAGGAAATCAGTCCCGAATTTTCATTGGAAGGACTGATGCTCAAGCTGAAACTCCAATACTTTGCCCACCTGATGCGAAGAACTGGCTCATTTGAAAAGACCCTGGTGCTGGGAAAGACTGAAGGCAGAGGAGAAGGGGACGACAGAGAATGAGGTGGTTAGATGGCACCACTGACTCAAAGGACATAAATTTGAGCAAACTTCGGGAGATAGTGGGGGACAGAGGAGCCTGGCATGCTACAATCCATGGGGTCGCAAAGAGTTGAAGATGACTTAGTACCTGAACAACAACAACAACAAAGTTATTTTGGAGTTGCTAAGATTTGAATCTCATGGTTGAGTTCTATAAACCCACATGATTGAAGGAATAAGGTTAAAGCACACAGAAGCAGAGGGACAATTCCTGACATAAAGGAACATCTTGAGGGATTAAAATAAACGTGCATAAAAAATAATAAATTTTAAAAAACATGTACAGAAATCACCTGAGGCTCTGAAAACTTGATTAATTGTTTCAGGAAAATATACCAGCCTCAATAAAGCACTAAGTAAAAGCTTTATTAGGCAGTACTTTCTTGGTATACTGAAAGTGCACCATTAACAGTACTTCTTAACCACTGGCTGCTCAAAGTTACATAAATTATTGCCATGACAACTATTTCTTTAGCAATAAAATTATGAAAACTGCAATTTCCCCTACAGATAACAAAGCCTTATCATTTGCTATTCACAATGAGCTCAATGTTTGCCCCTCAGCAGTCATCACAGACAAAGCATCTGGGTAGCAACACCGACCCTACCAGCTTGGAAAGGAGGTGCTCTGAAAGAATTCAGGAAGAGGGCTATTTCAATTGCAGGAAGCTTTGTCCCCAGAGGCAAACACATAATAAGTGTTGGTTGGAGTTCCACACACATCCACAAAGACCTAAACTAGTCATAATTTGGTTAAAATGCACAATATTGAGGAGGGGGGAGAAAACAGTGCATCTATATTCACAATTAAACAGCAGGAACAGTAGTAAAACTGAGGAATGAAACTCAGTCTGAAAAAGAACCCTTGGACAGTGTCAAGAGCTTCAGGGCTGAACACAGTTTTGTTACTTCACTTTGTTAATGAACTTCATCTCTAGCCTTCTCTGCTCCTTCCTCGCAGACTTTTCTTTTTTCTTCAACCTTTGCAGGCTCCTCTGAGCTCAGGGTCTCTAACATGATGCTCATTCTGTCTCTGAAGTTCTCCCCATCCACCCAGCTTCCCCATGTCACCTGGCTACCACTTACTCATCCTCAGATCTCAGACTAGGGGGCCATTCAGGTGAGATCTGGCCCTCCTTACAACACAGCATAGCATCCTGGGCTGAGAATCCATGCACTTCATCTCTATCATAATTATTAGGAATTAGTACAATTTCTTGTGCTTAGTATTTCTTTAACCTTGTCTTCCAACTAGAGACAAGCTCCATGATATCAGGGACACTGTCTGTTCTTGTCACCTTTATGTCCACATTACATAGCACAGCCTGAGCTCAATAAGTATTTGTTGTATCCATGTGTTTTTAAAGCAGCCCTCCCCAAGGATATACAATGGAAAAAAGATAACCTCTTTAACAAGTGGTGCTGGGAAAACTGGTCAACCACCTGTAAAAGAATGAAACTAGAACACTTTCTAACACCATACACAAAAATAAACTCAAAATGGATTAAAGATCTAAATGTAAGACCAGAAACTATCAAACTCCTAGAGGAGAACATAGGCAAAACACTCTCCGACATAAATCACAGCAGGATCCTCTATGACCCACATCCCAGAATTTCAGAAATAAAAGCAAAAATAAACAAATGGGACCTAATGAAACTTAAAAGCTTTTGCACAACAAAGGAAACTATAAGCAAGGTGAAAAGACAGCCCTCAGATTGGGAGAAAATAATAGCAAATGAAGCAACAGACAAAGGATTAATCTCAAAAATATACAAGCAACTCCTCCAGCTCAACTCCAGAAAAATAAATGACCCAATCAAAAAATGGGCCAAAGAACTCAACAGACATTTCTCCAAGGAAGACATACAGATGGCTAACAAACACATGAAAAGATGCTCAACATCACTCATTATCAGAGAAATGCAAATCAAAACCACAATGAGGTACCATTATACGCCAGTCAGGATGGCTGCTATCCAAAAGTCTACAAGCAATAAATGCTGGAGAGGGTGTGGAGAAAAGGGAACCCTCTTACACTGTTGGTGGGAATGCAAATTAGTACAGCCACTATGGAAAACAGTGTGGAGATTTCTTAAAAAGCTGGAAATAGAACTGCCATATGACCCAGCAATCCCACTTCTGGGCATACACACCAAGGAAACCAGATCTGAAAGAGCCACATGCACCCCAATGTTCATCGCAGCACTGTTTATAATAGCCAGGACATGGAAGCAACCCAGATGCCCATCAGCAGACGAATGGATGAGGAAGCTGTGGTACATATACACCATGGAATATTACTCAGCCATTAAAAAGAATTCATTTGAATCACTTCTAATGAGATGGATGAAACTGGAGCCCATTATACAGAGTGAAGTAAGCCAGAAAGATAAAGACCATTACAGTATACTAACACATATATATGGACTTTAGAAAGATGGTAACGATAACCCTATATGCAAAACAGAAAAAGAGACCCAGATGTATGGAACAGACTTGTGGACTCTGGGAGAAGGCGAGGGTGGGATGTTTCAGGAGAACAGCATTGAAACATGTGTATTATCTAGGGTGAAACGGATAACCAGCTCAGGTTGGGTACATGAGACAAGTGCTCGGGCCTGGTGCACTGGGAAGACCCAGAGGGATCGGGTGGAGAGGGAGGTGGGAGGGGGGACTGGGATGGGGAATACATGTAAATCCATGGCTAATTCATATCAATGTATAACAAAAACTACTGTAATGATGTAAAGTAATTAGCCTCCAACTAATAAAAATTAAAAAAAAATAAATAAATAAATAAAGCAGCCCTCCCTTTTCTTTATAAAAATGTAATATTACAAGATTTTTACACCATGATGTGGTTTGAGGATATTGTTTAAGAAATGAAACAAAGGAACAGAAAAGAGATCTTGCCTGAAAGGAAGGGAGGTTAGAATAAGCACAGTAGAATAAGCTTCAGGAAAAAAAAAAAAGTCAAAAGAAATGGGCTAATATATATTTTGAATTCTCTCATTTCAAAGGTAAGAAGCAATTGGTAGAGAAGAAACCACAGCATCATACAATGTCTAGATCTGACTAGAAGGAAGTATCATGCAGATAGCATAAGGCTGTCTGCATCATCAATGGGGAGGGGGTAGAATGAAGCCAAGACATATCTGGCAATTCCTTTGTTTAGTATGAACACAAATGTTTGTATTAATAGCTCAGATAATGGTTTTTCAGGGAAGTATTCTTTTGACTTGACAAACATAGCTTAGTGTATCTTATTTTTTAACTCTTCTTCCTGCATTTAATAGTTTTTGTTGTTGTTGTTGTTTTTTCTGAGCACCCATTACGTTACCAAGTCCTGAGCTAGGTCTCAAAGATACAAGATTAACAAGATAAAACTCACAGTGAGCCAACTGGACAAATAATTATGAGACAGTATGTCAAAGTCCTAGGCTGAAATTGATCCAAGAAAATAAATCATCGTGTGGGCTCGGCCAGAGGGAAAGGGAAAAATGTGAATGGGGTCAAGAGAGTTGTGACTGGGCAGAGGAGGCTTGAAACTGAGACTGAGTGAGTTTGTCTCTCCAACAGAGAAGGAAAAATGCTCCCAGAGAGAGAGGCATGTGTGCAAAGTGTGGGGAAAGTCTTTGGCTTGTCTGAGAGAAGAGCAGCGATTCTCTGTGACTGGAATAAACAATGCATATCCTGGGCAGGCAATGAGCTTGGACAAGAGTGCCTAGATCTTGAAGAGCCTTGCAAGTCATGAGTTTAGAATTCCAAGACTAATGACATTCAAAACTCTTCTAAATACAGGCAAATTCTTTGAGAAAATCTTATACCAAAGCCTATAAAGTAGATAAGACCTTAGATGCTCTGGGCTGCTGAGTGGCCAGCTGACCCCTTTCCTCCAACCTCCACACACAGCCTAAGGTCCTTCCTTGAAGACCACAGACCTTTTGACACTCTGCTTGTGGACACCACAAGTTGTTAGGGCAGGAAATGTGCTCAATAAATAAACTAGCTAGAGTCATGTGATCAAATGAGACTTTCATTTGTAGCTCTAATTTTTGCTTTTGAGTTTACTCTGACTGCAGTGGGGAATGAACAGGAGAAGGGAAGCTAACTCAACATGGGACAGGCATTCATTGAGCAATCCAAGGGTGGCAGGAGGCTAAATGGTGGGACAGCCTTATTTCAGGCTCACAATATTTTCCCACCCTCCCTGACATTCCCCTTCTCTGTTGGGTCTAGAGCTGCAGGGGAAAATTAAAAATAAGTTGTCTTGTGACCTTCTCAGCCTAAGTGCAGCTGATTCCAGGAAGAAGAGAGGTCCAAAGACCAAAAAAGAAGAGATCTTCCCAAAGTGGAAGGAAGACTAAGATGAGAACAGACCAGACCAAAGGTTCATGGGTCTGAAGCTTATACAGTTTGAGAGATCTTTTTCTAAAAAAATGAAGTTATGAACACAAACTTAGATTTTAAAATAAATTTAGAAAGATAAATCACAAGTTACAAATTTTAAAGATACTTAAAAAGAGAAAACATCACAAATCCATAAATACATTTTTATTGATGAACTGCCCCACACACCCATATGATAATGCTTTTGCTTACACTTTCCAGCTGCATACTCTTCTATTATTTCTTCATATGATAACCATATATTTTCTAAAGAAAAGGTAGATAATTCACTATTTGTTCTATCATGGTCAGTTGCATTTTGATATATTATCATCTTTGATTATTTACTTAAAGTTTAGAAAATTTTCCTTCAGCTTACTCCTTTTTGGTAATTTGTAAATTTTAAGAATAGTCAAATTCAGGAAACTTCTATCAAGTCTATTTTATTTATGAGGTGGAAGACTTCAGGTCATTTCAAGCTTTCTTTTCCTGTGACAAATCTTACTCTTTCAATTGATGACACCCAGCGACATTTGTCACTGTCTTCACTGTAGTGTTGCATTGTGCATCTATAAAACGATCACTGAAGTCACTTTTATGTCAAAACAACAAAGTTTAAATTGTTTTCCAATGTGTCCATGTGAGTCACTCCTCTTCATTAATTAGATTATTAAGCAATCCAAGGGCAAATCCGCTATCTTTTTGTATCAAGTCCTCTCTCATACAGAGAAAATGTTTGGCTGGCAAAAGAATTTAAAATTATTCATAGGATTTCAGTAAGAAGAGCAGCATATACTAGCCAACCAATCGAACCTGGCAAAGACAACGATCAGGTGGGGCTTCCCTGGTGGCTCAGTGGTGAAGAACCCACCTGTAATACAGGAGATGTGGGTTCGATCCCTGGGTTGAGAAGATCCCCTGGAGAGATGGAAATGGCAACCCACTTCAGTATTCTTGCCTAGAGAATCTCATGGACAAATGAGCCTGGTGAGCTATCATCCATGGGGTTGCAAAGAGTCAGGACATGACTGAGAGACTAAACAATGACAATAAAGTAGTAATGTTTGGCATCTGTTTTATTTACCTAACACTTCATTTTTACACTCTTCCCATTATTTAATTCTGAAAAAATGATTTGGGATAATTAAGTCACATTTCCTTTTTATTTTGACATTTTTCAATGTGCTCATACAAAACTGAATCAAATGTAGTGATCTGTTCAATAAGTCTTATGATTCCAATAATTATCATTATTTAAAGAACACCACTTTTCATTGTACCCTCTGAAAGGCAAATCCCATTCACTTGAAAATTTAATTGGCATAAGTACTCAATTAAATGCTTAAAAATACTCTAAATATTGTCAATAAACCTGTTCTCTCTCCTTGGTTCTTCAAGGTGTTCATTTAGTGCATTTGTACTTGACTGATGTGTGATTCAAGAACGTTCTTGTCTGTGAAGTCCTCCTGACTTTCAGGAAGTTCTGTCTAATTTACTGAAAACATTTTATAAATTATATAATAATACAGTATATACAATGTCTTATCTTGGACTCAGTAGCTGGAATCTTTTAACAGTTGGAACACTGGGGTTTTGCTGTTGCTCATAATATCTCCTTGAAAAATATTTCTAATGTCTGTTGTAGGTTCTGTTTAATACTCTGTAAATGTTACTGCCATCATGATTTTAGGGGGGAAAAACAGCTTTCTTTTATTAAATAGTACTATCAGGACAAATATGGTACATATCAAAGTCAGTGAATTTTCCCAATAAAGTTGTTGAAAGCCCCTCATGCTCTTGTGATTATACAAGCTTTAGTTTCAGTTGCAATAAGAGTTTTTGGTGTGCCAAATTCTGTCTTTTTTGTGCCAAACTGTCTTTTGCCAAAATTACCCATTATATTTTTTGGTTTCTACTAGAATACTCTCTTCCCATAGTACCTGAATTTGTGTGTAATTAATAATTCTGGGTAACCATGTATTTAACTTATCTGAAATTAAGGCATATAAAATTCATATTTATTTTTAGTCTTCTGCCACTGTAGGGACCTACACAGTTGTATAATAATATTTCTCTAGATTAAATACTGTGGCACATCAACAAATATGTGTAGGAACTTTGTCACTGGACCACTTGTTTCTTGATGATGTTTAGCTCTGCTAGTGGTAATTTGGCATTCTAATTCATCTGGGACCCGCAGACTACTTCAGGACATGGGTATGCAAGCTTAGTCACTCAGTCATGTCTGACTCTTTGTGACCCTGTGGACTGTAGCCCACCAGGCTTCTCTGTGCATGGGATTCTCCAGGCAAGAATACCAGAGTGGGTTACCACGCCCTTCTCCAGGGGATCTTCTTGACCCAGGGATCGAACCTGGGTCTCTTAAGTATCCTGCATTGGCAGGCAGGTTCTTTACAACTAGCACTACCTGGGAAGGTTCAAATACACTAAGATGTGAGCTGATGTGTTAGGTTTTTTTTAAAAATGTGATTTCACATACAAAAATGCCAATATTTAAAGTACTGTTATAGATTTATGCTCCACAAATATAGAAATTCTGACAGATAATGGATTTTTTTATAACTTTCATTTTACAAAGAAAATTCATGTTACATTTATGATTGTATATAATGAATCATCAAGTGTATTTCCTTATGGAAAATGTTCTGACTAGGCATCAGTAGGAACTGCTTTAACACTAACATCTGATAACTGGAAGAATTTTCCATAAAATAGCTTCTGGCTCCAAACCTTTCAAAACTCATCCTTTCTCCACTGCCTACATATTTCCAGTACCTTGCTGTTATTGTTGTTTAGCTGCTCAGTCATGTCTGACTCTCTGCCACCCCATGGACTATAGCCCACCAGGCTCCTCTGTCCATGGGATTCTTCAGGCAAGAATACTGGAGTGGGTTGCCATTTCCTTCTCCTTTCTAGTGCCTTAGGATATATTTATATCACAGTGGTCCTGCACCATTGTTTCATGGTGCTGAATGAGTCCTGGGAGGATTTCCAGAAGCCAGTCCTACACTACACCTACCACTGGCAATAACATAATCACACCCTGAAGGCATTGAGCATGATCTAAACCAACTAAACATTTCCTCAACTCACCTTCCATGTAGTGTGACTTCCAGCATGCCAGTAAATACCAAAGCCATCCAACTAGAGATGGAATCAGAGTGAAGACAATAGTCCTCATTGATCGTAGTCAAAATACAGGATCATATGAATGCAATGTAGAGTCCTTTCAATAATCTCAGAACAGTCCCTGAAATGAGGCGCTTTGAAGCTAGTTTTAATGAGCTTTCTAATAAATCCTTGATCAAGCAGTTGGTAAAGAATTGGCCTGCAACGCAGGAGACCCTAGTTTAATCCCTCGATCAGGAAGATCTGCTGGAGAAGGGATAGGTTACCCACTCCAGTATTCTTGGAGTTCCTTTGTGGCTCAGCTGGTAAAGAATCTGCCTACAATGTGGGAGGCCGGGGTTCAGTCCCTGGGTTGGGAAGATCCCCTGGAGAAGGGAAAGGCTACCCACTCCAGTAATCTGGTCTGGAGAATTCCAGACCATGGAATTCCAGATCATGGACTATACAGTCCTTGGGGTCGCAAAGAGTCGGACATGACTGAGCAACTTTCACTTTCACTTTCTTTCTAGTAAATCCACATCCTGTCAGAGGAATATAGCATCAGGATCAGAAAGCAAAGGGGTCATGGCCTGCCCAACGAGCACCTCCAAGGAGAAGGGCTAAGAAGCGCTCCTGCCAAGGCTGAATTCTTGGCAACAAAACAATCCCTTGCCAAAATGAGACATGGAAGCCACATGGTCACTAACTTTTATTTTTTTTATTTTTAATTTTTTTTTCCATTTATTTTTATTAGTTGGAGGCTAATTACTTTACATCATTACAGTAGTTTTTGTCATACATTGAAATGAATTAGCCATGGATTTACATGTATTCCCCGGTCACTAACTTTTAGACCTCAAAAACTTGAACAGCTGCATTCTTACAGAAAACTAGAGGGAACACTTTGAAGTTAGGTATTTTATTGCTGTTATTCTTGTCATTTCTACTGCCATTGTTGTTGTTTTCTAATAAACTGGAAACTCCCTCGTTCCCAGTAATGACCAGCTTCTCACCAGCCTAATTAATAGGACAGGGGCTCAGAATAGACTTGATTTGACAACAAAAAAATATAACACAACTTACATATCCATGTTGAGACTATGGTTACAAATCCAGGCCCATTATTATCTCAATATTTCATATGAGATACTTGTTATTTCTAACACCATCTCAACAAACAGAGAGGTTAATAACAAACATATATCATTATAAATACAAGTGTGACGCTAGTTGAGAAAAGTATTAAGACATTATTTTTCACTGACTATAATTTCAAAGGACAGTCCATGACACCCTAAAGAGATTTATTCATATTCTTATTTTCAGAAACAGTTTAAAAAGTGACTGCCTTTCAATTCTTTAGTTTTATTTTCTCAATTGTTTGAGACAAAAATTAAAGTAAAAATATTTCACTACCAAAGAACAGTGTTCTGCCTTGCACCTGCTTTTTTCCACGACCCCCTTCTGCTTAGTAATCAGAGACCCTAATCTGCTCTTGTACCTCCATGAAAATTTCTCGATAAAATCACTATGTTTGCAAAGCTCCCCTAGTTTCTGGCCAGCACTTAGAAAACAGTGAGGGTTGCAATTGTGACTTCTGCAAAGAATACTGTACACTGCTGTTACAGAAACTGATACCTGACAAATAATCAGTTCCCAGAAAATGACCTCCCCGCATGGAGCCTAGTACTGAATAAAATAGAAATTATATATTTGGTGGCCAATCTGAAATGTGAAATATGTTGAGTTATTCCAGTGGGTGACATGCAAAATCATTTCAACCTGTGACTAGTACTATGCTGTGAATGTGTATCATTGGGTGAGAACTCAAAGAAGGAAAAAGGGGGTGGCATGCCACTCCAACTTCCTGTGGGAAGGAAAAACAAATCACAAGTGTCCGAGTCAAAATAAACCATGCATAGGACAGGCTGTCAGAGATGTTCATTTTGAAACATAAGTCCCAGTTCTATTCTGCCACAGGGTAAAAATATGTATATTTTTTCATTGAAATTAAAAGGAAAACTATGAGTGCTTTAGTAAAATTTAAAGAAGAATAACACTGCAATCTTTTCATTTCCCAGGGAGACCTCCCACTAGCACCTCCAAGAAGTTTATGTCCTTGCAAATGTTTTGGCCACTCTGAACCTGTAATATGTGCAGAAACTCATGTCTGGAATTAACTGCAGATCCTCAGCAACTGAGGTAGCTCCGCTCCGTGCTCATTCTCGCTTCGTATCACAGATGCCTCAGGCCGGGGCCTGAAAACATATGGCTCACCCGGAACGCTGTTTTCCAAACTTAGCATTACTCACTTCCATGTTTGGCTCACTGATTTGAGGTCAAGCCCAAGGAAGTAGGAGTATCCAGGGATGGAGCTGTGCTAATGCTATGCCATGGCTCCAAGCGCACTGCTTTCTCACTAGGCACAGCGGTTAAGATAGGCTTAGGCTGACACCACACCAGAGCTCACACCTGACCTCTTGTTGCTCTGTGACTTTGTGCGAGTGTTTGTCCCTCTGGGTCTCAATTTCTTCAGTATTACAAGGAGATCCAGCTAGTCCATCCTAAAGGAAATCAGTCCTGAATATTCACTGGAAGGACTGATGCTGAAGCTGAAACTCCAACCCTTTGGCCACCTGATGCAAAGAACTGAATCATTGGGAAAGACCCTGATGCTGGGAAAGATTGAAGGCGGAGGAGAAGGGGACGACAGAGGATGAGATGGTTGGATGGCATCACTGACGTGAAGGACATGAGTTTGAGTAGGCTCCAGGAGTTGGTGATGGACAGGGAAGGCTGGCGTGCTGCTGTCCATGGGGTCGCAAAGAGTTGGACATGACTGAGCGACTGAACTGAACAGAGATGATGCTAGTGCTTACCTCTTACACTAGACAAAATAATATCTGTAAAGTGCCTGGCTCATGATCACTGCTCAAACACTGGGGCTAATATTATTTTGGAATCCAGATAGGTTTTCAGCTTTGATTCATCCATTCAGCCATTCTAAATAGTAGTTACAACTTATTCATGAAATATGCATCGAGCACCAGTTCTGAGCCCAGGTGCTGTCCTAGGCACTGGACAGCCCATGCTTTCTGTCCTGCCACAGAGTCAACTCAGGGCATGTCTGAGAAGGACACGCTCTTGAAAGGGTGTGCGTTCTTCTCCTAGCCACAGAGAAATCCTCACAGAGACTGAACAGGCAAACATCAGAAACAAAGCATCCCCCTGAAATGTTTTAGAACCAAATGGAGCAAACGGCTTTATGGATTTTTTAACACTAAAGGCCATAATTCAAACAAATAAATAAATTCTGTTTTTAAAGTCTTGAGACATTTCTTCAGGAATCCACATTATAAGGTACAATCTCTGCCTCCAGGTACTCCTCTCCCTCACATTTCAGAAGCCCCACTAACATGCGTATACCATGATGCCTATAAACACCTAATTTTTTAAAACAACTCCAAATTCTGAGCCATGCTCCTTATTGTTGCTCACTTTCCCGTGAGGCTTAGCCACAGATGGAGAATTAACTCCTCATGCAGACCTGAACATGGCAGGCAGCATGAAGAAATGAGATTTCTCACCACAAATTAATAACTTATCATTATATTACTTATATGTGTACATCAGTCCCTCGTTCAACAGATTTTATTGAGTTCCTACAGTGTACCAGGTTATGCTGCAGATGTTAAAGACAGAAGAGTGAATCTGTGTATGGGTTCATGCTCAGTTCAGTTCAGTTCAGTTTAGTCACTCAGTCGTGTCCAACTCTTTGTGACCCCATGAACCACAGCACACCAGACCTCCCTGTCCATCACCAACTGTTGGGATTTACCGAAACTCATGTCCATTGAGTTGGTGATGCCATACAAGCATCTCTCCTCTGTCATTCCCTTCTCCTTCTGCCCTCAATCTTTCCCAGCATCAGGGTCTTTTCCAATGAGTCAGCTCCTTGCATCAGGTGGCCAAGGTATTGGAGTTTCAACATCAGTCCTTCTAATGAACACCCAGGACTGATCTCCTTTAGGATGGACTGGTTGGATCTCCTTGCAGTCCAAGGAACTCTCAAGAGTCGTCTCCAATACCACAGTTCAAAAGCATCAATTCTTCAGCGCTCAGCTTTCTTTATAGTCCAACTCTCATGTCCATATATGACTACTGGAAATACCATAGCCTTGACTAGATGAACTTTGTTGACAAGGTAATGTTTCTGCTTTTAAATATGCTGTCTAGATTGGTCATAACTTTCCTTCCAAGGAGCAAGCGTCTTTCAAATTCATGGCTACAATCACCATCTGCAGTGATTTTGGAGCCCGAAAAAATAAAGTCTGACACTGTTTCCACTGTCTCCCCATCTATTTGCCATGAAATGATGGGAGCAGATGCCATGATCTTAGTTTTCTGAATGTTGAACTTTAAGCCAACTTTTTCACTCTCCTCTTTCACTTTCATTAAGAGACTCTTTAGTTCCTCTTCACTTTCTGCCATAAGGGTGGTGTCATCTGCATATCTGAGGTTATTGATATTTCTCCCAGCAATCTTGATTCCAGCTTGTGCTTCTTCCAGCCCAGCATTTCTCATGATGTACTCTGCATAAAAGTTAAATAAGCAGGGCGACAATATACAGCCTTGATGTACTCCTTTTCCTATTTGGAACCAGTCTGCTGTTCCATGTCCAGTTCTAACTGTTGCTTCCTGACCTGCATATAGGTTTCTCAAGAGGCAGGTCAGGTGGTCTGGTATTCCCGTCTCTTTGAGAATTTTCCACAGTCTATTGTGATCCACACAGTCAAAGGCTTTGGCATAGTCAATAAAGCAGAAATAGATGTTTTTCTGGAACTCTCTTGCTTTTTTGATGATCCAGCGGATGTTGGCAATTTGATCTCTGGTTCCTCTGCCTTCTCTCAGTTGTATGCTCAGTTGCATCCAACTCTCTGTGACCCCATGGACTGTAGTTTGCCAGGGTCCTCTGCCCATGGGATTTCCCAGGCAAGAATACTGGAATGGGTTGCCATTTCCTTCTCCAGGGATCTTCCCCACCCAGGGATCGAACTCTCAACTCTTGAGTCTCCTGCTTTGGCAAGTGGATTCTTTACCACTAGTGCCACCTGGGAAGAGTAAATAAAGCAGATAAATGTTAAGTCCTTTAGGAGCCTACATTGTGAGCATCAGGAATAGCAGTTTCTCCATTCTTCAAGGCACTGGCTATAGAACTCAAACAATGGTATGAACAAATCCACATTGGAACATAGACTGTCTTATTGCATCCATTCTAAGATGCACAGATGCACATTTATTTCACCTGTTAACATCTCTGAAGCCAAAGTGCATCCTACAGTGGGCAGACTCTTATAGTTACTGCCATTAGTGACATAGTTTGTGGGGGAAGGGGGAATCAAAGCTTGATTATTCTGATAAGATCAAGAAAGCACCAGTACACTAACAATAACTAATAATAATAGCAGGCAAACCTCAAATCTTACTGACTAAAGATAATAAAAGATTATTTCCCTCTCAGTCTGATGCTAATGTTCCATTTTGGAGCACTCTCCTCCAAGCACTAATTTGGAAACCAGATTCACAGTGAAAATTCTCCAATCCAGGACTCTCAGTGTTTCCCTGCGGGTCTTTTCCATCTGGCCAGGCAGAAGGGAAAGAGTATGGAAGATCACGTGGGGGAGATACGTGCCAGGCAGGAAACAGCCTGGGTCACATCTGCCAGCACTCCACTGGACAGCACCCAGTCACTGCACATGCCCACCTACCCTCTCACTCAGCAGGCTGGGCCTTGATAGAAAGAACAGCAACTGCACCCGAGCGTGAGAACCAGGCTCAGCCAAGAGAAACTACGGATCCTGGACTTTGCTAACCCCACGGCACAAGTACAAAAAATAGGACGCTCATCAAATGTGTTTCACTTGCTCAGTACATTAGGTTTTTAAAAGCTATTTCATGTTTTCACTCTCACTTACTCCACAAAGTAACTTTGCAGGATGGGTATTTTTAGACAAATGAGGGATGAAGACAAATGAGGCCTGATTCTATATGATATTACTAGAGTGACCATATCATTTATCTTTTAAACCAGAAGGAGAAGGAAACAGGGCACTCTTACTACCTGCACTGGAGAGCAGGCATAAGTTGGATAACCCTGGGTGAACTGGGATGTTTTGTCCTCTACTCATGGGGGGCAGCGTATAGATCAAATCACAAAGCTCCAGACTCTGAGTCTGATGTTCTTTTCTCTACACTCTAGCTGGCCTTTCAGTCTAATTGAATCTAAGAAACACTTATGGGAAACAGTACTTAGTCCATTCTAGAGAACTATGCTAAAACTGAGCTTTTAATGGTTTCAAATAATTTATTTGCAAAATGTAAACCAACCCCAAAAGATATGCCATTAAAGTCATAGGTGTTTAGTCCATACAAATGAAACAAACAGGGCTTTAGTTGCAGGTAATTTGGTTTTATCTTGAAAAGCCAGGGGCATGTGGGCTTCCCTGCTGGCTCAGACAGCAAAGAATCTGCCTGCAATGCTGGAGATCTGGGTTTGATCCCTGGGTTGGGAAGATCCCCTGGAGGAGGACATGGAAACCCACTCCAATAATCTTGCCTGGAGAATATCCATGGACAGAGGAGCCTGGCGGGCTGCAGTCTAGGGGGATACAAAGAGTCGGACACGACTGAGTGACTAAGCACACAGGATGGGGCATATGGATTTAATGGATCTGCTTTACACACAATGGAAGAAATCAGACACAACTTTCCATGCTGTGGCCAGTGATTCTAATGAAAAGGAACCTGCCACCAAGTGTATGCATGTGTGCTAGAGAGATTTCCCCTGGACTTGTGAACAGAGAGACCATTTAACATATCATCCAAATCACAACACATTTAAGAGTGAAGGGGTTCTACCCAGAGGTTGATAGCATTCTCTCATATGGGTGGCAGGAGGGCTAAGGTACAATATATCTCAATAAATGATGCTCCTTATGGAAACTAAGAGCATCAAGAGGGGGGAATGAAGAAGGAATTCCTAGGGCCTGGACTCCATCTCAGGCCTGTCCGTGCTGATCATGCTAGGCCGCCTCTCCAGTGGACTCTGAACTCTGTGCTTAGCACCTGTGGGAATGACAGTGGAAGGATAAGACCCCCTCTGGGCAGGGGAATCTTGAAGATAACATGCAGGTTAAGAGAAAACAGACACTAATCACCCCTGCCTCCAGACAGTATCTATCAGAATGTAACCACAGGCTTATCGGTTATTAACTGGTTGGAATATAACCGTGGGCTTATTGATTATCAAATGTTTGAACACATAGCACATGAATGATGGGGTTATTGTGATTGTATTTACCCTTGCTTTGTAAGCCTCAAGGGATTTGGGTTGGTAGGTTTGGACACGTTCACATGGGATATAAAAGATTTTCACAAATGCTGGTTGGGGTCCTTGGCTAAGAGGAGACTCTGCCTTGGGCCCGCTGGTGTAATAAACTGCACTCCACTAAAAAAAAAAAAAAAAAAAAGAGTGAAGAGGTTCTAATATTAATGTCAGGGGAACAGATATCAATTTGGACTGCCTAGGGCAAACTGGAATATATGGTCATCCTTTACAAGGGGAGGGGGCCATTATGCTCTGATGTATTTTCACCCTCACCTGGCCTGGACAGGCTCTAAGTTACCATTCATTGCTACTTCACTGGATAACATTCATTGCTACTTCACTGGTCTACCTTTTAAGAAGTGGGGCAAGAGAACACTTCTAAAGTGGCGTTTTCATTCACAAGTCTGGTGCCCAGGCTGAGATGACTTCAGGATTTCCCTGGTGGTGCGGCAGATAGGAATCTGCCTGCCAATGCAGGAGACGCAGGTTCGATCCTTGGTCCAAGAAGATCGCATATGCCATGGAACAACTAAGCCCGAGCACTGCAACTGCTGAGCCTGTGCTCTGAAGCCCAGGAGCTGCGACCACTGGGGCTCGCACACCTGTGCTCCATGACCAGAGAAGCCACCACAAGGAGCAGCCCTCACACCAGAGCTAGAGAAAGCCCACATGCAACAGTGAAGACCCAAAGGCAGCCAAACACAAACAGATAACAAGAAAACAAACAATTTTTTAAAAGGACTGGTTCAACTAGGACTGCTGAACAGAGCATATACAAGCCATTCTCCATATGGTTTGAGCTTCTCTTAGCATGGAGACTGGGTTCTGAGTGGAATTTCCTAGAAAGAGAGAGCTGCAAGCCCAGGAAGAAACTACATTGCCTTTTCTGCCCTAGCCTCAGATATCATCACCTGACCTATAACTATTGTGATAAATGCATCCAAATTGACACTGGAAGGGTCAACATTTTTAAAACTGTGATGTATTGGGTTGGCCAAAAAGTTCATTTGGTTCTTTCCACTATTGTTCAGTTGCTCAGTTGTGTCTGACTCTTTGTGACCCCATGAAGGGCAGAACACCAGGCTTCCCTGTCCTTCAGCATCTCCTAGAGTTTGCTCAAACTCATGTCCATTGAGTCCTTGATGCCACCCAACCATCTCATCCTCTATTGCCCACTTCTCCTCCTGCTGTTAAACTTTCCCAACATCAGGATCTTTCCCAGTAATAATGTGCTTTCTGTAACAGTGCAGAAATTCCAAAAGAACTTTTTGGCCAACCCAATATGATGTCTCAAGCATGTCCCTTTTTCTTTCATTATATTCAGACTTGCATTTGGGGCTAGCCAGTAAAACCACCACAGTAACAGCCACAAATTAAGCTTCATTTTTAAGTATTAAGCAAGCAAAGAGAAGACTTATGTAGTAGAAAAAATATTGTTGCCAAAACTTAGAAGATGGTAAATAGGGCTGAGTATACATGGAGTCAAGAAAATATTGAATCCAAATCATCAACTCAGGGCAACGATGGGACAGAACCCATGCAAGACCTGCCATGGGCCACTGTCAGACAAAGGTTTTACCCTCTTTCTACTCCACAAGTAGCATAGATTCACAGCCCACTGAGACATCATTCCATAACCACAGATGGATATCACCACTGCTTCCTAATTAATCCCTATCTTCAGTCTGACAGCCAACATGCATTTGCCTCTGTTCCTCTCAGACTAGTTTTTGAGTAAAATTAACATTCTATGACAACAAATAGTTAAGTAGGAACAGGGGCTTGAAATGAGGGAACTATTATTACAGGTTTCATTCTAGGTGTCTAGAACCCTGGAACTTGATAATCCTTTGATATCAAGGACTTGCTAATTCATTGTTAGCATTGGTAGTGGTGATGGTAGTATTTGACCAGGGTTTTAATGGTGATAGGGCTTCCCAGGTGGCACTAGCGGTAAAGAACACAGCTGCCAGTGCAGGAGAGCGGACTTTGATCCCTGGGTCGGGATGACCCTTTGAAGAAGGGCATGGCAACCTACTCCAGTATTCTTGCCTGGAGAATTCCATGCACAGAGGAGCCTGACAGGCTATAGCTCATGGGGTCTCACAAAGTCAGACACAACTGAGCATGCACGCTCCTTAATGGTGATAGAAATAATTGGATTTATCCTCTTTTTCATTCTGGTCATAGAAAAGTATTCCAAAGAACCAAAAACAACACTTTTCCTCTCCTCTTGCTGGATTTTCTATCCCATCTAACAAGTAAAGCACAACCCTGTTCTCCTTAGTCCCAATACATGGGAAACTGATCGAAAAATTCAAATGACTATGTGTGTTCAAGATTCAAAGGTTTGCGTTTTCTATGAATTCCAGCTCTGCCCTTTTCTGCCTGTATTGCCTTGTGCAACTAATCTCAACCAGTTTTCCTATCTGAAAAATGATGAGAAAAATAATACCTATTTTAAATGGTTGTGGTGAAGTTAAATGAAACTCTGCATGTAAAGTGTTTAGCATATGATAAATATGCAGTAAATCAGTAAATGTTAACTGTTCTTAGCTATTATGTTTCTAGTCCCAGCTGGAGTTGATGATTTTAACTTTTTCCTCCTCCATTCTGCATAATCACAGTTTTGAAACTTCATTTATCTCCAAAACTTTACCATTTCCATGCTCAACCTCAGCTGATTGCTTCTATACAGAGAAAATCTTCCTCTGAGGGGAACCCAGACATTCTCAAAGCCCCTGATTGCCCAAGGGTTTATAGTTCTGGGTGCTAGAATGCTAACTCCTGACAAGTCCCTTTTTCTCTGCCCCACCTTCCTCCACATACATGTACATTACACAGAGCATGGCAGACACAGAAATTGGCCTGGTCTTCATCACAAGCGGCCATTCCTTGGCCAAGCTTCCCCTTGAAATGAGCCAATTTATGCAAGGGATGCTTTCTCAGTGATTCAAACCACTGGGAATCTGGGAACCAGACCAGAACTTATTCTGTCAATAGTTTCCTGTGCAAACCACAACATGTCAGTGTCCACATTTTTACCAGGGACAATGGACAGGATCCATTCCAGCTCTAATTTCTCATCATTATGATGTTTTAATACTTCTGAGCTGTGGCCAGTGGTGTTTTTGGAGCTCACTTAGGCTGGCTTACAAGAGTTGATTAATAACTTTTTAAGAATCTTGTAAGCAGTTGGTACACATAGCCATTATTTAAAATTACATTATGCAAACTTACATATTAAAGGAATAATATTAAAATAAAGACAATAAACACTTAAAATGCATCACATCCTTATTATTATACTACATTTTTTCTGTTATCTCTGCCTTTGAGGTTGTTTACACCTACTCTATCCGAGTGTTATGAAAAATTTATGACTATATGCTACTGTGTATCTCCTCCCAACTCTGCAATGAGTGACGCTATGTTTGTAGCTTTAAACTAATCGTGGCGGCCACCAATGAGAGGTTGATTTATTTTTGTGTTGATTGTCTTGACATGAGAAGTAATGAAGAAAATGTTAACAATGCAGATTAAACCTGTAAATGTCTGTGGCCATTACAGTGTGAGTAGCACAAAAGATTGAGGGCTACTGTTCCAGTATCTGAAGCAAAGAAATTGCTCATGTCACTCACACACTAATGAAGTTCTGGTAAACATCGTCATTGTTTTGCTTTCAATTTAGTCTTACTTATTAACATAAACAATATCAACTAACATTCATATCAGAACTGTACTCATTCATCAATTACAGCCATAGGTTGGCTAGATATAAATAGAGTTCAGCAAAAATCATTCTATGAGAATCAGTTGGCTATATGGCATTAGAGATAAAGAGTACTTTATGTTTTATTATTATTTGTCAGCTGTGCTACACATCCTTTCTATCATTAAGGTTTGTAGTATACTTATGTACATCCATGTGTGCACGCTAAGTTCCCTCAGTCTTGTCCAGCTCTTGGCCACCCCATGGACTGTAAGTCCCCTGGCTCCTCTATCCATGGACTTCTCCAGGCAAGAATACTGGCGGGGGTTGCCATGCCCTCCTCAATGGGATCTTCAGGACTCAGGAATCAAACCCGAAACTCTTAACGTTTCCTGCATTGGCAGTTGGGTTCTTTACCACTAGTGCCACCTGGGAAGCCCATTTATGTACATATATACGCACAGATTTTTTTCAGAGAACTTGTCATTAAACATTTACTAGAACACTACTGGTGCTATGACTGTTTCTATTGATTTCTTATAGAAGGGTCAGACAGAGCTCAGAGAAGTTTTATCTATTTTCAAATGCCACATATAAGGAGTTCCAAAATTCTCACATTATTGATTTTTGCTTCTTCAATACTCATATGGCATATTTTCCTTATTTACAGAATGACTATGATGTAATGAGGCTGATCTAATAATAAACAGACCAGAGAAGCCCAATAAACAGACCAGTGCATGGTAAGTCACTTCAGTCGTGTCCAACCTTTTGCAACCCTATGGACTATAGCCCACCAGCTCCTCTATCCATGGGGTTCTCCAGACAAGAATTCTGGATCGGGTTGCCATGCCCTCCTCCAGGGGATCTTCCTGACCCACAGACAGAGCCTGCATCTCTTTCATCTCCTGCATTGACAGGTGGGTCTTTACCACTAGCACCACCTGGGAAGCCCAGTCAGTTCAGTCGCTCAGTCATGTCTGACTCTTTGCGACCCCATGGACTGCAGAACACCAGGCTTCCCTGTCCATCAGAACTCCTGGAGCTTGCTCAAACTCATGTCCATCGAGACAGTGATGCCATTCAACCAACTCATCCTCTGTCGTCCCCTTCTCCTCCCACCTTCAATCTTTCCCAGCATCAGCGTCTTTTCAAATGAGTCAGTTCTTCCCATCAGGTGGCTAAAGTATTAGAGTTTCAGCTTCAGTATCAGTCCTTCCAATGAATATTCAGGATTGATTTCCTTTAGGATTGACTGGTTGAATCTCCTTGCAGTCCAAGAGTCTTCTCTAGCACCACAGTTCAAAAGCATCAGTTCTTCAGTGCTCAGCTTTCTTTATAGTCCAACTCTCACATCCATACATGATTACTGGAGAAACCACAGCCTTGACTAGACGGAGCTTTGTTGGCAAAGTAATGTCTCTGCTTTTTAGTATGCTGTCTAGGTTGGTCTTAGCTTTTCTTCCAAGGGAAGCCCAGAGCCTTCCACTAATCTAAGGAAGTAGCTCTGGATTTAGGATACATCTAAAGCCAGTATCTGCCTTTTGCTTGATTATCAGTGAAGTATTAGGAGAAGGCAGCAAAATTTCCATGTGATGCCAGAGTGAAAGAAGGCATTGGATATGCTCCTTCTCTGGATTGTTCTCCCACCAGCTTATTGAGCCAAAACCTGTGGTACACGTAGCTGTTCCTGTCCCTGCCCTGCTAGGAAGATGCGCAGCACCTCTGCCTAAATTTGAGACGGAATCTGATTTAAGCCCTGGGTATAGGAGGAGATTGGCTTCCTTGGTGGCTCTGCGGTAAGAATCCATCTGCCAATACAGGAGATGTGGGTTTCATTCCTGGGTGGGGAAGGTTCCCTGAAGAAGGAAACGGCTTGGCGGGCTACAGTCCATGGGGTCTCAAGAGTCGGACACAACTGAGTGACTGAACAATGACACAGGAAGAGACATGCGCTGGGATGGATTGTACACAGGATCTCATATGCACCTCAGCTCCCAACAACTTGACCAACACATATAATAGCAACAGCCCAGAAAGATTCAGCAGTCAGATGGGACGACATATGGAGAACCTAGTAGAGGTAAATTGTATATAATAGAAAAGACGAGACTCAGCTGAACATAGTTAAAGACTATAAATTCTTTCAAGGTAACAATGAAAATGCAAGAAGAGAATTGTTGGTAGCATAGGTCAGTATCAGGAAATGGAGATACTATGATACAAAATAAGAAAAGCTTTGCCTTTAATTATAGAAAATATTTTGAAAATAAGCAATTCTATAATTTTTCCCAAGGTGAATAACAAGATTCCTTTTTTAATAGGTATTAAGTAATACAATAAGTATTGGATAACACTAAGAAAATTACAATGAGGAACTTTCAAAATGAATGATGCTTTCCTCGAGTATGTTTATTATGATTTTATGCCAATAGATTTTATAAATAGCTAGGCTAACATTGAAATTTTAACTTTTTTCCATAGGTTCATTGCATCTGTGATCATATTTTTCCTAAGAATTTTGCTTGCATGGTAGTAATAGAAACTTAAATTTTTCTGCTGTGTATTTCTCATGATAACAAGCTCATTATGTGTGATTTCACTGAATCACTTAACTGCAAGTACAGATTAAATTTCACTATAATTGAGTTTCAAGTTGTTAGATTTTTACCTACTAACCCCACAACTTAATAGGAACACCCTATTTAATAACATGTACTTTTGCAGCTTCTAAAAGGGTAGGCTCCAGGAGAATCTGGAAAGGGTATGCCTATCTTTAAGTGGTTTTTTGTTTTTGCAAATAGGTCTGTTATTCTCAAATGGAAATGAGTGAAATGTTTGATGGTTTTTAAATAGTTGGTTATAAATAAGCCTCTTGATTTTAATTTTGAATGTCAAAGTTATCATGATTTTTTTTAGGAAAAAGAAGTTTAGTTTGAAAACACTTAAACTTAGGTTCTAATGTAAAGTGAAAGATTTGTTTGATCCTCTGGAAACCCACAGGTGGAAGGCAGTATAAGAGGAGGCGAACACATCACAGACCTCTGTATACCCCAGACTGAAATTCTTGGCGGAGTATGGACATATGGGGAAGAGTTTAAGAGGACTGGGTGAACTGCTGGAGCCCAGTTGTTTGCCCTGAGTGACATACATCCCAATGTCAAAATCAGGTACTGCCTTCCCTATACAACTGGTCCAAAAGACTCCACGCTCTCAGCAATCCTTATTTGCATGTTTTATGTCATCTAATCTAAATTTTAGGTGCTGTATTTTATACTTGATTTTTTGGCTATACCATATGAGATATGAAAAGAAAGAAGAAGCAAATTACCCTTCACTTATTCTTTTCTTCATATTTCTGGAGATCACCAAAATAATCTCTTCTGGAGAGGAAAACCATCCAGTTCTTGGCAACTGCATGGGATAAGCCTAATATTCTCTGTGTGTGCACTTCATGATGTTTTCATCAGTTTTACTGAAGCCCTAAGGTTTTCTTGCTTGGGGGCTTAATTTATCACATGTGAGCCCAATATACTTCGTGTCACTATAGACTAGAGCTTTGGACCATCTCAGAATCAGTCCCCAAACAGTGATAGAAAAAACTTTTTATAATTGCAAAAAATTAAATATCCATCCCCAAGAAATTATTCAATTCATCACAGTAGAATTTTCTCTATGCTCCTGTGTATTATCAACACTTGGGCACACAGCCAAGCTAAAGTTTAGCTAGATTAAGAGACCACTACACTTCATCTAATGTAACACTTGAAATAAATAGTTCTTCTGCACTCTTATTCAAAGGAAGATAATGAACTTCTTTGTTAATTCCCAATGATGTGCAATGTTACGTAAAGATTCTAGCAAGGATCAGGCCATGAGCCATTATCTGAATTGCTCCAAGCTATATTTCCAGTCTCAGAGAGTATTTTTATTTGAAATATTGCCTAACCAAAAGGAACTTATGAACATCTTGAGCAAATGCTAGAAAAACGTGCAGCGGGTATTCACATCTTTATTCTACAACAATACCTTCCCACCCAAGTCATTTAGAATCCTTTTTGTTTACTGAAGCTTAATACACTGAAGGGAGTCTGTCCACAGGAGCTTTTCATCAGAAATGTAGTAAATTGATATAGAGTTTTACCAAACATTTATTGATAGAACATATAACTGATTTATTGAATAAGTTGGGCACAGCAGAGTATGAAGACAGAAAAGAAATCTTTATTCTTTCTCATGTCTATCTTTCTTTTTCTCTCTGGGCAATTGCTCACACAGCTTTATTGCTTTTCCATTGTCTTTTGGATAATAATAAACAGTACCATCTTTAGGTATAAAAAAAAGTCTGTGTTTGTGTTAGTCACTCAGTCATGTCCGAGTCTCTGCCACCCTGTGGACTGTAGCCTGCCAGGCTCCTCTGTCCATGGGATTCTCCAGGCAAGAATACTGGAGTGGGTTGCCGTTCCCTTCTCCAGGGGATCTTCCCCACCCAGGGACTGAACCCGGGTCTTCCACATTGCAGGTAGATTCTCTACTGTCTGAACCACCAGGGCTCAGTTCTGTCTCATATTAAGTTTCACCTTCGCAATTGATTTAAAGGTTTTTTGACTCCTCTGAGCTGAACCTAACCCAGGCTCAGAACCCACAGAAGAGGAGTAGGCTCTTCCTGGTCCCTGTCTCTTCGTCCTCCTCCTTCACCCCCCTTCTCACTGTGCTGCCCTTGGCCTTGGGGACTTGCACTGGCAGATGGGCTTCATAAGGGGGACGGATAAAAAGGCTCCCTGACTGTGGAGGCGTCTCATCACAGTCCTCTCCTCTAATGCTGGTTCTTGCTTTCATGGGGCACTTCTGAAGACTCTTTCACCCATGCCCACAGAGACTACTCCCCAGATAATCCCTCTTCTGGCCCATGTGATCTCTGGCTGAACACCGAGACGCACTCCTCAGTCTGGCTCCCACTGCTGCTGTCTCTGCTGGGTTCTGCCTGGTATCAGGCAGCCCTTCGGAGGGGGACCCTCTTAAGGATGAAAGGCAAAACACTCAGTACTTTTCCTGCCAAACCTGAAAGGATAGGTGGCTCTTTCTTTTTTAAAAATTCTCTTTAAATTCTTTTCATTCCCTAAGTCTGTGAGTCTGCTTCTGCTTTGTAGATTAGTTCATTTGTATCATTTTTCAGATTCCACATGTAAATGATATCATATGATATTTATCTTTCCATGTCTTACTTATAATATCTAGGTCCATCCATATTGCTGCAAATAGTATTATTTCATTATTTTTATGGCTGAGTAATAGTCCATTGTATATAGGTACCATATCTTCTTTATCTCTCATCTGTTGATCACCTGCCATCTTTCTCTTTCTGCTGCCATCAGAGGCAATTGCCAGCCAGCCTGTTGCCTTCGGACCTTCCAGGTGAGAACCAGACACAGTCTCTGATACCCCAAAGACTAGGAGGCACAGGTCAAGTTCTCCAAGAACTTTCCCTTCATGCTTTGCTCTCATCTGGGTTAGTCCGTCAGTGACACAGGACCACGTCTTAACGTCTATGTCATGAGAACAAGATCGAAAGGGCAGTTTTCTTCCTAGCTGATATCCCAGCCAACTTCGAGATGGTTTCTTGAGGCCCTCTGGTTTTCTCTTGATATCCTAGGAAGCGCCCCTATCAGCTCCCCAGTGTAAAGAGAAGGCCACTGCACAGTCATCCCTTTGTTTACTTCAAGGAAACCCTTATCTTCTGGGCATAATAGTGCATCCTTTTCAGAATGTGGGGAACTTGCCACCATGGTTAGCTTTGAGGCCTCAGCCATGAGTGAAACAGCAAGAATCTTACCTAACAACCCGTTACACACACGTGCTCTATTCAGACCCCATTCTGCAAAAGTCTCTGTGGGCTTCTTTGCCTTCCTTTGTCCACCCATCTCGGTATCTACTCAGGGCATGCATTCCTGCTGTGTGGCTCACCTTGCTCTACAATTACCTAGACTGAAAGCAATGCTTCTGAATGCCAGCCATACCCCCCATGGGCTTCCCAGGTGACGCTAGTGGTAAAGAACCTGTCTGCCAATGCAGAGATATAAAAGACATGGGTGTGATCCCTGGGTTGGGAAGGTCCCCTGGAGGAGGAAATGGCAGCCCACTCCAGTATTCTTGCCTGGAGAATTCCGGGGACAGAGGAGCCTGGTGGGCTACAGTCCACGGGGTTGCAAAGAGTCAGGAAGGACTAACACAACTTAGCACACACATATTTCCTCAGGGCTGCTGGGAAGACTCCAGGTCACACCCAGCCTGTGGCACACTCACCAATCTGAAAAAATGAGCCCATTACCCCAAGCTGGAAAACTGGGCTTCTTTCCTTGAAAATCTGGAAATATGTCCCACGGATGCTTGGGCTGCTGGCAGAGGTGAAAAAATAAGATCTCAGCACATAAAAATGGTTGTTAAAACAAATATAATAAGCATTCACCGAGGGAAATTCCACTCTGCAGGTGTGCATTAAATACAGGAGAGACAGGTAATCAACAGAAAGAGCACAGTTGGGGAGTAGGGGGTGGCGAGGCAGCAGTAAGGCTGGTGAAATGAGAGTTTTAGACGGAGGTAAAGTGAGGATGAGAGGATTTGGCAGGGGGAGGGGCTTTGCGGTGCTTTGCTTTATTTTGTTTTGTTTGAAAACTCTGTGGTCTTTAGGCTTGACCGGAAAAACTGAGTGAGGTAGGAAAGGAGATGCATGTCTCCTTAGACGAAGCACTGCTTGGAAAATAATGAGCCAGAATTTTTTTCTGCCACAATTGGAAGTCCTCAAAAATAAAGAGAAAAGGCTTTCCTAGACCTTTCCACTTCAGGAAACACATTAACTTCCACATAATTTTCTTCTACAAAATAACAGCGTCAGAGCAGAATTGGTTGGTAGGAAATTGACCCAGTCTAATATTACTCGCAAGGTCCAGATTCTGAGATGATGTTATTTAAACATTCTCAATGGAATCATACATAGAATTGTAACAGTGATTTTGTTGAATTCCTACTATGTGCAGGGCACAGTGTTGGTTAAAGAGAGAATTTAAATAGAATATGTATGCTCTGAGCATTAACTCTGGGGAAGCTATAAAGAAGCAATTTCTTAAAGAAAACTTACCTCTACATTACTGTCTTCAGAAATTGCCATGTTGCTTATTTAAGAGACAAAACTTCACCTCTTGATCATTCTAAATCAAGAATTTTGAATACACTTAACACTTAAAAAAAAAAGAGGGTGCTGGAAAGGAAAAGAAGGAAATGTAGAAAATGATATCAACAAACAGATTCGATAATTTACCATCAGAAGTTTCCTCACAGCTGCCAGTAAATCTTTTGCAGAGTACATAATTAATATTTATGAGTGAGGCACTGTAGGGCCTACATCTGCCATTGCTTGGTAATTCACTTAAGTTTCTCTAAGGTTCCATTTCCTTAGTGCTGGGGTAGAATCAATTGACCCCAGTCCTTTGGGTAAGGGAGACTGGTTTGGTGTGGAAGAAGAAAATATTTGAGACTGAAAGTCTAGAAAGGTAATCAGAGGCAGTTCATTCTTCTTGGATGGCAAAAAGAAACAGATCTGCACCTGGTAGAAATTCTGGTAATTTGATATAAGTCCAGGAAAAAGTCAAAGGCCCTCACAATAATGCCATAGTTTGTTGTTCTCAAGAAGCAGGCTGACTATTCTTTCTGCCTCACACATTAGATCTCCTTGCTGTCCAAGAGACTCTCAGGAGTCTTTTCCAGTACCACAATTTCAAAGCATCAATTCTTCTCCAACTAGTCAATCCTAAAGGAAATCAACCCTGAATATTCATTGGGAGGACTTGATGTGAAGATCCAAATCATTGGAAAAGACCCTGATGCTGGGAAAGGTTGACAGCAGGAGGAGAAGGGGGTGACAGAGGATGAGATGGTTGGATGACATCACCAACTCAATGAGCGTGAGTTTGAGCAAATTCCAGGAGCTAGCAAAGAACAGGGAAGCCTGGTGTGCTGCAGTCAAGCAGACATAACTTAACGGCTAAACAATAGACATTTGACTGTATTAACCCAGAGAAAGTAATTCGGACAGCAACAATATGTGCCAGCATCCCAGGTAAACTTGTGAGGAAATTGTCTTGGTTCATCTCTGGGAAGGAGACTGAAGTGGATCTGAAGTTCCTATCTCCATCAGCACTGGCAGGACCATGGCCCCCAGTTTTGCCTCTAAATAATTAATGACTGTGCAGATAAGAGCACAGTTTTGAATCAATAATTGGGCTAAGATTTAGGAAGGTAAAAAGGATGATGGATGCATCTTCATGTAGAAGGTAATAGACACTCTCAAGGAAAGGTGTAGGAGACTGGAGAAAAGATTGACGGGAGAGGCAACAGAAATGAAAGAGATCAAAGAGAGAGAGAGTTTTGAATGGTTCACCCTCCTTTTGAAGACCAAGTCCTTAGATAGAGATCACTCTCTTCTGAAATCTGAGCCATTAGAAATCTTCAACCTCCATCATAGTCGAGTATGTGATGGGTTGGAGAAGACAGCAGGATGGTGGCAAGAAGGAGGGTGATGCCCAGGGGGAAAGGATCACCTTCCCCCTCATTGGAAGAGGCTTGATCACAGAGGGAATTGATGAGGAACCTCTCCATCCCAGCCCCAATCCCACCCCCATCCTGGTGTTTCCTAAGCCAGGCCCCCTGTGACCTACAGAGTAGAAAATCCCATGGAACCACAGAAAGAGAGAAGGCACCGCTGGCCCACATGTCTACCCACCAGCATTCAGTAAGGAAAAGTCTTCAAGACCAGAGTAATAAATTTTCAAAAGTATACTGTGAGTATCGAATGAGACTATTTTTTTCAGTAAACATGCTTTTCACACCATAAAGTGCTACACAAAAGTACTATTGTAAACCAATATCAGTCACATGCATCTTGATACAAAGTTATTGGTCTGGTTTCCTGTCTCTAATTCCAAAGTAATCTTTTTTAATGCCTACAGATTATCACTCTGAGCTGAAAGTCATGTGGATTAAGTATATATTCTTTTCCTTTTCTTTCTTTTTTTTTTCATTGGTATGTATTCTTTATTAACCAGTTGGCTTGTTCCCAAGGTAGGCTAGGACAGAAGACATTGGAAGCCCAGAGCATAAATAAGAAGGCACTGTGTTCATTTATTGAGCTGTTTTGGAGCATATGCTTTGTCCCAGACAGCCTGAGAAGTACCACAGACAAAAATAAATAAAAGAACAATCTGTACTCTCAGGAGACCTTAGTCTGGAGGAGGAGACACAACAATTCTGCTGAGTTTAGGACAGGATGTGCTAAGACAGACAATCACTCTTCTTAGGAATGGGTCAGAGACAAACACTGTATCCCAAGGAGCTGGCCTTGCTTATGTGGACAACAGGGTCAGCATCACACCCACGCCTATGAAGAGGGAGCGAAAGTTGGTTGCCTAGTGACTGAGACTGGCAGGCCTGCTGTTGCCCAGAATGAGATTACATAATTCGGAACTCCGGATTGTAAGGAACACAAACCCCATCTAGAATATGGTGTGTGAGGAAGTGAGCAGCAAAATAATACTAAACATGAGAAAAAACAAATATCAACCACGCAGAGTGGTTTTGTATGGTCAGTTAGAGTTTGGGCTTTCAATCATGCCACCTGTGTTTGAATTCCAAGTTTTATTCCTAGTCACTGTGTGATGTTGGGCAAGTTATATAACATTCCATGCCTTGGTTTTCCCACATTTTAAATGGGGTTAAGGAAAGTACTTCAAAAAATTGTATTGTGGCTTGAAGAGAAAATCCCTGAAAAACTTTTTAAACTGTTCTGGCAAAAAGTGAGAGCTCCGTAAATGTTATCATTCATCAGTGTTATGTTTCTATGCTTCAGCAAAAGCTAAATGGTAAGAATTCTTGGGAAGGAAAATCCATCTCAGGCAGGCAGGCCTCATGAAGTCTGGAATATCATGAATTGGTAAGTCATTGAGAATCTGGGTAGTGCTAATGACCAAGTTACTTTATTTCCTCCCCCATCTAAACCCACCTCAGCTATAGATCTATTTGTTTTCACCCATCTTCACCACAAATATGACTCAACTTTTTCCCCTGAACCTGTGTCTACTGCTTCTTTCCTTGACTTTATAGCTTCTGCCTTTCCAGCTTCTGCTTATTCTTCATGTCCCCCTCCTGCTTTCTCTGTATATGGCACTGAACTGCTCCCCCAGTACCAACCCCACTTCTCTCTGTATTTTACATTCAGATTGCCTTCGATAGGATCAAATTAGTCCCAATGTCCCTGCCAAGCAAAACAGTCCTATTAGACACTCAATAGGTGCTTGGCAAGTCAGTCTCCCTTGAACCGGGCATATGCTCCTGGCGCTTTCAGTGGCAGCCAGCAGAGGGCACTGGAGAGCACAGAGCATGGCCACTTGGGTGCAAGGATGCACTTACGGACGCCTCCTACGGGAGGGCTTAGGCCAGAACCCCCCAGGATGGGCACTGGCTTCCGGAAGGCATGTGAGGCTTGCACTCTACTTCACCAGTACCTCCAACCATCATCTGTCAGGAAAAGGGAAACAAAAACTTTTTTAAGTGAACAAAATACCCATATCTTCTGAATTTCAAACACAATAATTAACATGGTTGAAGTCATTTGTAGCATCATATCACCTGTATTATAGAACTTGTGTCCTCTTTCATCAAAGAATCTATAATGCTGTTCTGTTAAATTTCTGCCAAAGTCTAAAGGATCTAATTTTCCTTCTCAGTAAAATGAGACGATTGCACTCTGTTGATCGTGACAATCGCCAGCTCTGACGCTCTATAATCTATGACTTTTTATAACATGCCCTGCACTGCAGACTACATCTAACATCTGTAGGGTCCACAGCGAGAATATCAATGGAATCACACACACGTAACACAGCATAATATCATGGCACAGAAGTTCTATAAATCAAAGGGAAAAGCAGCTAAATGGAATATGCTTGATAACATACCTTTTAAAAGACCTGGGGGGCTAAATTTGAATTCAGAATTCCTGGACTCCTTAAGAGTTCTGGAATGTGGTAGCACTGGGAAAGCCAGCCCCTGCCTGCCCAGGCCCCCAGCTTACAGCCTGTTTCCTCTTTGCTTCTCATCCCAGGCTGTTTCCCGCATGATGGGGGGCTCGTGCACACACATAGCCCTCCGCTCTAGTCCATATATGCAACTCCTCCACTCCATCCCCCAAACCTCTGCTCCTCGGCCATGCCTGGAACTTAGGGTTGTGCATGCAGCCGGGGGTCTGCTTAAAATGGAGAGACTCGGGGGAGGGGGTGGCCATTTGAGCAGGGAATTTGGGGATCCCAGGAAAAAGTTCACCTGTAGTCCAGACAGAAAGGTGGGGGCTCTATGTGGGCACATCCTCTTGGCCTCCCAAACTCCTCATCTGATAAGGGGGGCTTAAGCAGAGTAGGGCCAGAGTAGGACCCTCTAAAGCGTGGGTCCCTGGGCAAGAGCCACTTTTACCTGTGTCTTAGAGAAGGGTACTTCTTGCCAAGCCTCCCTGGCCCACACCTACCAAATAAACTACCAGGTAACTGTTTTGTCCCTAATTCATTCCTCTGACCTTAGAATTCTACACAGCTAACCTAATAAAAGGATAAATAGAAACACTTTAGGGAATAAAGGACTTACTTGATAAACTTTTGTTTGCATTCTACTGTGTTCAAAAATGCCAGAAAGAAACTTCCTTTGTCTCTACAGTGATAAAGGATTCTTTAAGTTCCCAATCCAAACCCCCTTAAATCTGACCTTGTAGATTTCATAAGGCACCCTCACTTTATAGATTTCTGAGTCACAAATTTCAGAAACACAGCACAATGAGACAAAAAGAGGTGACATGGTTTGACCACAGTAGTTTGGAAGTCATCACATGGGGCTCAAACGAACTCTGACCAACTCCAAAGTCCAGATCCCCAGCTATTCTCAATTCCCATGAAATGAAATATGTTCAAATGACCCCTGGCCACATTCCACATTATTGGCATAAGTCAAATTATCTGAAAACATTTTAATTTTGCAAAGTAATATGTTTTATGCACAACTGAATTCCTGTGTCATGCATGAATGCAGAATGAAAAGAACTATGTCTTTAAATTCAAATCAATGGAGACTGCTCCAGGACAATAAATCCATTTATTATAGAGTGAAATGAAAATCAGTGGAGCCAAGGGAGCAAATAAAGCCTGCTCTCTCTCAGTACAACCTTAAAATCTAACTGAGTCCAACCAAATATACATACACATACACCCACACACCCACCCACACATCCACCAAACACACACACACAGAGTACCTTTGTCCATCATGGTGCAGGCTATTGTTAAATTTCTCTTCTCGGAAATAAATAATGGAATTTCTACTTCTAAAAAAATTAACTGGTAGTTCTGGTACCATCTCTGATAAGGAGGCAAGGAGTCTAGAAGTGGGAAGTGGACCCAGTGCCACAGCATGACTGGCCCTTTCAAAGAACTACTTGCAAGGCCACCAGCATTATCTACCTTCAGAAACTACAAGGTGCTTGGTTTTTGTCTACATACAGGTTTGCGTTTTTTTTTTAAAGAACAGTTTAATGATTCATATTTCATGTCTTAAGTAAAATTGTTTAGATAAGGCAGTATTAGCAATAATTATAAATAAATATATCTATATACCTTTTTGTTTTTTTTAAGATCTTTAAGTCACTTTAATAAGAACACATGAACTCTAGGTATGGAACTTTAAAAAAATACTTGATTAGGAAAAAACTCTATCTTTGGTTCTGAACTTGAATACTCATACCCATAGTCCTTGCTATTTCTTATGCTAGGCTGGAATGATACTCAAAGTACCCAAGCACTGTAGTAATGTGAATGAACATCTTCATACTGATGACATTTTACTTTTAACAGGAATAGATTATAATCAGTATAAACGGAGTTGTTATTTTTTCTACTTTCAAATAGTCATCTTTAGTGAATGCTAATTTATCAGTGATTCGACTTTAAAGACTGTCATATTTCAATAAAATAGTACCAATTCAATTATTTAAAAAAATAAATAAAATAAAATAAAAAATTAACTGTCCATTAAAAGAGAAAATGTTATATTCACTAATGCCACCCCTGGATAAAAAACAATTTTTTTCTAATCACCAGAATTACTGCAATTTTGAAATTCTTCAGAAGTTCTGCAATGGAAAGGCTGCTTTGCTTTCTGGGCAAGGTTACAGGCGAGCCCTGTCCCCAACCTGGCTATACGCCACTCTCTCAGCAGGCCTTCAGGTCCCCTTGTCAGGGAGCTTGGCCCCTCTCCAGCGGATGCTTGCCCTCTCCTTTGACAACAGTAATTTAAACCCTCAATACATAGATTTCAAAAAGAGGTTTGTTAAAATATATTTAATAAATACTTACTGTGTGCCTTTCTTGTGATTAGCACTATTCTGGCTCTGAGAACAAAGCAATGAAAAAAAAACAGACAAAAACCTTACTCTCATGGAATGTACATTCTGATGATGGGACACATCAGAATAATAAAATAAATAAGATAGATGAGTGGTAGATGGTGAGAAGTGCTATGAAGAGAATCTGCTTATAATGCCCTAGTTATTAATACAAGTTATAATAGAACAGCTTTATCTTTCTAGAATTACAGTTCCTACATCAGGCTAGGTAGCCAGTAAAAGTAAAGTATTAATAAAATGAAAGTTATTCTTCCATAGGGAGTTGTTTGGATGAGAGAATAACACACACAGGTATATATACACACGCACAGGTACACACACACACACACACACACACACACCCCTATTACAACTTGCATCTCAGGCTCTATAAAAACCCTTGATTCTTAGATATGAAAAAAAAAAAAACAGTGAATTTGATTTTGGGGTTTTTCTCTCCTAAGTTTAGAACAAACAAACCTCATCACTGTGGAATACCATAGGAGACATGGTTAAAAATTTAGAAATTATTACATCTCTTAAATTTATGACAAGTATTCCAACAAATGGAACTCCTGATATCGGATAACTTACTTTGTTGGAATATTTTGGCATTTAATTTAAGAGGAAAGAAATAAGAGAAAATAAAGATATGCCAGTAATTAAGGATCCCAAAAAAGTGAAATTTTCAGATGATATCCTTGGGTCTGTAAACATGTATTCCAATCTTTCATGGTTTCTGTACTTGCAACCATAATTTTAGAAAATGAAAATAAATATTCATGGCATGGAGGCATGGGAAAATCCCCCAGTGTTCAAGAGAAATAGGATTATTTACACAGTATTGAATTTACTAAATACAGAGACTGCTCAGTTTCAGCTCAGTTCAGTTGCTCGGTGCTGTCCAACTTTGCAACCCCATGGACTGCAGCACACCAGGCCTCCCTATCCATCACCAACTCCTGGAGTCTACTCAAACTCATGTCCATTGAGTCAGTGATGCCATCCAACCATCTCATCTTCTGTTGTCCCCTTCTCCTCCTTTCAATCTTTCCCAGCATCAGGGTCTTTTCTAAGGAGTCAGTTCTTCACATCAGGTGGCCAAAGAATTGTAGTTTCAGCTTCAGCATCAGTCCTTCCAATGAATATTCAGGTCTGACTTCCTTTAGGATGGACTGGTTTGATCTCCTTGCAGTTCAAGGGACTCTCAAAAGTCTTCTTCAACACTATAGTTCAAAAGCATAAATTCTTTGGTGCTCAGCTTTCTTTAGAGTCCAACTCTCACATCCATACATGACCACTGGAAAAACAATAGCTTTGACTAGATGGACCTTTGTCGGCAAAGCAATGTCTCTGCTTTTTAATATGCTGTTTAGGTTGGTCTTAGCTTTTCTTCCAAGGAGCAAGCATCTTTTAATTTCATGACTGCAGTCACCATCTGCAGTGATTTTGGAGCCCAAGAAAATAAAGTTTCTCACTGTTTGCATTGTTTTCCCATGAAGTGATGGGACTGGATGCCATGATCTCAGTTTTCTGAATGTTGAGTTTTAAGCCAACTTTTTCACTCTCCTCTTTCACTTTCATCAAGAGGCTCTTTCATTCTTCTTCACTTTCTGCCATAGGGACAGTGTCATCTGTGTATTTGAGGTTATTGATATTTTTCCTGGCAATCTTGATTCCAGCTGTTTTTCATCCAGCACGGCACTTCTCATGATGTACTCTGCATATAAGTTAAACAAGCAGGGTGACAATATACAGCCTTGATGTACTCCTTTCCCAATTTGGAACCAGTCTGTTGTTCCATGTTCAGTTCTAACTTGACCTGCATACAGATTTCTCAGGAGGCAGGTAAGGTGGTCTGGTATTCCCATTTCTTTAAGAATTTTCCACAGTCTGTTGTGATCCACACAGTCAAAGGCTTTCTCATAGTCAATAAAACAGGATGGAGACTGTATATGTTCATATTAGAAAGAGCTCTACCTAATGTTAATACACCAACAAACACTCATATTTATACATTTATAAGCATATAAAATATCATAATCTGTATCATGTGTCTTCATTCCAACTCAAGTACAAAAAGAGCTCTTCACAAATATTGTGGAGGTCCTGAACTCTAAGATGGTAAGAGAGCGCTCTCTTCACAAAAGGGAGCCTTGAATCTCTGAGCAGTGAGATGCAGCACATCCCTGAGATTTTCTCTTCCTGGAGTTGGCATAGTTCTGTCTTCATTGAACTTAGGAATGGATGCTCTTCTACCCAGAATTCTAAAAGGCTGAGCAACCAGAGCACAAGGTATGAACCTAAACGAATTAGCCTTGGCACAAGCATCCTTCAATGACCAGGAGCACTAAGCCCAAACCTCCTTTGAGAAAGTGGTAGCTTTTAAACATTTGTCTTGAATACTGTGTTGTGGACAAAGAACAGATCTGCTTTGGGAATATTCTGATGCTCCGTCCTTTGTAGTGTCACTGAGAAATGTACCAGAGCACATCCAAGACCATTCAGAGGAAGAAAAGTGAATTCATAAAGAGGTCTGCCAACTGCAATACTCTGATGGATGAGGCAAGAGGGAAACATCTCTCAACTTTCCCTGAAATGGTGATTGGTTTACTCTCTGAAGTGTGAGGGCTGAGTTCTTTATGCTAGTATTTCTGCTAGAACTCTGCTGTTGCCTTTTTACATCCAAAAATTTCCCTTTGTTAAACTTAAAATATTTGTCTTAAAAGTATCTGCCAGCAATGCAGGTTCATTATACAAGAATCCCAGCATGAGACTGAAATGATTAAGGTCATGGTTATAAACCATTTAAGGTCATGGTTATAAACCATTCAATCTCCAAAAAGTATTTCTTGACCACTTACTTTGTGCCACACCCTGCACAGGAATTGAACAGAGCGGTGTCTGTGGTAGAAATAGTTCCTGGCGTCATGGAGTCTGGAGTCTAACAAAAAAGGAGATAGCTGAATAATTACCACTCAAACGATGGTTATAAAAAATACATAAGACACAGTGGGCTTCCCTGGCCGCTTAGTGGTAAAGAATCCACCTGCAATGCAGATATGGGCTCAATCCTTGGGTCCAGAAGATCCCCTGAGAAGGAAACGGCAACCACTCTAGTATTCTTGCCTGGAAAATCCCATGGACAGAAGAGTCTGGCAGGCTACAGTCCATGGGGTCGCAAGAGTTGGACATGACTTAGCAATTAAATAACACAACAACAACACATAAGGTGCAAATAACAGAATTTGGGGCACCCTACCTTTGGAAATATCAGGCAAATATTTCCTCCCAAAGTGACATTTAAGCTGAAATGTGAAGGAGTGAAAATTGGTCCTGTGAGTACAGAGGAAAGGGTGTTTCAGGGAGAGAAACTCCAGAAAGAGGGGTGAGCAGCCTTGCAATTCACAAAACATCAAGGTCAGCGTGCCTGGTGCACTATGAGCATATGTGTGGCAGCAGGAAATGACCAATGGACAGAAGTCAGACTCTTTATGACCCCGGTGGCTATTAAAATATTGACCATTTCCTCAGGGGCACTAGGAGACTTTGAAGGGTTTAAGAAAGAGAATTAAATGACTAGATTTTAATATTTTAAAAGGTTGCTCTTGGGGAGGAAGGTGGGAGGGAGGTTCAGAAGGGAAGTGACATGGGTGTACCTATGGCTGATTCTTGTTGATGTTTGACAGAAAACAACAAAATTCTGTAAAGCAATTATCCTTCAATTAAAAAGCAAATCAATTAAAAAAAAAAGATTGCTCTGTGCTCAGTCTGAGGTTTGTCCTCAAATGTGTAAAAAGAACACACAAGTCTCTTCTCTGGGCAGAAAATGCAGGCTAAATGCCAACCTATAAAGATACATTGGGCAAATGCGCTTACAGCAGGGCAACCCACCCTCACTGTTAGAACAACTTCCAAATACATGCTCCCATGACCGTACACAGACTCATGGCCTGGCACATCTCAATTTCTCACAAGAACAGAAATCTTAATGTTCCCTTCGTTGACATTGACCAAACTATAGGTGTAATAAAGTTCTTCTTGAAGGTTTTAAAGGCCCATCCTGTAACTCAGGTCATAGCCTAATGTGCAAATAACTCTGTCAAAACTCAGACACCCATACATCGTCAAAGAGACTCTATTCCTCTGCCTCAGTATTTGCACCAGGAAATCAACTGATCTTTGGTTTACATCCCAATCTAGGACTGCTGATTTCTCCCAACTTCAGAGGTTGGTGTTCTAGCATTAATTACAAAGTGTGTTCGGGAAAATCATGTTGGTCTAAGGAAGGAGATGATCTTCATTTCCTTCCTTTGACTCTCTGCATCATTTCTCATCCTTTTTTCTGGCATCAGTAGCTTAGGAAAGGGTCTCAGGCCATTCCAGGTTTGGTTACTACCTCCATGCTCCATCATCGGTCTCAAATGTGTGGCTGTCAATCTACAACAGCCACACGTGAGCATGTTGCATTCCATCTAGAACCAGCCAGCACAACTTCCTGAACACCTGAGAACAAAGGGCTCTGTTATGTCTTTAGAAGCATAAATGTCCTAAAAGAATGGTTCATGAAGTGTGAGGTCCACATGTTCTCTTGGATCCTAAGATCAGGGTGATGAGACAGAGGTTGGCTGAGCTCTGACTTCAAGTAGTTTGCCTCTGTATCAATAGGGAGACAAAGTCTAAAATCTCTTCTGGCTCCAGGATTCGGCCAGCCTCCTGCTTTAGACATTTTAATTTTATCAGATAAGAGAAAATTTTAAGTGGATGGTTTGTGAGACATCAGAACTTTGGAACTGATATTCATCAGAGTTTCACATGTTTGAGCAGTGAGAAGGCTATTGCAATGTGAAGAGGAGTGAACAAGGAGAAGAGTAGTAGAATTTTAAGAGAAATTTAGTGAGAAGCCAGATTATTCAGATCTTGGAGGCCATTGTAAGGACTTCAGCTTTTACTGAAGATGAAATAAGGAATCATTGCAGGCTCTTGAGCAAAGGAGTGACATGATCAGGATGATGTTAAAATTGGCCATTGTGGACTGACAAAGGGAAAAGGGATGAGGTAAGAACAAGTTAGAAACAACTGAAGTAATTGTAATGAGAATAGATGGTGACTTAGGTCAGAGAGATGGTTGTGAAGAAATAAGAAATGACTGAATACTTTTCAGTCTTTCTGTGTCTACCAATCCAGTGTAGATATTACCTCAGGTTAGCAAATAATAAAATTATAAAATAAAGTAAAATAGAATTATAAGATGTTTGCTGATAGCTCTAGGCCATGATGATGTAAAATTCTGAATAACATAGTCAAAGGTTCACTCCACAGAGTGTCTAAGATTCAGACTTAATGGTGTGATCACCTGTCAGATCCTGTGACCCTTTCAGTTGAGGAAGTAAGAGTCTGGGGAGATTGACCTTTGTTTGGGGAGATTTGTCCTTTGACCACAAAGGACAACAGAGAGAGAGACAGATGGACAGACAGACAGGCAGACACAAAGACTGCAGAAGTTGTGAGACTTCAGTGTAAATGTCTAATGGCCATTCGCTTCCCACAATTTGACTGTCCTTCATGGCCACCAGGCGCTCTCCTAGTCCAAAGTGATGTTATTGCTTTACATATAAACCAGAGACAGAGCAAAGGACAGAGGCACAATGCAGGCACCATTGATCTGGGCCTAGGCACGCTCCACATGAGTGAGGTCTAGAATCCTGGGAGAAAATGTAGGATTGAGAGAACCCAGCATCATGTTCTGCTCCCTGGAGGAGTACATTGTCTGGCTCCTGAGAAGAGCCAAGCATATTGTTTCTCATTTCTTTCTCCTGAGTATGACAAAGGCCTCTGCTCTCTGTGGAGTCAATTTTCTTTGTGCCTTATTCTCCTGGAAAACACACTCCTTTAATTATTTCCACTTTTAAAAAGATGCCCATCAGCAGAAGAATGGATGAGGAAGCTGTGGTACATATACACCATGGAATATTACTCAGCCATTAAAAAGAATTCATTTGAATCAGTTCTAATGAGATGGATGAAACTGGAGCCCATTATACAGAGCGAAGTAAGCCAGAAAGATAAAGACCATTACAGTATACTAACACATATATATGGAATTTAGAAAAATGGTAACAATAACCCTATATGCAAAACAGAAAAAGAGACTCAGATGTATAGAACAGACTTGTGGACTCTGTGGGAGAAGGCGAGGGTGGGAGGTTTCAAGAGAACAGCATCGAAACATGTATATTATCTAGGGTGAAACAGATCACCAGCCCAGGTTGGGTGCATGAGACAAGTGCTCGGGCCTGGTGCACTGGGAAGACCCAGAGGAATCGGGTGGAGAGGGAGGTAGGAGGGGGGACCGGGATGGGGAATACATGTAAATCCATGGCTGATTCATTTCAATGTATAACAAAAACCACTGCAATGTTGTAAAGTAATTAGCCTCCAACTAATAAAAATAAATGGAAAAAAAAAAAAAAGCCTCTTTTGAAAGTCAGAGGGTGTTTCTCTCAACTAGCTCAGACAGAGTTCACACGCACTGCAGCTCTGACGAGATGGGAGGACTTTTCTCCCGTGTGCTGGGTCACTGGACACCCTCTCTGGTGGATTTAATCTAATTCGGTCCACCGAGACTCCTAAACTGGCCAGCTGGTTGTCATCGCTAACTAAAGGGAACATTTTAAAGTCATTCCATGAATGATTCACAGACATATCTCAGTGTCCTTTGTGTTTGCAATGGCATTCGCAAAAGCAAATGTACTTGAAAAATGTCCCACAGCTACCAGGAACTACTTCAATCAATATTTGCTTTTTTTTTTTTTTTTTGCTTGTCCTTAGCCCCGTCAGGTCACCTTCTCCTTGAATTCTGGAAGATTTTTCTCCTTTTTCTCACAATTTACTTCTAAGTTAGTCATCCCTTCACCATTTCCCCCCTAAATTCCATAATTTCTGTTCTATTATTTCTATGCCCCTTAATCCTTCGCATCATTCCAAACCATTTACCTGAGGTGACTGTGTCATAGTTGGCCATCATTAATGTCTTTCACAAAATGATCTCCGAAATTATTTTATATCTCCCATCACCAACTCTAAAGCCAATGAACCAAGTCCATGAAAAGCTATTAATCAACCGAAGACATGTTTCTGAAAACCATCACCAACTGGGGTGCCACAAGTTTTTCCCGGTCATAATCCAGAAGGCAAAACAATCATTTGGCATCAAGGTTAACATTTTATTACTGTACTGTCCCCCAAGGATTCTCTTAAGATTCCAGCCTGCTCATATTAAATGCTGGAAGACAGTAGCAGTTAGAAGGAAGCTTCCATTGCTTGCTTAGAATCCCATGTCTCCCAGTAGGTGGCCTTACAGTGTGAGAAAGAGTGCATCATCTCCTTTCGTGATGCTACCTCTTGACTCACTTCTGCTTGGACTGACAGAGATCGGTGCCCTGGCCGCCCCTTTCACTGACCCAGTTTTCCCCATTGCTGAGAAGAAAGAGCACATGGAAAGGACTTAACCTTCAGAAGGCTGTTTTATTATTAATGATGTGTATTAGAAACATAAACTATCCTGAATTGTCAGTTCTTTAAAAGAGTACCTGACATCCCTACTTTAGATTATACTTCCAACAAATCTACAAAATCAGTAACAGAGACCAAAATAATAACAAATGGCTTTTCCCCTGCATCAGCCAAGGATTTTTCTGTCCCAGAATTAGATCTTTAGATTTCTAGAGCTTTGGGCTATGGCCTTATCAGCCATACCAATGAGATTTCTAGGTTCTAAAGAAGGAGCAGGTAGAAAATAAGCCTACATGACAGGCTAATAGTTTGTGAAAAATAAGCACCAGATAAAAGGCACGGGTTCCAGGAGGACAATCACCAGAGAAAGGGGCAATGGAGGCAAACAAGTGAGGATGAGAAGCTAATTACAGAAGGCAATTTCTTCTTTCATTGCTGAGCCAAGAAGGCCCTTCAAGTTTACTAAAAAGAAAAAAAAAATGGATCTTTATCCACAAAGTACACATTCACCATTCTGACCAATCCCTGTTTCCTGCATTCTACTTCATGTTGAACTGAAGTCTGGAAACTATTTCTTTGTGCTGTGCTGTGGTACCGTTGGTCTGTGGAGTACAGTGCATACGTGTCCAGTTAAAGAACAAATCTTCAGGGTCAGAATCAATCATGTCACTTGTATACTCCAAATGCATTCTATTGCTGAGAAACTTAAGGGGGGTTAGTAATTGGTCCAAGATCACACAGTTGCTAGGCAGAAGGGTGAGATTTAGGACCAGCTCGAGATGGGTGCAAGTCTGTAGTGTGTAGTACCATGCCTCATGTAAAAGGTGATCAGTCAATATCCTTTTATGGACTAGATGGTAAGAGAGCAAATAAAGTTAAAAAAATTTTTAATCTAAAAATGCCACCAACTTGAGAAGAATATTTCCATATTTCATTTTCTAGTTTCCTTAAAAGGATATAGGGATTCCACGACTGGATATAAGGGGAGCAAATACTTCTTTCTAATTCATCAGAAATTAGAAATTTCCTTTTATAAGTCACTGAAACTCGCATGCTTTTGTTTCTCTGAAAAAAAGGAAGACATACCACTAAACATTAGTTTATGCTTCTTAATTACGTTAGAACCTTAGATGACAACACGATGCCAAACATGAGAAGAGTAACTAGAATTTTAGGACATATATTCCAAAATTCTTGATTATTTATTTTAAAAATAAATAAATAGGGAAACAATCATGGGTGTGGTCTCTCCCACTCGAACTGGCTCTCTTGAGGTTCACTGAAGAGTCTCAACACAAAGATCCAGAGAAAAATCTAGGAGTTCCACCTATAACCTGCTCCTCCCCCAGTTACCTCAAGAGATGAAACTGGGGCTTGTTTAAGTGTGGGCTGTCAATCTTGATCCCCACACAAAATTTGAGAGAGTAAGGCTGGAAAGAGGAAGAAATATGTTCTCTAGACACAGAGCAATTTATTATTGTTACGTTGATTGTACTGAAAGAAACACTGATTGATCACCTACTATGTGCTCTGTGTTGCATATATAATAATAAGCAGTATGAGGTTCTGCCCACCAAGAACCTAACAAAAACCCTAATTAAATTCCAAGGTGACACTAAGGTGCTTTCATAGAATAAGGTGAAGGCAGAAATAAGGGAGGGGTCTGTTCTACTAGAGAAAAAGAGAGTTCTGAGAGTAACAAGCAGGGAAGGTCAGAGAAGCAGTGGGAATGGTAAGCACAAAAGGACAATGGCATGACCCACAGAGTAGAAGTGAAGAAAAACAAATAATTTAGTGACGATACAAAGAGCTGGGCGGTGCTGGAGAGGAAGGGGACATGGTAGTGCTTGGGAAGGAGGCAGAGACTATATAACATAAAAGACCTATAAGCCTGGTAAGAAATTTAGGTTTTAGCTTGAAACTATGAGATATTAAGAGATGTAAGCTGGAAAGTGCATTTTAAAAGACTTAAGTCCAACAGAGTTGCAGAAACAAAGAGAATATAGAAAAAATCCATGCAAGTTTTGAGGGCCTACACTGAGATTTTAACAGAAGAGAATGAAAACTATAGGCTAGATATCAAGGTGGCAAAATCTACATGGTTTGAAAATTCGATGTAAGAAGATAAAAGTTAATTAAATAGGTGATACTTCAATTCAGATGTCTGGCTTGGATAGCAAGATGATGGGTGATGCCATTTCACCATGACAGGCCAGATCTGTGTGCTGGGATAAGGTAATAATGTGAGCGTTCCACACACTGAGTTTGTGGTGTCTGGGGAATGGAAATCTGAGTGAAGATGTCCAAGGTCTTGAACAGACAGAGATTCAGTCCATGGATCCAGATTATCATGTGTCTGCAGTTAAAATTTTGAGATCGGATGTCATCATTTAGGGATAAAAACTAAAATCTAAGGACAGAGTCTCAGAAATAGAGAAGGAATAAGACAAAGGGAAGAAAGAAGAAAACCATGGAGAGTCATGTCCTAGAAGTCAAGGAAGGAGAGGCGTCTGCAGGAGGAGGGGGCATCAACACTGTCAAACCTCACAAGGCAGTTGAGAAAGTATCAATAGCATCATACTGATCAAACAGAAGATATATATTATATATATGTGTGTATATATATATATACATATATATATATATATATTACACACACACACACACACACTCATTTCTAGAAGCAGAGTGAATGGGTCCTGAAAAAGTGAAGATGAAAAATAGAAACTACTTTTCCATATGCCTGGTTGTGAAGGGGTGCCCTGATACAGGGCTCTAAGAGAAGGAATATAAGGGACTTACACAGAGGTTAATTTCTAAATGAGAACAAGTTGAGCATGTTTCCGAGTGTTGAGAAGCTAGTGAAGAGGATAAGTTTAAAAATACAGAAGAGGGGTAAATATAGAAGAGAGGAGAGAAGATGAATGAGCTTAAGATCAGCTGTAAATAGAAGTGTCTTCCCCTAAGGCTGCAGGGAAAGAAGTGAAGATGTGAGTGAGCATAAAGTTTATCCCACTTCAACTTCAATTATCTTTGGGATGCAGACAGCAGCTTTACCAACTGGAAGAGGAAAGGGCAAGTGCAGAAAAAGGAGCTTGAACAGAGGAGTTAAAATCTGTGATAAACATGGAGACAGGGAGAGGAAACTGACCAGAGGCAGACAGGAATCTTGATGAGTCATGTAAATGGGTCATCTGAGACTGGAGACCATAAAAAAATCCTGATACTGAGAACTCAGGTGTGCGGTGTTCTCTAAAGGTTAGATTTATTACAAGATTTGCATGATGGAAAAACAAGGATAATCATTAAAACACTCAGAAAAGAATTTGGTTGAAGCAACAAATTGTGGGGCCTGTTCTGAATAGATAAGAATGATAAATCATGAGAATGAACAGGGAAGAAAAGACGAAAGGTTAAGGGACTAAAAATCTCAGTGGTAGTGAAGAATGAGCAAGCCTACTAGATATTTAACATGTGGGAAAGATGGGATGGATTCATAAAGGAAATTTACATATTGGCCCCACTGTCCTTTAAACCTGTCGGGTAAGGGGATGGGGTAGAATGTTCTCTGCCTCTAGAAAAGCCTGACCCCTCTTAGGTAGTGAATGGTTCTACAGCTCCTTTAATTCGCCAACATTCCAATAATCAAAATTGGCCACTACAATACCAATCACAATTCAACCCTCATTGAAAGATGAAGCTTATCTTCTTCTTCTCCTTTAGGGCTAGTTATAGCTGAGCTGCCCACCACTTGGGAAGGTACATTTCTAGTTGTTTTCTCCTCTTTCTCCCCACAGACCAAGCTATTTTAAATCTTGCGAGAACTAAAGCAGAGCCAAGCTGAGGGAGAGTAGGGAGGACTGGAAAGTTCTTATTTGACTATAACAGTTTAAAGAAAGCTTCATGCTCTCTGAATACGGCCAGGATTTAAAGCTTATTCTTCGCCCCAGTCACTTTTGTGCCTTCTTCACAGATGCCCCTCTGACTGCACTATCATCAGGGATACAACCTTCTCATTCAGCTAACTACTCCCAATTTCCTCCAAATTTCTATCTTGACTTTTTACTGCTTAACCCCTCACCTGGCAAGGCAACAACTTTATAAAAGAAGAAAAGGAGAAAAACACACACACACAAGATTATATATACTTACATATTTATTTCACTTCATCCTGTGAATTTAAATCACTGTCTAATATTATTTCATTTCAACCTGAAGTTCCTTGAATATTTCTAGTAAGACAGGTAGGCTAGCAACAAATTCCCCAAGTTTTTGTGTACCTGGGAATATCTTTATTTCATCTTCACTTTTGAAAGAGAGGTTCACTGTATATAAGACTTTTGAAGGACAGTTTTTTTCTTTCTTGCAACATTTTGGGTATATCATTCCACTGCCTTCTGGACTCCATTGTTTTGGATGAGAAGTCAACCACTCATTGTATTGACATTCCCCTGTATGTAATGTCACTTTTTTCTTGCTGCTTTCAATTTTTTCTCTTTGTGTTTTGGATTTCATCAACTTCACTATTATGACCTAGAGGTGAGCCTTTTGTGTTTATCTTAATTGGTGTCTATTGAGCTTCTTGGATTTGTAAATTAACGCTTTCATCAAATTTGGGAAGTTTTCAGCCATTATTTTTGCAAATATTTTTTCCTGCCCTTTTCCCTCTTTCCTCTCCTTTTGGGAGGTCCATTACACATATACTGCTACACTGACATTATCCCACAGGACTCTGCTTGTTTTTCTTCCATCTTTTTTCCCTACGTTCTTAAGTTTTCTCTAACTTCAAGTTCACTAATTATTTCTTTTGCCATCTCAAATCTGTTCTTGAGTTCACCTATCGAATTTCTCATTACAGTTTTTGGAATTTTTAATTCAATAATTTTATTTGGTTGTTAGAGCCTTTTCTCTCTTAAATTTCCCTGTTTGTTGAGTCATTGTCATAATATCTTTTTTGACTTCTCTGCACATATTTGAAGTCTTAGTCTTCAAGCCTGCACTTGAACCTACTCAGGGTCAGTTTCTATTAATTGCTTTTTTCCTTCAGTATAGGGTCATACTTTTTTATTTCTGTGCATGTCTCATAATTTTTAGTTGGAAAATGGACATTTTAGATAACCTATTATAGAAACTATAAATTCTGTTTTATTTTTCTGAGGGTTGTTTTCATTTGCCTGGATATAAACTGCAATGCTTATGTGCCCACAATGTGCACTGAACAGAACTGTTCATTTTTCTTATTATTATATATCAGCCTGTCTTTTTAGGGGTCATCCTTGTGGCTACATAGCTTTGTGATTAGCCAATAATTTGTGTTGACAATGGAATATTACTCAGCCATTAAAAAGAATACATTTGAATCAGTTCTAATGAGGTGGATAAAACTGGAGCCCATTATACAGAGTGAAGTAAGCCAGAAAGATAAACACCAATACAGTATACTAACACATATATATGGAATTTAGAAAGATGGCAACAATAACCCTATATGCAAGACAGAGAAAGAGACACAGATGTATAGAACAGACTTTTGGACTCTATGGAAGAAGGCGAGGGTGGGATGATCTGAGAGAACAGCATCGAAACATGTATATTATCAAGTGTGAAACAGACCACCAGTCCAGGTTGTATGCATGAGACAAGTGCTCAAGGCTGGTGCACTGGGAAGACCCAGAGGGATGGGATGGGGAGGGCGGTGGGAGGGGGGTTCAGGATGGGGAACACATGTAAATCCATGGCTGATTCATGTCAATGTATGGCAAAAACCACTACAATAGTAAAGTAATTAGCCTCCAACTAATAAAAATAAATGAAAAAAAATGACAACCCACTCCAGTATTCTTGTCTGGCCACTCCCATGGACAGAGGAACCTGGCAGGCTACAGTCCATGAGGTAGCAAAGAGTCAGACATGACTGAACACCTAAACCACCACCATGAGGGTTAGATTATATTTGTGTATATAAAAGTAACAGTTAATTGAAAACAGAGATGCAATTATCAGTAGCTATTATAAATTGTTATTTCCATTAAGCATTTATCTAATAACAAAAGGATCTTAACATCGAAAAAAAAATAAATAATTTGTGTTGAGACCTTCTGACTATTGATTTATATATGCACCAGGAAGTACACTCCAAGTCTCCCTTCACTTATACTTTATGCTGCAAAAAAAAAAAAAAAAAACTGGGATAAATGTAGTTTCCCAGTAGGACAAGTGTTAAGGAGAGCTTATTTACTTAGCCCTTTTAGACTTACCTCTTTTCCAGAACGGCTTCATTAAATTTCTTGCTAGTCCACTGCTTATCCTAACCTGGACCACAAACTTGGGCAAGTAAAACTATAAGTTTTCACCAATCATTTCCTATCAAGTTCTTTACTTTAAGTAGACAGGGTTCTAGATTTCTCCTCCTTCCCCAAATGGACTCTGCTCACTCTGGCAATAATGCTACCAAGTTTTGCAGCCAGCTCTAAGCTGGTAAAACTATACTTCTTGCCAGTTGTGCTGAGGTGGGACAGAAGATGAGAGCAGTCCAAGCAAAAAAGCCATAGACTCCTGCTGTTCTTACCCAAAGCATTCCAATTTTGTTTAAGAATATATGCTTTTCAGGCTTCCCTGGTGGTCTAGTGATTAAGAATTTGCCTTGCAATGCAGGGCACACCAGTACAATCCTTTGCCCAGGAAGATCCCACATGCCATGGGGGACACCTTAGAGCCTCTGCTTCACAATAAGAGAAACCACTGCAATGAGAAGCCCTTGTACTTCAACTAGACAGAAGTCCCCACTCACTACAACTAGAGAAAGTCTGTGCACAGCAACAAAATCCCAGCACAGAGAGATAAAAATAAGTAAATTAAAGAATATATGCTTCCTAAATTGTGGTCTACACAATGTGGACTCTCTGGTCCAGAGCCCTGAAATCTATTTCTTTTTAAAATTTTGCCTAGTTTGTCAGAGGAGATTTACCAATTTCTCCATAGTACCCTAAATGGAAGTTCCTCTAGGCTGGTCTCTTTTACAATTACTTCAAGCTGACATGAACTGTTTGGGTACCACATTTGTTCCCTATAGTTTATGCCCTGTGATCTGCATTGGACGGGAGGCAGTACTTTTCCAAACACAGCCCACTTCCATGCCACAAGATGCTTTAAGCTTTCTCAAGCATGAATCTAGCCTCAGTAATCTGTGTCCTATACCTAGAGAGATTCCATAGCAAGCTTTTAATGCGACTGTGTTACAGTTTCTTTTATGAGACATGAGATTAGGAAGCATTTTCCTCCTGTAAACAAACACTTCTCTCTTTTGATGGAGTGAACTCAACAGGATGTGTGTGCTAAGGACTTCTCAGGTGGCGCTAGTGATAAAGAATCCTCCTGCTAATACAGGAGACACAAAAGATGCAGGTTGGATCTGTGGGTTGGGAAGATCCCCTGGAGTAGGAGGTGGCAACTCACTCTATGGGCAGAGGAACCTCATGGGCCATGGTCCATGGGGCCTTAAATAGCAGTAACTAAGTGACTGAGGATACAGACTCAATAGGGTAACTTTCTCCAAAGAAATCTAACTTTCTTTAGGCCCAATAATTTAACAATTCTTAGACCTTCAATATGATTTATGTATGAATTAAACCATGGTGACTTGACTTAGAATTCACTTTAGAAATATCCTCCTATTGTTTTTGACCTCAACTAAAATTGAAACAGGAAGAGTCCCATTTTAACATCCTGAGTCAAGAATAATCTGATGAAAGATTTGCAAATTCATAAGTGAGGTTAGATGGCACAAAAAATACTGTAACACAGGGGCTTATATATTTAGGGCTTACTTAGAACCCCAAAGTGATTATTTTTCTAATTTAGGAAGTTTCAATTTAGTCCATCTTTAGAGATGGATGATATTCTTCCATTTTGAGGAAGGAAACAACTCTCTTCATGTGCTATTCATGTAGACAGCTGATTAAATGAAACAAAACTGTCCAAAAACACAGAAAGTTTCATCCAGAGGCCCCTGTGGATACTTCAATTAATTATGCCTGTCAAGGGAAGATGCTATAGAAGGATGTTATGTTCAGAGAGCACACAGTATTATTAGTGTTAAATTTTGGCATCCTGGGACATGATATCTTGGACATGATATCCCTTAATGTATCACTACCCTTAAGAAGATCAAAGGAGAAGAAACCACTCTGCCTGCCTATTTCAGAAGTTAAAAGGGATTTAGGAATGGAAGAGCTCAGTTGTAATGTAGTAAGTTAACAATGGATTATAAGAATCTAATAATTCCTGTCTTACTTATATTTTACTTAAGTAGGTCAGTTTTCATTCCAATCCCAAAGAAAGGCAATGCCAAACAATGCTCAAACTACTGCACAATTGCACTCATCTCACACGCTAGTAAAGTAATGCTCAAAATTCTCCAAGCCAGGCTTCAGCAACACGTGAACCGTGAACACAGAGATGTTCAATCTGGTTTTAGAAAAGGCAGGGGAACCAGAAATCAAATTTCCAACATTTGCTGGATCATCAAAAAAGCAAGAGAGTTCCAGAAAAAAATCTATTTCTGCTCTGATGACTATGCTAAAGCCTTTGACTGTGTGGATCACAATAAACTGTGGAAAATTCTAAAAGAGATGGGAATACCGGACCACCTCACCTGCCTCTTGAGAAACCTGTATGCAGGTCAGGAAGCAACAGTTAGAACTGGACATGGAACAACACACTGGTTCCAAATAGGAAAAGGAGTACATCAAGGCTGTATATTGTCACCCTGCTTATTTAATTTCTATACAGGGTACATCATGAGAAATGCTGGGCTGGAAGAAGCACAAGCTGGAATCAAGATTGCTGGGAGAAATATCAATCACCTCAGATATGCAGATGACAACACCCTTATGGCAGAAAGTGAAGAAGAACTAAAGAGCCTCTTGATGAAAGTGAAACAGGAGAGTGAAAAAGTTGGCTTAAAGCTCATCATTCAGAAAACTGAGATCATGGCATCTGGTCCCATCACTTCATGGCAAATAGATGGGGAAACAGTGGAAACAGTGACTAACTTTATTTTGGGGGGCTCCAAAATCACTGCAGATGGTGATTGCAGCCATGAAATTAAAAGACGCTTACTCCTTGGAAGGAAAGTTATCACCAACTTAGACAGCATATTAAAAAGCAGAGACATTACTTTGCTAACAAAGGTCATCTAGTCAAGGTTATGGTTTTTCCAGTCATCAGGTATGGATGTGACACCTGGACGATAAAGAAAGCTGAGTGCTGAAGAATTGATGCTTTTGAACTGTGGTACTGGAGAAGACTCTTGAGAGTCCCTTGGACTGCAAGGAGATCCAACCAGTCCATCATAAAGGAGATCAGTCCTGGGTGTTCATTGGAAGGACTGATACTGAGGCTGAAACTCCAATACTTTGGCCACCTGATGTGAAGAGATGACTCATTTGAAAAGTCCCTGATGCTGGGAAAGATAGAGGGCAGGAAGAGAAGGGGATGCCAGAGGATAAGATGGCTGGATGGCATCACCGACTCAACGGACATGAGTTTGGGTAAACTCCGGGAGTTGGTGATGGACAGGGAGGCCTGGCATGCTGCGGTTCATAGCATCACAAAGAGTCAGACACAACTGAGAGACTGAACTGAAATTGAGAGTAGGCAAAAGGCAAGATTCATATCTCTCAGAAGACAGTGCTTCAATACTGCTAATGTTGGACCAGAAAGATTTGTTGAATGAGCATCTCAACTTCCCGAGCAATGTCTTCAATCAGAAAAGAAGACTTCAAGTGAATAATCATCTACATGGGTGGGGGGGGAGGCGTGGGGGTAGGGGTGGATGATGAGATATGGCACACACATGCCTAATAAGCACATTTATTTTATATACATAGGAATACAGCTGTCTACTTAAATAGTTTTTGCATCTACTGGAAACATAAACACACTGTTAGGCAAATTCTTTCTCATGGTCTCAGTTTCTTCATCTGTATAATAAGAGAATTTAACTAAAATCACAGATAGGAAATAAAATTTGTCCACCAAAGCAGAATGGTACTTGTTATACGAGTGCCATAAAGAAAAGAATTTTTGAGGCTATACAAAAGCCTAGGAGAAAAGCACACTATGATGGATAAGAAATGTTTTCTATGGTCAAAGGATAGGAGAATGGTGATTTAAGCTGCAATTTTGCCATCCTTGGAAATATATCTGAGGATTCTTTAACATTCTATGATTTTATAACTCTGTTATAGTCTGTATTATATCTTCTAGAACAAGGCAGTCTGGTTTGTAAACAGAAACAGATCCACTCCACAGAGAATTGAGGATGAAACTGGTTTCATTTGTGGGCAGATCAGTCACTCATTTTTCAGATGAGATTTGGGAAAGCAGAGTGGATAGAGTTTTCCTGCAGCACTAATTCTAGACATGCTTTTCATGGGTCAAATTTTTTTCTACAGATTATATATAATCACACCTATGAAAATAACTCACCACACTAAAATGAAATTGAATAATACCAATGATCTCATATATTTTAATTGAAATTTTAACTTTATAAAATGCTTTCACATTCATTTTTCTCCTGCATCATTGTCATTTCACAATAACCCTGTAAGACAAATATCCTTATTCTTATTTCAGGAGAGGAGTCTGATGCCAAGTAAGGTTAAGTGAATTGGTTGCCAAGACTCCCTGACTAGAGATGGTAAGTGTTAGAGGTGGCACATTAATGCAGTGCATTTAACACCATGTCCAGAGATTTTTACATCACAGCTGATCTTTTTCAGGAAGTAGTTTTCAGTAGGAAGGTGAGGAAGGGCATAAAAGCAGTAGGTGCTGGAGAAGGCGGGAAGGCAGTGATGGCAGTCAGATGTTTGGAGAAGAAAAGGGAAATCAAAATCTGTGAGGCACACATCACTGACTCCCACATTTGTTTCTCAACATCCTTTACTATGTATCAACCATCACAACTACATCTCCAAGAGAACTCTTGGTTTTCAGCCCACCCTTCTACCCCACCAAATCTACTCCTTCCACAGTTTTCTATATACTATTACATGGTATATTAGCCTGCTGGGGCTGCCATAACAGAATACCACAGACTGAGTGGCTTAAACAACCGAAATTTATATGCTCACAGTTCTGGAGGCCAGAGTCATGATCAAAGTGCCAGCGGGGTGGGTTTTGGTGAGAGGTCTCTTCTTGGCCTGTCAACAGTAGACTCCTAGCTTTGTCTTCACATGGCCTTTCCTCTGTGGGTACAGAAAGGGTCTTCGGTGAACACCATCCTATCAGATCAGGTCCCTGATTTTATGGCCTCATGCTGAGTGCTCAGTTGTGTCTCTTTGTGACCCCACAGACTGTAGCCTGCGAGGCTCCTCTGTCCATGGAATTTTCCAGGTAAGAATAATGCAGTGGGTTGACATTTATGGCTTCATATAACTCTAATTTTACCACTCTAAAGGCCCTATCTCCAAATACAGTCACATTGGACTTAGAACTTCAATATATGAATTGGGGGTCCGGGGGGACACAATTCAGACTATAGCACATGGCATACAAACTTTTACCTACTGTTCAAGCCAAAATACTAGGCATTATGCTTGATCCCTCTTCTTCTCTCATATCCCACATCCAATCAACCTACTTTTACTATTTTTTAAAATTAATTTATTTCATTGCTCCATATTTTAGCTGTAGCATATGGGATCTTTGATCTTCCTTGAGACATGCAGTATCTTTAGCTGTGGCATGTCAGATCTAGTTCCCAGACCAAAGATCAAATCCAGGCCCCCTGCATTGGGCCACCAGGGAGGTCCCAATCTACCCTTAAAGGAGACCTCTACATCAGGGACATCTCATCGCCTCCCCAGCTATAGCTGAAGACAAAATCATTTGATCCTTCACCCAGACCACTAAGATAGCATTCTATCTGGTCTCCCTGCAAAGCTGTCCTTTAACCCTATAGATCAGATTATTCCTCTTTTGAAAGCCATTAATGTTTCCCATATCACTTAGAATTCAGTCCAACCCCTTCCTTAGAGCTAGGGAGGTCCTGAACAACCTGGCTCCTGACTGTCTCTCCAAAGTAATTTCTCCCCAGAATGTACTAGGCTCCCCCGCCACCCTCGTTCTCTTGCTGGTCCTTGCACACTCCACATTATTCCCATCTCAGGTGCTTGGCCCTTTTCCCTTCCTCCTACCTGGAATGCTCTTTTCAAGAACTGCCTATGACTCACCCATCACATCAGTGGTCATCAACATGACCAAACTAACTGAAATAGCCCCCAGCCCTCTAACCATCAACCACATAGCTCACTGTTTTCAGCAACAGGACTTCACCATCCTAGGAAACTCTTGCCAAGGAAGACTGATGTGCAGATAATGATATTGCTTAGTTCAGAAACTTTTCAATATTCATTTATCCAAATAACACTAGACTTCATTCAAGTAAATTAGCTGGGTTAATCACTTTTCTCTTCAATTTCAAATCCAAGGTGTGTTCAACAATCTCCATCTGGACTGACACTGAAAAGACTACCTTAAACTAGAACTTCCAAAATTCGTCACTATCCCATGTTCCATATATTAAGGATGATTGGGACTTTTGTCAATTATTTTTTAAAATATAAATCCCTATGAAACAGTGATTTCCCGTTAAAATATCATGAAAGTACTGCAGTAAGGAACACACACCAAGCCGATTAAGGGCATGGCCATCTCTAAATTTTTGGCATACCTTGAAATTCATACAGGAACAAACTGTACACACTAAATAATTGCTAGGGAGAAATAAATACCACACAAAGAGAACAAGGAAAGCCTATATTCAGAGTTGCTATAGCACAGGAGTCAGCCTCTGACACTTACATTGTGGCGGAGACTCAAATGCAGATAGCAGAATAGGAAAGCATTCTAGTTGACAAAGAGAAGGCTTCGGATGCGCCCTGACTGTAGGCTGCTGGCACAGGGCGTTGTGTGAACTACAGCAGGGATCCTACGTGATTGACTAGGATCATGTATTTGGCTTTCTCTGCTTGGTCCTGAGTTGGAAGCAGGGACAAAAATTAGTGAAGCTGTCAGTTATTAATCAAGCCCTGGCCATCTGTGGCTGAACGTTAGGGGTGATAGTTTGGCTTCCTAGTTGTTCCCAGACATAGTACTCTGGCTTCCTACCAACCTGAGGTATAGCAGGGTGGCCTCCTGGATTGGTTTCCCGGGCAGCTTACTGCAGCTTGTGGGTAAGAGTTCTATTTTCTGTGGTATGGCCATTGTCTGTGTGCATATTCAGTCCCTCAGTATGAGGCTGCACTATTCAGGACGGTAGCCACTCGACACATGTAGCTATTCAAATTTAAATTAATGAAAACAACATTTTAAATTCAGCTCTTCATTCACATTAGCTACGTTCCAAGCATTCACTAGCCCTGTGCGGCTGATGAGCTACCAAGCTGGACTGCAGATATAGATAGTTTAATAGAAGAGATGACAAAACACTTTTACAACTTTGTTTGTTAGACTTCCAAACTCTAGGAAAATGCAAGCACCATTATCATCCTACTGGAAAATTTCCACCTTCTCCCTTCTCCCTCTGAGTCTCATTGACGCTGTTTTTCCACAACTTTAAATCTCCATTCTCTGCTTTAATCACCAGACTGTGCCTCTGCCCTCTTTTATGCTTTCCCCATTTGCTGGGTTGATGCTTTCTTTTATTCACAAATTGTTTTGAAAAGTCACTCCAGTGAGCACTTACTGAATCATCTCACTAACTCTGGTTTTCTAGAAATTACCTCCTTTTTAGCTAGCCACAGGGTTATTCCAGAAGCCGACACATTGCTATGCGTGTCACCCCACACCCACATCCTCTGGTCCCATTGATTGGGTACCTGACCCAGCTGGGTAATCAGTCTGTCCCCTGGGAATTGGAAAACACTTCTTTAACCAGAGCAAGCAGGAGATCTTTTCCCTAGTGGGCCACTGGTCTGCAGTAAGCAACTGTTACTTGGAAGCAGGAGGTACCAGCCATTTTCTACCAGGCCATGCAGCTAATAGGAAAGTAGCAAGAGAGAGCAATGAAACAGATGAACAGAGAGAGAGAGGCAGAAATGAGAGCTGGAGAGAGGGCTTTCTGGGTCCCCTGCAGCACTGCAAGTTATTGTTCCTAAGGTTCGGCCGCTTCATTGCCCTCAAATTCAATGACATAGTCCATTATCCCGCCAATAAATTTTCTTTTTTGCTTAGAGTAGTTTGAATTGATTTTCTGTTATTTGCAAGCAAAGAGTCCTAATCAATATAAACTGTAATCAAGGGAATTTGGAACTTGCCTACTTAGACCCTTTTTCCTTCTCAAAGCAACACACACGTGATCAGCAAGCCCTCCTTTACTGCAAGCTGGAACAGGACACATACGGTTCATTTCTGGAGAAGAAACAAGGTAACACAGGAGATAATGTGCAAAGTAGGATAGGTCTGGGGGACTTCCCAGGTGGCTCAGTGGCAAAGAATCTGCCTGCCAATACAGAAGACGTGAGTTTGATTCCTGGGTGGGGAAGATGGCCCTGGAGGGGGAAATGGCAATCAGGTCCAATATTCTTGCCTGGAAAATCTCATGGACAGAAGGGCCTGGTGGGCTACAGTCTCTAGGTTTGCAGTTAGACACAACTGCGCATGCAGGCATGTAAGATAGGTTTACTTTTAGAATAAAGTAGCTCAATTAATAATGTTTACTTCAGAAGTCCTACCAGTAAAAACTGGAAAAGGGAAGGAAGAGGTGGGCATTTTCTGTAATGTTATTTAAATCATTAAAAACCTCATAATCAGTTTTTGAAAAAGGGAAAAACTAAATTCTTACTTTTTATTAATGTATTATGTATTTATTCAATAAACATTCATTGAATATCTTTTAGGTGGTGGGGACTATAAAACACAGAGGGATTCCTACAGAGTAATTGTCAAAAAGCTGAAATTCTTACTTTTGTATAATTATAAAATGAATGCATGTCAAAGATTTTATCCAACTCATTAACAAAGGGACTGTTGGAAGCCAGTCCTCTCTCTATTATTTCACATTTCCACACAGTGTGAGTCTCCTGAGCACTGAAAGTGACTCGCTAGAATGATAGGGAATGTCTTCTCTACCCCCAGAACCATCTGCTCTTCACAGTTGAAAGGTATTCCTCATGAAGCTGCTTGACTCCTTCAAGGCAGAGGCATCTGCTCCCATTCAATGATTCATAACATTGTTCCTATCCCTCTCCAAGCCAAATGTGTCCATCCAGGGTAAAGATCTTCCCTCCTCCCAGAGAGGATTTGTTTACATTCTGAATAAAACATAATCTTTTCTCTTTCCCTAGAAGGGAGGAAGGGTGAATGTACCAGCTCCTATGTAAGCTCTGAGATTCATAATTTGGGGGTTTTTCATCTGTGATGCAACCTCCTACAAGCACAGGTGTAACCATCTGGCTCTCATCACTTCACCTAGAAAGGTGCTAGGCATGAGGAACCAGTGCTTCACTGTTATTGCTATGAATAACGAAGGTGTGACATCCTATTCAGAGTCTAGTGTTTCTGTGAGCAAAGGAATATTTCAGATCCTTCACTTTTTGACTTAATAAGAAGGAGTAAAATGTTAAAAATAGTTCAAAGAAGAATTTGAATAATGAATAGAAATGTATTGATAATACTGATATTAATTATTATTGATTATATGTATATAATCAGAATAAAAAACTGCTGAAATTAACTAACAGATGGAAAACTGGTTAATATATATATGACAGTAAAACATAGTATTTGTGGTATTATTCAACAAGACATAAGCTATCAAACAAATTCTTTGCCTTGTTATAGATGGGAATCATTTGTGTAACTATCAGTTTTCTGTAACTTTCACACACAGAATTCAACAATAACTTAGTAGAAAGATAAATATGTAAATCCATAGAGTCAGAGATAATCTTTGGAGGGTCCAGTTCAGTTCAGTTCAGTCACTCAATTGTGTCCGACTCTTCGACCCCATGAACCACAGCATGCCAGGCCTCCCTGTCCATCACCAACTCCCGGAGTTCACCAAAACCCATGTCCATTGAGTCAATGATGCCATCCAACCATCTCATTCTCTGGCATCCCCTTCTCCTTCTGCCCTCAATCTTTTCCAACATCTGGGTCTTTTCCAATGAGTCAGCTCTTCCCATCAGGTGGCCAAAGTACTGGAGTTTTGGCTTCAACATCAGTCCTTCCAATGAACACCCAGAACTGATCTCTTTTAGGATGGACTGGTTGGATCTCCTTGCAGTCCAAGGGACTCTCAAGAGTCTTCTCCAACACCACAGTTCAAAAGCATCAACTCTTCGGCACTCAGCTTTTGTTATAATCCAACTCTCACATCCATACATGACTACTGGAAAAACCATAGCCTTGAAGAGATGGACCTTTATGAACAAAGTAATGTCTCTGCTTTTTAATATGCTGTCTAGGTTGGTCATAACTTTCCTTCCAAGAAGTAAGCTTCTTTTAATTTCATGGCTGCAATCACCATCTGCAGTGATTTTGGAGCCCCCCAAAAGAAAGTCAGCCACTGTTTCCACTGTTTCCCCATCTATCTGCCATGAAGTGATGGGACTGGATGCCATGATCTCAGTTTTCTGGATGATGAGCTTTAAGCCAACTTTTTCACTCTCCTGTTTCACTTTCATCAAGAGGTTCTTTAGCTCTTCTTACTTTCTGCCATAAGGGTGGTGTCATCTGCACATCTGAGGTTATTGATATTTCTCTCAGAAATCTTGATTCCAGCTTGTGCTTCATCCAGGCCAGCGTTTCTCATCATGTACTCTGCATAGAAATTAAATAAGCAGGGTGACAATATACAGCCTTGATGTACTCCTTTTCCTGTTTGGAACCAGTCTGTTGTCCCATATCCAGTTCTAACTGTTGCTTCCTGACCTGCATACAGGTTTCTCAAGAGGCAGGTCAGGTGGTCTGTTATTCCCATCTCTCAGAATTTTCCATAGTTTATTGTGATCCATGCAGTCAAGGCTCTGGCATAGTCAATAAAGCACTGGACAACAAAATGGCATTCAGCAACTTCTTTTGCCCATGTTCAAGTCTTAGACAATTTTTCCTGAGAGTTTAAAAGAGCAAAGACAGAGATGGCCCTGATGTTCTGGAGCTTAGCCTTGTGAAAGATTGATATTAATCAACTAATTACAAAACAGGTAAATAATTGCAAATTGGTAAATAAAGATATACAGTGACATGAGAACATATCTGGGGAAACTGATATGGCTGAGCGTCAGAAAGTGGCCCTTAGTAAAAAAAATATTGTCATAGACCAAGCTTTTATATCAACTAATTACTTTTTAATTGTGGTTAAATTCAGGTGGTACAAGTCAAATGTACTGGTGATATAAGATGAAGGATAATTCTCCTCATCCCCAGTCACCCTGTTTCACTCCTGGAAAGAATTGGCATCAACAGTTTCTGGTGCATTCTTGCATTCTACTCTAAATGTACACATTGTTGTTGTTTAGTCACTCAGTCCTGTCCAACTCTTTGTGACCTCGTGGACTGCAGCACTCCAGGCTCCCTGTCCTTCACTATCTCCCGGATTTTGCTCAGACTCATGCCCATTGAGTCGATGATGCCATCCAACCATCTCCTCCTCCTCTGTCATCCCCTTCTCCTCCTGCCCTCAATCTTTCCAGCATCAGAGTCTTTTCTTATGAGTCAGCTCTTCCCATCAGGTGGCCAAAGTATTGGAGCTTCAGCATCAGTCCTTCCAATGAATATTCGGGTTTGATGTCCTTTAGGATTGACTAGTTTGATCTCCTTGCAGTCCAAGGGACTCTCAAGAGTCTTCTCCAGCACAATTCAAAAGCACCAGTTTTTCAGGCTCAGATTTCTTTATCGTCGAACTCTCACATCTGTACACGATTACTGGAAAAACCATACCTTTGACTATACGGACCTTTGTCGACAAAGTGACATCTCTGATTTTTAATACTCTATCTAGGTTTGTCATATACATATGCATAAAGGCATGCAAGTATTTTTACACACATTTTTACACTAAAAACTATATACCAGCCAGTGCTCTGTCTTGCTTCATTTTTTATTTAACAACTAAGTTATTTTATATCAGTACATATAGAGTGCCTTATTCTTTTTAACAACCACAAAACTGTCCATTGAAAGGATGTATTAATATCATTTATTTAACCAACTGGATATATTTTTAGTTGAAGAAAAATATGAGTATGACAATTTTAACTAGAATGTATACATTGTTACTCTTTTCATACACAAGATTCATTTTGCCCAGGGCAAAACCCATTGCTTGTAAAGACTACTACTGCTCCTTTGAATAGGTATCAACCCCAGTCATCGCTCTGTTAATTACTAGGTGCAAGATCTTGGGCAAATTGCTTAAATTTATTTACCTAGAAAGTTTGGATTATAAACGCCTGCCCAATCTGGTTTGAATGAGGTAGTAATACATGTCAGTGGTTTTGAAATTCGATCCATGCAGCCCTAAGAGGTAGAAATCTTAGGACTCTGAGACACACCTTCCATCCCACTCTCTACTACACTCTTATCAACTGAGCATCTCAGCCATTTAATCTGGTTATCTATTTTAAGCTTCTAAGTAAGATTTTATCTGAAGACAGAAGGGGGATTTTTTTTTTTAATTTGAAGAAAACCTGGAAAATTATTAACTGTATGGTCAGTCAGTGTTAATTGCTCAGTCGTGTCCAACTGTCTGTGATCTCCTGGACTGTAGCCCACCAGGCTCTTCTGTCCATGGGATTCTCCAGGCAAGAACACTGGATTGGGTTGCCATTCCCCCTTCCCAACCCAGGGATCAAACCAAAGTCTTCTGCATTGCGGGCAGGTTCTTTACTGCCTGAGCCACCAGGGAAGCCCCGATTTATATTTATTTATATTTATACAGCAAAGCATAAATATAAGGTGTCATTGTTATTATCTTTATTGGGATTGAAAAGGAATCATGAAGAAAATGGGCAATGCGATCAGGAGACCAGCAAAGCCACGGGTGCAGTAGGGATGGCGTGAGAGGTACAACTGAACCCGCTCCCCTGCAGCGTCCCTCCCTGAGATGAGGCAGCCTTTCAAAGGCGGTCTTCTATCAGAAGCAACTGAAAAGGGCCATTTAGGGAAGAAAGCGGGAGAAGGAAACTCAATGCTGGTTTGATTACTTGAGAACAAAAGCCTGAGAGCAGAAAACTCCAAACGAATGACTAAGCAGGCACTTCACAACCAGAGTGTTAAGGGCATAACAGAATCCTGAATTGAGGTATTTTCAGTAGTCTGGGGGCCTGATGTTTTTCTGAAGGACCACCCTACTCAGCCTTTTCCTGAGAAAAGTGCATTTCATCACAAATATACACAGTGTCCTAGGCTTAAAACTTCTGTAGTCTCTCTTGAATGCTATAAATTACCTTGTTTTTAAGACACAACATCGTTAGTCAGTGTTAGTTGCTTAGTCATGTCCAACTCTTTGCCACCCCATGGACTGTAGCCCACCAGGCTCCTCCGTCCATGGGATTCTCCAGGCAGGAATACTGGAGTGGGCTGCCATTTCCTCCTCCAGGGGATCTTCCCAGCCCATGGATCAAACCTGCACTGGCAGGTGCGTTGTTCACCACTAGCGCTACCTGGGAAGACTTACAATATCATTAGGTGATAGAAATATTATAATGTCAACTCTCCACATGTGTTTCCACCACACACACATTAAAAAAAAAAAAAAAACCACTTTCCATCTTTGGTGTCAGGTGATCAAGGACATATATATACATGGCAAATCTTTTTCTTCCAAGTGCAGTCCATTCAACAAAGATATGCTATGCCTTCTCTTATATGGCAAATGCTGCACTAGGCATCAAAGATAGAGAGGTGAAGGAGACACAGTCAGACCTGCAAGGAGCTCAGTGTTCGGCGAAGTAACCCAACAAATGACTGGGAAAGGCATAACAATTAGAAGAACATTTTGGTGAGAATTATTAGAATTAACAGGACTGAACTGCTACAAAAGTAGGAGTCTAGAACATAGACTAATAGTTAATGTGTGTGTGTGTGCTCATTTGCGTCCGACTCTTTGTGACCCCATAGACTGTAGCCCACCAGGCTCTATGTCCATGACATTTTTCCAGGGAAGAATACTGGAGTGGGTTGCCATTTCCTACTATAGGGGGTCTTCCCAACCCAGGGATCAAACCCGTATCTCTTGCATCTCCTTCACTGGCAGGTGGATTCTTTACCACTAGCACCACCTGAGAAGCCCTCCAAGTAACTGAAAACATTACAGTGTTTGACTCAAATCTCTTCTGGTTCCACTTTCCTCTTATGGTGAAGTTTATCTTTCTAAATGCTCCGCCTAGTCAATACTTACAGATTAGCTCTTGAAAAGGATTTACATGTTATTTATAGTTTTGAAACCAGTGTTACTTTTCCTAGTAAATTTTTCATTTATTAGTGGTGTAATGAAACATTATTGAATTTTCTATAATGGTGAGCTCTCCTTTAGCCTAAAATGTTTGCCCATTTATCTTCTTGATCTGTTTCTTGAGATGATGATACTCTCAAGCAATGACAGTTTTAACTTTTTCTTTCTGATCTTTATACCTTTCTTTTCTTTCTCTTACTAGAAGGTCTAGGACCTACACACCTTGATGGTAATCAATAGTAGGAAGAGCAGGCATCCTGTCTTATTCATGAATTTAATGGAAATATATTCTGACAGTTGATCATTAAACATCATGTTTACCTCTGATATTTTATATCCTTTACCAAGTTAAGAGAAACTCCTTCGGCTGTTAGTTTGCTAAGAGTTTGCACAGCTAACAGATTTACCGTGAGTTGATGTTGAATTTTATCAAATGTGGGTTTTTTTCTGCATATGCTTCTTTATTAATCTCCAGGTATTGTGGTGCATTAATTCTAATGTTGAACTATCATTTCATTCTGCAATAGACCAACTTGTTTATGACGGTTATTTGTTATATGCTGTTAGATTCAATTTCCTGGCCTACAATTTTTTTTTTTTGTACTGTCTTTTTCTAGTTTTTATAACAAGGTAATAAAAATGAATCACACAGCTTTAGCTCTTTTTATAGTTTCAGGTATACTTTTTATAACATATTGCTTAACTAAGAAAATTTGCAAAAATTTGCCTATAAATTTGGCCTAGTATATTTTTTGGTTGAATAGGTAAGGAAAAAATTTTTATTAGAATTTTATTTCTCTAGTGGTTAATAATCTATGCAGTTTTTTGTTTCTTTTTAGTGTGCTAATTTATCATTTTCCTTTAAAAATGTCTGGTCATTTCATCTATTTTCAATTTTTCCCACAAATAATATTCTTTCTTAACTGATGATAAATCTGATGATTTCTTAATGTTTTTTTCTCAAGTTCTTAGCAGATACTAATTTTGACAACTTACCTGTCCAGTTTTCTCCCTGTCAAGGCCCAATATTAATCAGTCTGTGCTTTGTCACACTAGCACCTTCCAAGAATATCAGATGTTGGTGTCATTCAGTCACTAAGTTGTGTCCGACTCTTTGTGACCCCATGGACTGCAGCATGCCAAGCTTCCCTGTCCTTCACTATCTCCTGGAGTCTGAGCAAGTGGAGTCTGTCCACTGAATCGGTGATCCCGTCCAACCAAGATCTCCTCCTCTGCCGCCCCCTTCTCCTTTTGCCTTCCATCTTCCCCAGCATCAGACTATCAGTGGATATTGCATAACCCAACTGTTGTCCTGTGACCTGTGACCATAAAAGCTTCTTTAAGGAGATTGTTTGTGTCCCAACTACTTAAACAAGTAATGTAGCTTCAGCCCAGAGGAAAAATTATTTCTCCCTATTTGACTATTTTGCATTTGCAATGGCTTATTTATTTTTGTGAAGCAGGTCAAAAGCAAAGCCACATTTTACAAACAACAGGAAGACATGCAGGTAGACTATGCCATCTCTGCTTTATTTTGAATTTTAGTTTGAATTTTATGAAGGACAGGGAGCTCTTAGCTACTTTTCAGGAGCTATTTGGGGGCACAAGGAGAGCACTCCTTTGTATGACACAGTTAAAAGTATCATGACCCTAAAGACAATGTAATCAACAAGGAGACAGTGTAAAAGTTCTAAATGGACCCAGAGAGACGCGTTTCATTTAGAATGTTTAGTTCATGGAAGCATTCAACCAACAACAAACAATAAATGTTTGCTGTCTAGAGGTTGTCAGGCAACAGTGTCTTTTTTTCTTCTTGGAAACAAAAAACAAAAATCCTCTCCTGCTCCCTTGAAGTGCAAGTCAACTGACTTCAAAATCCTAGATCACTCCCATTTACTTCAAATATGGTCCCTTAATCATTCTCGCTTACTCACCAGTGACTTCAGCAACTCTCTACCACACACTCCGGCATAACTTACTGTGATTTCAACATCCACTTCTGACACTTCTCAGGTTCTTGATGTTTTTAGTTCCTATTATTCTTCTCCCAATCTCACCTGAGCCATGCAACTGATGGCCATACCTTGTCAAGAGCAAAGACTGCACTGAACTATCCTTTCATAACTTCACTCTTGCTGATTCTCAGGTTCTGTGTTCCAGTGTACTCTAACATTTCCATTCCAGTAATATTTTGACATCACTGAGCCTATGTGTGTGCAATACCTTCACTAAATAATGTGACACTAATGTGCTCACTTCTCCCTGTGGCTGTTTAGGATTCAATGCAGAGCAAACACATTTAATGTCCTTTTCCCACTCTCCCTCCTCTGAATTCCCTCAGCAACAACCAATTCAAGTAGTGCCACCTACTCCTCACCTGCACCAAATCAGTTGAATGAGCCTGCAGAAAACCAACTGTGGTGAATGGACTCACCTTAGTTAATTTAAATTAAATTAAATTTTATTTTACCATAAATTACAACTGGACCATTAATTTGGCAAAATAGTGCTACTGGATATTCTTCAGTTCAGTTCAGTTGCTCAGTCATGTTAGACTCTGTGACCCCATGGACTGCAGCACGCCGGGCTTCCCTGTCCATCACCAACTCCCAGAGTTTGCTCAAATTCATTGAGTTTGATGATGTTCATTGAATTGATGATGCCATCCAACAATCTCATCCTCTATCCTCCCCTTCTCCTTCTGCCTGCAAACCTCCCCAGCATCAGGGTCTTTTCTAGTGAGTCTGTTCATATCTGGTGGCCAAAGTATTGGAGCTCCAGTTTCAGCATCAATGAAAAAGTGAAAGTGAAGTCTTGTCATGTCCTACTCTTTGGACCCCATGATATGTAGCTTGCCAGGCTCCTCCACCCATGGGATTTTCCAGGCAAGAATACTGTAGTGGGTTGCCACTTCCTTCTTCAGGAGATCTTCCTGACCCAGGGATCAAACCTGGGTCTCCAGCATTGCAGGCTGACTCCTTGTCTGAGCCACGAAGGAATCCCAGCATCTGTACTTCCAATGAATATTCAGGACTGATATCCTTTAGGATTGACTAGTTTGATCTCCTTACAGTCCAAGGGACTTAAGAGTCATCTCCAACATCAGAGTTCAAAAGCATCAATTCTTCGGTGCTCAGCTTTCTTTATGGTCCAACTCTCACATCCATACATGACTACTGGAAAAACCATAGCTTAGACTAGACAGACTTTTGCCGGCAAAGTAATGTCTCTGCTTTTTAATATGCTGTCTAGGTTTGCCATAGCTTTTCTTCCAAAGAGCAAGTGTCTTTTAATTTCATGGCTGCAATCACCATCTGCAGTGAATTTTGAGCCCAAGAAAATAAAGTCTGTCACTGTTTCCACTGTTTCCCCATCTATTTGCCATGAAGTGATGGGACCTGGACGCCATGATATTAATTTTTTGCATGTTGAGTTTTAAGCCAGCTTTTTCACTCTCTTCTTTCACCTTTTCAAGAGGCTCTTTAGTTCCTCTTCACTTTCTGCCATTAGCGTGGTGTCATCTGCATATCTGAGGTTGTTGGTATTTCTCCTGGCAGTCTTGATTCCAGCTTGTGACTCATCCAGCCTGGTATCTTGCACGATGTAATCTGCATAGAAATTAAATAAGCAGGGTGACAATATACAGCCTCAATGTACTCCTTTTCCAATTTTGAACCAGTCCATTGTTCCATGTCTGGTTCTAACTACTGCTTCTTGACCTGCATAGAGGCTTCTCAGGAGTCAGGTAAGGCAGTCTGATATTTCCAGCTCTTTTAAGAATTTTCCAGTTTGCTGTGATCCACACAGTTAAAGGCTTTAGCATAGTCAATGAAGCAGAAGGAGATGTTTTCCTGGAAGTCCCTTGCTTTTTCAGTGATCCAATAGATGTTGGCAATTAATTTGGCCTCTTGTTCCTCTGCCTTTTTGAAATCCAGTTTTTACATCAGGAAGTTTTTGGTTCATGAATTATTGAAGTCTAGCTTGAAGGATTTTGAGCATTACTTTGCTAGCATGTGAAATGAGCACAATTTTACAGTAGTTTGAACATTCTTTGGCCTTGCTTTCTTTGGGATTGGAATGAACACTGACCTTTTTCAAAACTATGAATTTAGTTGGCTATATCTTTTCTTTTCTCCTTTGCCTTTCACTTCTCTTTTCTCAGTTATTTGTAAGGTTTCCCCAGACACCACTTTGCCTTCTTGCATTTCTTTTTCTTTAGGATGGTTTTGGTCACTACTACCTGTACAAGGTTATGAACCTCTGTACATAGTTCTTCAGGCACTCTATCAGATCTAGTCCCTTGAATCTATTCATTACCTCCACTGTACAGTCATATGGGATTTTATTTAGGTCATACCTGAATGGTCTAGTGGTTTTCCCTACTTTCTACAATTTAAGTCTGAATTTTGTGATCTGAGCCACAGTCAGCTCCTCGGCTTGTTTTTGCTGACTGTATACAGCTTCTCCATCTTCAGCTGCAAAGAATATAATCAGTCTGATTTTTGTATTGACCATCTGGTGATGTTCATGTGTAGAGTCATCTCTCATGTTGTTGGAAGAGGGTATTTGCTATAACCAGTGCGTTCTCTTGGCAAAACTCTGTTCGCCTTTGCCCTGCTTCATTTCCAAGGCCAAACTTGGAAGTCTCCATAAATATCCCCAAAGTAAAGTGTTCATAGAGCTTCCAGAATGCTGAATGTGGGGAGATACTGGGAGAGTGGAGCACCCAAAGGAAACATGGAAGTTCCAGGCCCCTTCCCACATACCCTGCTCATCTCTTCCATCTAGATGTTCACCTGTATCCTCTACCATATTCTTTCATTTTTATTATTATTATATAAGTTTCAGGTGTACATCATTTTAGTCCAACATCTGTATATATCACATACTTTTACAATAAACTGCTTCACAGTGGGTAAGTTGTTTTCCTGAGTTATGTGAACTACTTTAGAAAATTAATTATATCTGAGAAGGGAATTGGGAAACCTATTTATAAGCCATTGGTCAGAAGCCCAGGTAACAACCTGAACTAACAATTGGCAACTAAAATGGGGGTTGGAGGCAGTCTTGTGGGATTGAGCCTTTGACCTGTGAGATCAGAACTGAGTTAAATTGTAGGGCATCCAGCTAGTCTTGCAGAATTTGTTGCTGCTGGGGGAGAAATAAAAACACATCTAGTATCAGAAATGTTGTACTGTTGTGTGTGAGAGAGTGATAAAGAAACATGTAGAAGTATAGGTTCTCTTTTAAAGCAAGTTTTCTTTAACCTACCCATCTTGGGTTCTCTGTCTAGGACCTTATAAATTAAACTAATAAAATGTAGATTAACAAAAGAAACACAAACAGAAGTTTATTAACATGTACATCATCAATGCACATAGGAGTACTCAGCAATAAGTAACTCAAAGGTGTGGTCAGAACTAGAGCTTATAGAAGCTATGGTACGTATACACCATGGAATATTACTCAGCCATTAAAAAGAATTCATTTGAATCAGTTCTAATGAAATGGATGAAACTGGAGTCCATCATACAGAGTGAAGTAAGCCAGAAAGATAAAGACCATTACAGTATACTAACGCATATATATGGAATTTAGAAAGATGGTAATGATAACCCTATATGCAAAACAGAAAAAGAGACACAGATGTACAGAACAGAATTTTGGACTCTGTGGGAGAAGGCGAGGGTGGGATGTTTCGAGAGAACAGCATCGAAACATGTATATTATCTAGGGTGAAACAGATCACCAGCCCAGGCTGGATGCATGAGACAAGTGCTCAGGCCTGGTGCACTGGGAAGACCCAGAGGAATCGGGTGGAGAGGGAGGTGGGGGGGGGGGGGGGATCGGGATGGGGATGGGGAATACATGTAAATCCATGGCTGATTCATGTCAGTGTATGACAAAAACCACTACAATATTGTAAAGTAATTAGCCTCCAACTAATAAAAATAAATGAAAAAAATAGAGAAAAAAAAAGAACTAGAGCTTATATAGCATCTTAACAAAAGAACAATAAATTTTTAGAAAAGTGACAAGACAAAAGAAAAGGAGGGACTCTGAACTTCTGGCAGTGGCAAATTGTGGGAAGGCAAATATATGGGGAAACTAATAGTAGATGGGGCTAGATGATATTGTGGTATATAATAAATATATATTTGATCATCCTCATTTCTGGCAAACAGTGCCCAAGACCCTAGGAATTTCCTAAGTAATAAGAGCAATGGGAGAATCTTCTATTAGAAAGTTTGGTTTCTTGTCTTCAGTTCCTGAAACTGCTTCAGAGCCATAAAGGCAAAATGGGTGTCTTGTTATTCACAACAAGCCCCTTCCCACCACAACTTAGTTTATACTAACTAGGTGACTTTGGGAAATTCCCTATAGATGGAGGTGAGGGAAGGGGGGTGAGGGGAATACTGGTGGCCTCACACTGGGGAGCGAGTCATGTGGTTAGAGGGTTGGGACTTTTAGCTTCCCCTCCCAATTCCTGGGAGGGGAGAGGGGCTAGAAGCTGAATCAATTAGCAATGGCCAATGATTTAATCATTCATGTGTATGTAGTGAAGCTCCAATAAAATCCCAAAAGAAGAGGTTCAGAGAGTTTTCAGGCTAGTGGACACATGGAGACTGGGTGAGAAGGGCACAGCTGGATATGGCATGGAAGGCCTGTGCCCATTCCCCACGCCATGCTGTATGCATTTCTTCCAGTTGACTGTTCCTGGATTAAGTTCCTGTATAATAAGCCAATGATATTGTAAGCAAAATGCTTCTCACAAGTTTTATGAGCTTCTCTAGCAAATTAATGGAACCCAACAAGGAGGTTCAAAATTGGGAAACGAGTTATGTCAAGGCCATATACTGTCACCTTGCTTATTTAACTTATATGCAGAGTACATCAAGTGAAATGCCAGGCTATATAAAGCACAAGCTGGAATCAAGGTTTTTGGGAGAAATACCAACAACCTCAGATATGCAGATGACACCACCCTAATGGCAGAAAGTGACGAGGAACTAAAAAGCCTCTTGATGAAGGGTGAAAGAGGAGAGTGAAAAAGTTGGCTTAAAACTCAACATTCAAAAAAACTAAGACCATGGCATCCAGGTCCCATCACTTCATGGCAAATAGATGGGCAAACACTGGAAACAGTGACAGACTTTATTTTCTTTGGCTCAAAATTCACTGCAGATGGTGACTGCAGCCATGAAATTAAAAGATGCTTGCTCCTAGGAAGAAAAGATATGACCAACCTAGACAGCGTATTAAAAAGCAGAGACATTCCTTTGCAGCAAAGGTCCATCCCAGTAGTCATGTATGGATGTGAGAGTTGGACCATAAAGAAGGCTGAGCACTGAAGAATTGATGTTTTTGAACTGTGGTGCTGGAGAAGACTCTTGAGAGTCCTCTGGACCATAAGGAGATCAAACTAGTCAGTCCTAAAGGAAATCAGTCCTGAATATTCATTGGAAGGACTGACGCTGAAGCTGAAGCTCCAATACTTTGGCCACCTGATGCCAAGAGCCAACTCATTAGAAAAGACCCTGATGCTGGGAAAGATTGAAGGCAGAAGAGGACAACAGTCGACAAGAAGATTGGATGGCATTACCGACTCAATGTACATGACTTTGAGCAAGCGCCAGGAGATGGTGATGGACAGGGAAGCCTGGCATGCTGTAGTCCATGGGGTTACAAAGAGTTTGGACATGACTGAGCAACTGGACAAAGCAGAATAAACAACGTGGAGGTGATTGAACCTTGAATCTATAGCTAGTTGGTCAGAAGTACAGGTGATAACCTGGGCTTGAGAATGGTATCGGAAGTTGTGGGAGGAGCAGGTAAGGCAAGCTTAGATGGTTGAATCCTTAAGCTGTGGGATTAATCCTACCTGAGATGCTATCTCCAAGTACACAGTGTCAAAATTGGGTTAAATTGCAGAACACCCAGCTAGTGTCTGTAGCATTGTAACATTGCCTAATTATAGCACTCAGCTCCTCATATGTTGGAATTGGGTACCCAAGACCCCTGGGCTATCTTAAGTAAAGTTTGTTACTGTTATGTAGATTCCTCTGGTGCCCTCTCTGGAACAATCAGAGTTTAGAATTATGTCCAGTGATTAACTTCTCTCTTTCCTAATAGAGAGCTGAGAGGGGAAATCTTCAAAAATTTATATCTTGCTTTTAGGCAAATAGGGAAAAGGGCAGAAATATTTTCTTGTATCTGCTTATTCTTAAACACACTCAGCTCAAAATAATTCTATGCTACAGTAGCACATTTGGGGTTGACATATTCTGCTACCTATCATTTATGTGTATATATTTGTGTGTGCACAAAGAGGAAGGTACAGGCAAACATCAAATATGGCAAAAATGTTAACAAATGTGGACAAAAGATAAATGGTTGCTCACTGAAATATTTCTTTTTACTAGGAGGTTTAAAATTTTTCAGAATAAAAAATTGGGGAAAATGTATCATGACCAGTTTAGATTAGTCCCAGAAATAAAAATATGTTTCAACTTTAGAAAAACTATACTGTGATTCTCAAAATCTAGAGATTGATGGAGGGAAAAAATAATGATTTTACCAGATGCAGGAAAAGCATATATAAAATTTGATTCTACTTATGATTAAATTTTTTTTAATCTTAGGAAATTGATATCAGAAGAGAACTTTCTTCATTTGATTAAAGATCTCTACTTAAAATCTATAGCCAATATCATTCTGAATGGTGAAAATACCATTAAGGTAAAAATTGAAGGTCCTGGCAAACTAAACAAGGAGGAAAAAAATACATATTTTTGAGAGGAAGAAATAAAATTGTCATTTGATGCAGAATATGACTATCTACATAGAAAACCCAGTAGACATCAGTTTCTGTCAATGTAGTGTGCTACCAATAACTAGAAATACACTCTTCTTCCAAAATATATAAATAAATTTTGGAAAATATAATAAATATATCTAAAGAACTATAAATTCTTAAGGGCCAAAACAAAGAGGAGAGTTAAAGACAAGCAACAGCAGAAGTGATGCTATAGCTGTATGGAATTGAGGTACATTTCTTGATTAACAAGCAGCTTGGGTTTTAAAAGACAAGGAAAAGATATGACGCTTTGAGTTCATATGAAGGAAAAGGTTAGAACTAACAGCCTTCTTGTGAAGCCTAGACTCTTAAAGGGCTATAACCTGCATAAAAGGGTGTATTATAAAACATTATCCATCAGATCAGGGAATGACCAGTCTCTTATCTTCCTAGAGCTAGCATGTAGGTGAAAAAATAATTCTCCCCAGAGAGCATATACCTGTGTTCACACAAATTTGGAGTTTGAATTTATACCAGCTATGTCATCAGAGAACCATAGAGTGAGAAATCAACATAAAAATTATCCCAAGATGGTGGTTATGTAAGCATAAAGAAATGCACATATTCACTTTAAAAATACACAGAGTTCTACAAATTATGCCCTACCAAACAGGAGCTCACCTACAGGGATAAAATTCTTGATAAGCAGAAGCCACCAGGCCCAATCAAAAACAAACTTAATGCCCTAAGAACTTGAGATAATAGAATTATCAAATACAGGTTCAAAATTAAAATGATTAAATAGTTATAGTAAGAATTTATATTGATTCATAAATTTAAAATCTCAGTTGACAAGTTAATAGTAATTAGGCACCAATAAAGAGATCATTTATAAAATGGAAGACTGAGCTCAAGAAATTAACTGGAAGTCATCAAAATATTTAAGTAGTTAGAAAGAGAAGTAATGAGACAGAAAGAATGAGAAGATGAAACATACACCTTTTTCATTTAAACATGGTTTGGAATGCAAGATTAGAGAATTGGGACTAGCCAAGAACTCTCTAGAGTTGACAAAAAGATATGAGTCACCAGAATAAAGAACTTCTGGATTTCTTAATCCAAGGGAAGATAAATAAAAAGAAATCCACAACTAGCATTATGAATATGTGGTGGTGGTAGTTTACTTGCTGTCGTATCTGACTCTTTTTCAAACTCATGGACTGTAGCTTGCCAGCCTCTCCTGTCCATGGGATTCTCCAGGCAAGAATACTGGAGTGGGTTGCCATTGCCTTCTCCAGGGGATCTTGCCAACTCAGGGACCGAACCCGAATTTCCCACATTGTAGGTTGATAGCTTACCTCTGTGTCACCAAGGAAACCCTCATAATGAATATGTAGAATAGCAAAAACCTTAAAGGAAGTATAAAGAAAGTACTGTGTTTTAAGATAGAATTAATTAGACTAACTCCAGATATATCAATGTCAACAATTGAAAGCAGAAAATAATTGAATAATATCTTCAGATCCAGCAAAGAATGATGAAGGTGAACAAAAAACCATTCAGATGGAAATAATCTAAATAAGTTCACTTTTCACACTCCTGGAAAAAATAAAAAACAAACCTAATCTTCAGATGGAACAAAGAATGAAGGTTGAACAAAAAAATAACAGATAGACATAATCTAATGAGTTTACTTTTAATGCTCCAGGGAAAAAAAGCAAACCTAGGAGTAAGTGTTGAGATTCATAAAAGAATTACAAGTGAGATCTCAGGCAATGAAGATAAATCTACATAAAGATTAACAACATAAACAAATAGTATTAATAATTTTGGCAATGATGAATTTTGATGGTAAAATTAAAATTATGAAAAATGACATGTAAGATAGGAAAAAAAAGATCAGAATTGAAAAGCTTTATCACTTATAATTTAGGGCTTTCTAGGTAGCATTAGTGGTAAAGAACCCATTTGCCAATGTAGGAGATGCAAGAGATATGGATTTGAGCACTGAGACAGGAAGATTCCCTGAAGCAGGAAATGGCAACCTGCTCCAGTATTCTTGCCTAGAAAATTCCATGGACAGAGGAGCCTGGCAGGCTACAGTCCATGTGCTGCAAAGAGTCAGGCACAACTGAGCAACTGAACACATTGCCTGAATAATATCTTCTGATCAAATGAAGAATGATGAAGGTGAAAAAAAAATTTAGACATAATCTAAATAAGTTCACTTTTAACACTCCAGGAAAAAAATAAAAATAAAAAGCAAGAGTTAGGAATTTACACAAGAGTTAAGAATATTAACTTTAGATTCTATGTAAATATACACATAAAATTTTTGAAGGAAACATCAAAAATAACTTTTGGTAAACCACTGTCTGAAGCATTTTTCAGAATATATAAATCTTACAATCACTCTACAAATCTAATTTTTAGGATGAGTAATAACTGTGATCAAATTACAACAGAATAAATCCAAATGGATCATAAACAAAATAAATGACGCTGAATTTCATCGGTAATCAAAGGAATTTAGATGAATCAAGACAGTCTGACCCTTTCAAAGGTGGAAAAGACATGCAGATATGGAAATATTTGGAAAGCAGTTTACTAGTATATAATAAAATAGAAAATGAACATAGCCTGTGATGAGCAATCCTAGTTATGGTATATAGTTTGGAGAAACTCTCATGAATGTGCACAAGGATGTACAGTGTAGAAGGACACAAGTCCTTGACTTGTACAAACAAGTCAAAATTTGAAAACAACACAAATGAGAACGGTGTTGGAACTCCTTATAATGGAGCACTACAGAGACACATCCACACAGATAAAGCTCAGAATACTGGATGAAGAAATAAAATCACTATACAGCTCAATGCATACCATATTATGGCATTTATCCAAATTAAAATACATGTTCACAAACATGTATGTGGATATATATATATAATAGCAGCAATTGGTTCTCTAGTATATGAAGGGAAAGTGGACAGTGGTGCAGGCGCCATTAGCAAAGGATCTTAGCTGTATTTGTAATGCTTCTTTATCCTATCTTTTTTAAAACAAGCAAATATAATTAAATGTTAAACATTGCTATTTCAGGATGGTGGGAATATAGGCATTTGGCATTTTCACTCAACTGTTCTAAATTTTTTTAATTTCTCTAGTTAATTATTTTCCTGGTTCAAGCTAGTGGAGTAGAAGGATGTGTGTTCAGCTCCTCCTGTGAAAGCACCAAAATCACAACTAGCTGTTTAACAGTCACCGACAGGAGAATGCAGGAACCCACCAAAAAATGATACCCCACATCCAAAGACAAAGAAGCTTCAGCAAGATGGTAGGAGGGGGCACAATCACAATAAAACCCAATCCCATACCCAATGGGTGGGTGACCCACAAACTGGAAAACAATAATACCAAAGAAGTTATCCCACTGTTGTGAAGAAGTCTTCCCACTGTTGTGAAAAATAATACTAAAGATCGTCCCAGCCTGGGGATTGACAAAAGGACTAGGAATCCTGAGGGAATCGGACCATGAAGGCCAGTGGAAATTGATTATAGGACTTCCACAGGACCTGAACCAGAGACTCCAGTCTTAGAGTGCACAAACATCATCTTGCTTGCACCAAGACCCAGAGGAAAGGAGCAGGGCCCCACAGGTTGTTGTTCAATTGATAATTTGCACCTGACTCTGCGATCCCACGGACTGCAGCATGCCAGACATCCCTGCCGTGCACTGTATCCCAGAGTTTGCTAAAACTCATGTCCATTGAGTCAGTGATGCCATCCAACCATCTCATCCTCTGTCACCCCCTTCTCCTCCTGCCCTCAATCTTTCCCCAGCATCAGTGTCTTCTCCTATGAGTCGGCTCTTTGCATCGGGTGGCCAAACTATTAGAGTTTTTGCTTCAGCATCAGTCCTTCCAATGATCATTCAGGATTGATTTCCTTTAGGATTGACTGGTTTGATTTCTTTGTTTGCTTTCCAAGGGACTCTCAAGAGTCTGCTCTAGCACCACAGTTCAAAAGCATCAATTCTTTGGTACCCACACTTCTTTATTAGACTCTCACATTAGTATGACTACTGCAAAAGCCATTGCTTTGAGTATATGAACCTTGTTGGCAAAGTGTTGTCTCTCCTTTTTAATACACTGTCTAGGCTTGTCATAGCTTTTCTTCCAAGGAGCAAGCGTCTTTTAATTTCACAGCTGCAGTCACCATCCACAGTGATTTTTGAACCCCAGAAAATAAAGTTTGTCACTGTTTTCATTGTTTCCCCATCTATTTTCCATGAAGTGATGGGACTAGGTGCCATGATCTTAGTTTTTTGAATGTTGAGTTTCAAGCCAGTTTTTCCACTCTCCTCTTTCACCTTCATCAAAAGGCTCTTTAGTTCCTCTTCACTTTCTGCCATTACGGCAGTGGTGTCTGCATATCTAAGGTTATTGATATTTCTCTTGATTCCAGCATGTGATTCATCCAGCCAGGCATTTGGCATGGTGTACTCTGCATATAAGTTAAATTAGCAGGGTTACAATATACAGCCTTGATGTACTCCTTTCCCAGTATTGAACCAGTCCATTGTTCCATTTCTATTTCTAATGGTTGCTTCTTGACCTACATATAGGTTTCTCAGAGGCAGGTAAGGTGTTCTGGTAGTCCCATCTCTTTAAGAATTTTCCACAGTGCATTGTGATTCATACAGCCAAAGGCTTTAGCATAGTCAATGAAGCAAAAGTAGATGTTTTTCTGGAATTCTCTTGCTTTTTCTATGGTCCAACAGATGCTGGCAATTTGGTCTCTGGTTCCTCTGCCTTATCTAAATCCAGCTTGTACATCTGGAAGTTCTTGGTTCATGTACTATTGAAGCCTAGCTTGAAGAATTTTTAGCATTACGTTGGTAGCATGTGAGATGAGCTCAACTGTATGGTAGTTTGAGTATTCTTTGGCATTGCCTTTCTTTGTGATTGGGATGAATATTGACCTTTTCCAGTCCTATGGGCACTGCTGTTTTTCCAAATTTGCTGGCATGCTGAGTGCAGCACTTTAACAACATCATCTTTTAGGATTTGAAATAGCTCAGCTGGAATTCCATCACCTCCACTAGCTTTGTTTTTAGTAATGCTTTGTAAGGCCCACTTGACTTCACACCTCCAGATGTCTGGCTCTAGGTTGGTGACCCCACAGAGACTGAACCAAAACTACCTGCTAGTGTCAGAGTGTCTCTGCGGAGGCATGGGTTGGCAGGGGCTAACCACATGGACAGAAAAACTGGAAGCAGTAGTCCTGGAAGGTCCCCCTGGACTTAAGCCCTCTTGGAGTTCTCTACTAACCCTACAATAGAACCCACAGACTCCAGGGCTGGGTCGCCTCAGACCAAACAACTAAGAGGGAGGGAGCACAACCCCACCCGTTAGCAGATAATTGGACTAAAGATTTGCTGAGCAAGGTCCTGCCCATCAGAGCAAGACCCAATTTTTCCCACCACCAGTCTCTCACATCAGGAAGTTTAGACAAGCCTCTTAGCTTCATCCATCAATGAGGAGACATAAGAAGCAAGAAGAACTACAACTCCACGGTGGTTAGGACAGAAACCCACATTATAGAAAGTTAATCAAGATGAAAATGCAGCAAGTTATGTCCCAGATGAAGGGACAAGATAAAACCCCAGAAAAAAAACTAAATGGAGATAGACAACCTTCTGGAAAAAGAATTGAGAATAATGATAGTGAACATGATCCAGGATCTTAAGAAAACAATGGAGTAGATGCAAGAAATGTTTATCAAATACCTAGAAGAACTAAAGAACAAACAGAGATGAATAATATGTTAGAAGGAATCAATAATAGAATAACTGAGGCAGGAGAAAGAATAAATGGCCTAGAAATCAGAATGGTGGAAGTCACTGCCACAGAACAGAATATAGAAAAAAGAATGAAAATAAAAATGAAGACAGCCAAAGAGACCTCTGAAAGTGAAAGTGAGAGTAGCTCAGTCGTGCCTGACTCTTTGCAATCCCATGGACTATATAGTCCATGAAATTCTCCAGGCCAGAATACTGGAGAGGGTAGCCTTTCCCTTCTTCAGGGGATCTTCCCAACCCAGGTACTGAACCCAGGTCTCCTGAATTGCTGGCAGATTCTTTACCAGCTGAGCCATAAGAGAAGCCCAAGAATACTGAAGTGGGTAGCCTATCCCTTCTCCAGCAGATCTTCTCGATGCAGGAATTGAACTGGGGTCTCCTGCATTGCAGGTGGATTCTTTACCAACTGAGCTATCAGGGAAGCTGGGACAACATTAAATGCACCAACATTTGCATTACAGGGGTCCCAGAAGGAGAAGAAAAAGAGGAAGGAACTGAGAAAATATTTGAAGAGTTGATAGCTGAAAACATCCCTAAGATGGGAAAGAAAATAGTCAATCAAGTCCAGGAAGCACAGAGTCCCAGGCAGAATAAATCCAAGGAGGAACACACCAAGACACATAATAATCAAAATGCCAAAAACTAAAGACAAAGATAAAATATTAAAGGCAACAAGAGAAAAATAGCAAATAACATACAAAGGGACTCTCATCAGGCTATCTGCTGATTTCTCAATAGGAGCTCTACAAGCCAGAAAGGAATGGCATGATATATTTAAAGTGATAAAAGAGAATAACATACAACCAAGAATACTCTAGCAAAACTCTCATTCAAATTTGATGGGAGAAATCAAAAGCTTTCCAGACAAGGAAAAATTAATAGAATTTAGCACCACCAAACCAACTTTACAACAAATCCTAAAGGAGCTTCTCGAAGCAGGAAACACAAGACAAGGAAAAGACCTACAGAAAATAAACCCAAATCAATAAAGAAAATGGTAATAGGATCATATACATCAATAATCACCTTAAATGTAAATGGATTAAATGTACCAACCAAAAGACATAGTCTGGCTGATTGGATAAAAACATGTGCAGTATGCACTTCCACTTACCACATCACTCTGCTTGAACCCCCTCCAATTGTATGTAATTATTTTGTATTGTTAGGTTAACCATGTTTCCATTATGGTTTGCAACTGTAATGATCTTTTGTTTTTTTTGTCTGGCTATTGATTGTGAAAATGATAAATGTACTATTGTAATTTTTGCTTAAAAGAATAATTGTACTATAATTGGTCAACAGAAAATATTAGGATTATATATCATTAAACTACCATTTAATAAAAAAACCTTTAATCACTTTTTTAAAAATTCAGACACATATCAGAATTACCTTGGAACTTTCTCAAAAATATAAATATAAACGGCCAGGTATTGCTTTTTGTCATCCAAAGCTCTAGTTACGTTTCTAATGAGCAGCCATATTTAAAAACAACTGGACTATATGATTGGAGAAAGAAATGGCAACCTACTCCAACATTCTTGCCTGGAGAATCCCAGGGAAAGAGGAGCCTGGCAGGCCATGGTCCATGGGGTCATGGACACGACTGAAGCAAGTAAGCACGCATGGACTATATGATGATCTTTCACTTTTATCCTGTTTGTTTCACCTTTTCTACTTCATATAGTTGTGATAAATAATTTTTGTTGATGCTGTTCATACCTTTGAAATTGTAAACTCTTGTATTATTTTGGACTTTATGTGCTAAATCAAATTACATATGGTTCTCATTAGATAAATAGATGATGTGAAATATGAGTAGGAGAAATATAATGATGGCTATTGAGAGTTTCCTGTTGGCAGTGGTAGTGTCTCTTAGAATACTTAGGGCCAACACCTGCTCCCTACAGGCAGGTGGTAAGGAGGTTAACATGTCGTCACAAGAATTAACCTGCAAGTAACAAAAGTTCATCATATCCTACATTTTCAAGACATAGGTCCCTCAGACTGGTAATTGGATCTCAGCACTTATTCAGTGTAGTTGTTTAGCCCAAACAACTTCTACTTCCTGTTTGAAACCCCCAGAGTCATGAAGACAAGTCTTTTTACTTATCAATCAATTTCAGAGTCAAGTAACCATTTGGAGACATCTATATTAAGGTAACCAGTTAAAAGCTGAAGCCAAACTATCACTCAGGCACTAAATGAAAAAAAGAAACAAGGAACTTCTGCTTTGGACATGATGCAGTAACAAATACCAAAATTCTGACCATGTTAAACAACTTAAAAACTGGATGAAATATATGAAAGAATTACCTTTAAGCACTAGACAGTAAGCAATGTCAGAGTATGATCTCTGAGAAAAGGAATCAAACATGGTGAGCATTTAACTGCTCAGGATATCTGCTTAGAAAGCACTATCTGAAGCACTAAAAGAGAAAACAAAGAATAACATGGTAGAATTGCTGTTTGAGAAGATTAAATGCTTTTGAAGAAAATATCAGTGACTTGAAAACAGTAATATAGATTCTGCAAACTAAACACAGAGAGAAAAAAACAAAAAAAATTGTCTTTAAAAAAATTTTAAAAGAACAGCTTCTTTGTGACTTCTGAGACAATATCCTTGTCTGATATACTGTAATTGAGGTCCTGGAAAAAGGAAATGGCTAATAAAAACATATGAATATATTATAGAGAAAAACTTTCCAATTGTAATGGAGATTATAAATTCATAGTTTCAAGAAAATTAACAAAACTCAAGCAGAAGAACCAAAGAAAAACATCAAGGTGCATAATAATAAAACTGCTAAAAAACCAATGATAGAGAAATTTAAAACAACTGGAGAAAAAGAAATGAATAAAGACCTCATGTCAGAAAAAAGAAGGAAGCTAAAAAAATAGTGTATAACATTTTCAATTTCCAGAAGAAAACACTGCCAATCTAGAATACTATATTCAACAATAATATCCTTCTAAAGTAAAGGTGAATTATACGAGATTTATCTCAGGAATGCAAGAGTAGTTAAGTACACAAAAATCAATCAATACAATATTTACACATTAATAAAATTCAAGGGGATAAAGCCACATGATCATCTCGAGGGACAGGCAAAAAGCACTGACACATGATAAAAACACTAACAGATGGAGAATAAAAGGGAAATTTCTCAGCCTGATAAATGACATCTGGGAAAAACCCACAGCTCGTATAACACTCAATAATGAAAAACTGAAAGCTTTCTTCTTAAGCTCAGGAATAAGTTAAGGATGCCTACTTTCACCGCTTAAATTCAACATTTTACCAGAAGTTTATAAAACAATAAAACAATTTTGAAAGAAATTAAGGAATACCTAAATAAACAAAAAACATCATATGTCTATACTATTAAGATAACAATACTCCCCAAAGGGATCTGTAATCAATGCAATCCCTATGAAAATGCAGTGGCTTTTTTTTAAACCATTATAAATGCAAATCAAAAATACAATGAGACAACACTTCAAACCCACTAGAATGGTTATACCTTTTAAAAAAGGAAAGTAACAGGTGTTAGCAAGGTTATGGAAAAATCAGAACCCTCCTATATTCCTAGTGTGAATATAAAACAGTGCAGTCACTACGGAAAACAGTTTGGTGGTTCCTCAAAATATTAAACATAGTATTAGCATATGATCCAGCAATTCACTCTTAGGTATACATTCAAAAGAACTGAATGTATAGAGACTCAAATAAATACTTGTACATAAATGCTTATAGCAGCACTATTTACAATAGCCAAAAGATGGAAACAACCCAAGTTTCCATCAATGAATGAATGGATAAACAAATCACAATATATCCATACAATAGAGTATTAGCTATAAAAAAGAATCATGTACTGATAATGTGCCTCAATAATGTACTGATACGTACTGATGTACAATAATATACTGATATGACAGACTCAAAAATGTCATGCTCCATGAAAGTCAAACAAAAAATGTCATATTTTGTATGATTCTATTTATATGAAATAATCAGAATAGGTAAGTATGTGGCCACAGATTAGTGCTTGCTAGGGGCTAGGGCATAAGAAATGAATTATTGCTTAATGGGTCTCCTCTGGGGGAGATGAAAATGTTCTGGAAGAGGAGATAGAGGAGATGGTTGGATAACACTGTGACTATACTAAATGCTACTGAATAGTACACTATTAAATGGTTAATTTTATGTGTTTTACCTCAGTTCAGTTCAGTTTAGTTGCTCAGTCATGTCCAACTCTTTGCAACCCCATGAATCGCAGTACGCCAGGCCTCCCTGTCCATCACCAACTCCCCGAGCTTACTCAAACTCATGTCCATTGAGTCGGTGATGCCATCCAGCCAGCTCATCCTCTGTCATCCCTTTCTCCTCCTGCCCCCAATCCCTCCCAGCATCAGGGTCTTTTCCAATGAGTCAACTCTTCACATGAGGTGGCCAAAGTATTTGAGTTTCAGCCTCAGCGTCAGTCCTTCCAATGAACACCCAGGACTGATCTCCTTTAGGATGGACTGGTTGGATCTCCTTGCAGTTCAAGGGACTCTCAAGGGTCTTCTCCAACACCACAGTTCAAAAGCATCAATTCTTCGGCGCTCAGCTCTCTTCACAGTCCAACTCTCACATCCATACATGACCACTGGAAAAACCATAGCTTTGATTAGACAGACCTTTGTAATGACAAACAAATAAATAAAACTTTTCCCAATTGCAAAAAAGGTAAGAATTCTATCAAACAAAATCTGAGAGAATTTACATCACTATAAAATCTCTGTAAACCAGTAGTGGAAAGCCTGCTCAACCTCATAAAAAATGTGTGTGTGTGTGTGTGTGTGTGTGTGCATGTGTAAGTCAAAAAAAACCCTACAACTAGTTTCATACTTAAGAGATGAAACCTATACTCCACTTAAAATCAGGAATGAAGTAAGGATTCTACTTTCTCTACTTTTAACTCAACATAATTCTGAAGAGCCTACTCAGTGGAATAAGGTTTTAAAAAAAAGAAGAAACAAAAAGCATATGGATTGGGGCGGGGGGAAGGAAATCTGTCTTTTTTTGTGGATATGTAATCATGTATGTAGAAAATTCTAAAGAAACCACAAGTTACAAAAACTAATGAGTGAATTTAGCAACATCCTAAGATACAGGATAAATCAGTTTATCCTAGTATTTATCCAAATACTAACAAAATTTAATTATATTTCTAAACACTAACAAAAAACAGTTGGGAAATAAAAATTTTAATATCAAAGTTTATTTCAGAAAATTATTAATAACATGGAATCACTGGGAATAAATTTAATGAACAATGTGCAAGTCCTATAAAATAAAATATGAAAACACTGCTGAGAAAAAAGATTTGAAAACATAAATAGATATACCAGGGTTATGAATTGGAAGACTCCATATTAAGATATCCATTTTCCCCAAATTAATCATCAGTATATCACAACCTCATTCAAAACCCCAGCAACTTCTTTTTGTAGAAATTGAGAAGTATATTCTAAAATTTTATACAAATGCAAAAGTTTCAGTAAAATAATTCTAAAATGGAAGAACAAAGTTGTAGAATTTACCCTACTTGGTTTTTAAGACATTTTAATAATACAAAAGTCAGCAAGACAATATAGGTGTAAGGATAGAAATATAAATCAATGATAACAGAATAAAGTCCAGAATTAGACATACATATGCAGTCAACTGATTTTTTGGAATGCTGAGAAAGAAAAGCCTTTTCAACAAATGGTACTTGCATAAGTGGACAATCATATTTTTAAAAGTTAATAAAGAGCCAGCCACAACCCCTTATCTCACAAAGAAAGGCTAAAACTTTTAGGAAAAAAATGCAGGAAGCTTGGGTTCCCACTCTTGGGCTAGACAAAACTTTCTTAGAGAGAACACAAAAAACATAAAACATAAAAGAAAAATTGATAAATTAGACTTCCTCAAAATTTAAAACTTCTGCTATTTGAAAGGTAGCATTAAGAAAATGAAAAGGCAAGCTACATTCTTGGAAAAAAGATTTGCAATACATACATTGACAAAGGACTTATATCCAGAATTGATAAAGAAATTTTACAATGTAATTATAAGCCAACCTAATAAAAATGAGGAAAATATTTTAGCAAACTAACGATGTTATTAAACACATGACTCATAAGCACATAAATGACTTATAAGGACATGAAAATGCTCTCAAATAACTTAAAAATAACTAATAAGCACATGAAAATATGCTCAACATCATTAGCCATCAGGAAAATGAGATTTTTAAACAAGAGACAAGGCCCAGCCTGGCCGTGGGCCCCAGGCCTCTCTGCCTGGGACTCTGCGCCTGCGCCCGCCCAGCGGCTGCCTGCTCTCCCAGCGCGGCCGCGGTCCAGGCTGCAGCACGCCGCCTGGGTGTCTGGGCGATCCATGGGCTGCAGCGAGGGCCGCGATGACAGATTACGGCGAGGAGCAGCGCAACGAGCTGGAGGCTCTGGAGTCCATCTACCCTGACTCCTTCACAGTATTATCAGAAAATCCACCCAGCTTCACCATTACCGTGACATCTGAGGCTGGAGAAAATGATGAAACTGTCCAGACAACCCTCAAGTTTACATACAGTGAAAAATACCCAGATGAAGCTCCCCTTTATGAAATATTCGCCCAGTTAAATCTAGAAGATAATGATGTAGCAGACATTTTAAAATTATTAGCATTACAGGCAGAAGAAAACCTTGGTATGGTGATGATCTTCACCTTAGTGACAGCTGTGCAAGAGAAATTAAATGAAATAGTAGATCAAATAAAAACTAGAAGAGAAGAAGAAAAGAAACAAAAAGAAAGAGAAGCGGAAGAAGCCGAGAAGCAATTATTCCATGGTACTCCTGTTACAATTGAGAATTTCTTAAATTGGAAGGCCAAGTTTGATGCAGAACTCTTGGAAATTAAAAAGAAACGGATGAAGGAAGAAGAGCAAGCAGGAAAAAATAAATTAAGTGGGAGACAACTATTTGAAACAGATCATAATCTTGACACATCTGATATCCAGTTCTTGGAAGATGCTGGAAACAATGTGGAGGTAGACGAGTCTTTGTTCCAGGAAATGGATGACTTGGAGCTGGAGGACGATGAAGATGATCCAGACTACAATCCTGCTGACCGGGAGAGTGACTTGACCGACTGATGGACTATTCCCGTCTGCAGAGAGGCTTGACTGCCACAGCATCTGTGGCTATGCTGAGAGGGTGTTGATTTTCCTTTCTTTTTTCTAAGAAAAAAATAATTTTCAGGAGAATATTCTTCTGATGGCTTTCATCATTGAACTTAATAAATTGATCTTAAAAATTTCAAATATTAAAAAAATAATAATAATAAATAAACTAGAGACACCACTAGAAACTCACAAAATTAAAAAGACAAGGGAAATTCTTGGCAGTCCAGTCATTAATACTCCATGCTCCCAATGCAGGGGGCACAGTTCAATCCCTAATCAGGGAATTAAAATCTCTGCATTCCACAGGGACATCCTAAAAAAAAGACTATCAATACCAAGTGTTGGAGTATCACTAAGGATATAGAACAATTGCAACTCTCATTTCACTGCTGGTAAGGGTGTAAAATGGTACAATTATTTTGGAAAATAGTTTTGCAGTTTCTTACAAAGATAACTTATTCTTAAAATACAAGCCACTAATTCCACTCTTAAGTATTAACACAAGAAAAAAGAAAAAAAAGATTTGTATGTAACATCTCGATTTAAAATTGCCTCTAACTGGAAACAACCCCAATATTTATTAACATGTAAATGTGCAAGATAATGGTAGCAATATACATCCATATAATGTAATATTACTCCCTAATAAAAAGCAATAACCTAAAAAAAAAAAAAAGCAATAACCTTTCATTACCTAGACTATCATGCATGAATCACACACATACACACACACACACAATGCTGAGCGAAAGAATATAGGCACAAAACTACACACTGTTTAATTCTATTTATATGAAGTTCTAAAACAGGCAAAACTATAACTCTTTCTGTAAAACTATACAGAGAGAAGATTAGTTTACTGGGTGCTGAGATTAATTATAAAGGGCAGGAAGAAATTTGGGAGATGATGGAAAGATTTACTTTCATGAAGTTTACAAGGATCTACACATTTGTTGAAACTCACTAAATTCTTCTCTTACAATTGTGTATTTTATCTTATGTAAAATTGTTTTAAAAAATAAGAAAAGCAAAGGACATATATATTTAACACTACTTACGGAGTTAGGGCCCCCAAAAATGAGTGAGAATTTAACAACTGCAGGGGATATTTTCCATGCTGTCTTTGCCATTTCAGAAAAACCAGGGCATATTTCTTCCTGGCAGACAATCTGGAGCAAGAGGGAGGAAGCCATTCCTTGTCATAAAACTTTACATCATCTGATTTCCAATTACCTCATCAATTAGAGAGGAACTTTTAGGAAACCCTCAAGAGCAGAGATCAAAATCAAATCCAAGAGAAACTTTTAATTTATCATGAAAGAAAAATCTCAGAAAATCAACTTGGCTGTGAACAAAAAAGAGTGCACAGGGCCCACATCATACTTTTAATAATCAGACACATTAGAAGTATCTTTTCTGAACATTACAAATCAAAGGTGAGGGCTGTGGCATTTCAGAAAGAAAACTCTAAATCACCTGTGGATAAGAGACTCTTACAACAATCTTTGGCCTTTACCCATCCTCAGAAATCTCAACTACTGAACCTCAACGGGCTTACAGGACAACACCGAGTCAACAGAAACGTAACTGTCAGGATAAAAACAGAATTCCTCCCTTGTGCTGCTTCTTGCAGGAGGTGAGGAATTTCTCTCGCCAGAGAAATTAGAAATTATTCTATCTCCAGTTGACAAATCAGTTGATTTAACAGACTTAAAGCCGATGTACCTGTTTACTTAAGAGTATGATTTCAGGGTCTGATGAAAGTCTTGAGGATTCTAAGCAGAGATGCCAATTATCTTGAAACCAGAGGGAAGAGGGCAGGACACAGCCTATAAAACAATGACAGAGCCATAGGATGTGATGAAAACCAGTTAGAGCCAAATAGGCTCAAGATGCCACACAAGTCAAATTTCACCAAACCTTGAGCCTCACCACACGCTCTCACTTTTTATTATACATCAGCAAGCTAAGTGGCACACCCACCAGCACTAATAACAGTTCCAAGGCCGACCGTTGAAGACCAGAGAGTGGACGGTGGCCCAATTCCTGGAAAGCCCTGCTCTCTGTTCCTACATAGTTGGAATAATCCTCTCACTCACGAATCTATGCCATGTCAGTCCATCAAAAACTAACACACCATATTTTGGGGTCTCTCGCCCTCTGAGATGGCTGAGACTCCATCTATGAAGTGTTCAGTTCACTTCAGTCACTCAGGCGTGTCCGACTCTTTGTGACGCCATGAATCGCAGCAGGCCAGGCCTCCCTGTCCATCACCAACTCCCAGAGTTTACTCAAATTAATGTTCATCGAGTCGGTGAGGCCATCCAGCAATTTCATCCTCTGTCGTCCCCTTCTCCTCCTGCCCCCAATCCCTCCCAGCATCAGGGTCTTTTTCCAATGAGTCAACTCTTCACATGAGGTGGCCAAAGTATTTGAGTTTCAGCCTCAGCATCAGTCCTTCCAATGAACACCCAGGACTGGTCTCCTTTAGGATGGACTGGTTGGATCTCCTTGCAGCCCAAAGGACTCTCAAGAGTCTTCTCCAACACCACAGTTCAAAAGCATCAATTCTTTGGCACTCAGCTTTCTTTATAGTCCAACTCTCACATCCATACATGACTACTGGAAAAACCATAGCCTTGACTAGATGGACCTTTGTTGGCAAAGTAATGTCTCTGCTTTTTAATATGTTGTCTAGGTTGGTTATAACTTTCCTTCCAAGGAGTAAGCGTCTTTTAATTTCATGGCTGCAATCACCATCTGCAGTGCTTTTGGAGCCCCCCAAAAATAAAGTCTGACTGTTTCCACTGTTTCCCCATCTATTTCCCATGAAGTGATGGGACCAGATGCCATGATCTTAGTTTTCTGAATGTTGAGCTTTAAGTCAACTTTTTCACTCTCCTCCTTCACTTTCATCAAGAGGCTTTTTAGTTCCTCTTCACTTTCTGCCATTAGGGTGGTGTCATCTACATATCTGAGGTTATTGATGCTTCCGGCAATCTTGATTCCAGCTTGTGCTTCATCCAGCCCAGCATTTCTCATCATGTACTCTGCATATAAGGTAAATAAGCAGGGTGACAATATACAGCCTTGACGTACTCCTTTTCCTATTTGGAACCAGTCCGTTGCCCCATGTCCAGTTCTAACTGTTGCTTCCTGACCTACATATAGGTTTCTCAAAAGGCAGAGGTGGTCTGGTATTCTCATCTCTTTCAGAATTTCCCACAGTTTATTGTGATCCACACAGTCAAAGGCTTTGGCAGTCAATAAAACAGAAATAGATGTTTTTCTGGAACTCTCTTAATTTTTTGATGATCCAGCAGATGTTGGCAATTTGATCTCTGGTTCCTCTGCCTTTTCTAAAACCAGCTTGAACATCTGGAATTTCACGGTTCATGTATTGCTGAAGCCTGGCTTGGAGAATTTTGAGCATTACTTTACTAGCATGTGAGATGAGAGCAACTGTGCAGTAGTTCGTGCATTCTTTGACTTTGACTTTCTTTGGGATTGGAATGAAAACTAATCTTTTCCAGTCCTGTGGCCACTGCTGAGTTTTCCAAATTTGCTGGCATATTGAGTGCAGCACTTTCACAGCATCATCTTTCAGGATTTGAAATAGCTCAACTGGAATTCCATCACCTCCACTAGCTTTGTTCATAGTGATTCTTTCTAAGGCCCACTTGACTTCACATTCCAGGATGTGTTTCTCTCTAAATAAATCTACTTCTTACCTATCACTTTGTCTCTTACTGAATTCTTTCCACACTGAGACACAAAGAACCTGAGCCTCAGTAGGTCCAGATGCCAGGTGAGTGATTAAAATTAAAAGGTCATGGGGTCAAGTCCCAATCTAGATTTAGGTTCAGTTCAAGTCCCAGCTCATGGGTTCAAGTCTCAATCAGAAGAGCATGATCTCAATTCCAATTGGCTCCCATCACCGACTGGGGACTGTGTGGGGCAAAAAGAGTGGGGCTGGACAGGAGTCAGAGGTCAGAATGATGGCTGTGTCACATGCTGGAGTAGCACCTGCGGAAGTCACTTGACTTCCTGTATTTCATTTTCCTCATTTGCAAAATATGCCTTCCTGGCCCAGGGTCTGTAGAAAAGGAACTGGAACCTGCACACCCAGAGCACACAGCATGCAGCAGGGCTGAGTGTGTGGGCCTCGAGGTCATGGGTGAGGTCAGGGCTGCAGTACCGCAGGGCTGAAGTAAGGAAGGTGGCTCGGAAATGAGGTCCCTTGCCAGGAAATTTCTACAGACCATCCTGTGAATAATCTGCAGATGAGTGTGGCTGGCTTAAAGGATCTGATCAGGTAAACAATCAGTACAACAATTCAGGATCATGGTGAGGAACAAACAAGAGCATAAATGCCTATCACACTGGCTGGCACAAAAGAGCGCTCAGGAAAAAACTTCAGGTGTTTGTTATGGGCTGAATTGTGTCCCTCCACCCTCCATCCTGCTTATTTAACTTATATGCAGAGTATATCATGTGAAATGCTGGGTTGGATGAAGCACAAGCTGGAATCAAGATTGCCAGGAGAAATATCAATAACCTCAGATATGCAGATGACACCACCCTGATGGCAGAAAGCAAAGAAGAACTAAAGAGCCTCTTGATGAAAGTGAAAGAGGAGAGTGGAAAAAGTTGGCTTAAAACTCAACATTCACAAAACTAAGATCATGGCATCTGGTCCCATCACTTCATGGCAAATAGATGAGGAAACAATGGAGACAGTGACAGACTTAATTATTTTGGGCTCCAAAATCACTGCAGATGGTGACTGCAACCATGAAGTTAAAAGACGCCTGCTCCTTGGAAGAAAAGCTATGACCAACCGAGACAGAATATTAAAAAGTAGAGACATTACTTTGCCAACAAAGGTCTGTCTAGTCAAAGCTATGGTTTTTCCAGTAGTCATGTATGGATGTGAGACTTGGACTATAAAGAAAGCTGAGTGCCAAAGAACTGATGCTTTTGAACCGTGGTGTTGGAGAAGATCTTGAGAGTCCCTTGGACTGCAAGGAGATCCAACCAGTCAATCCTAAAGGAAATCAGTCCTGAATATTCACTGGAAGGACTGATGCTGAAGCTGAAACTCCAATACTTTGGCCACCTGAAGGACTCATTGGAAAAGACCCTAATGCTGGGAAAGATTGCAGGCAGGAGGAGAAGAGGATGACAGAGGATGAGATGGTTGGATGGCATCACCGACTCAATGGACACAAGTTTGAACAAGCTCCGGGAGTTGGTGATGGGCAGGCAAGTCTGGTGTGCTGCAGTCTATGGAGTCACAAAGAGTCAGACATGACTGAGCGACTGAACTGAACCCTCCACCCCAAAAATTCATATGCTGAAGAGACAATCCTAGTATTTACCTCAGAATATGACTGCTTTAGGAGATTAAGCTGTTAAAGAGGATTTAAATTAAAATGAGACCATTCGGGTGGGCCCCAATCCAATCTGACTGTGTCCTTATAAGAAAGAATTTTGACACCCAGAGACACCAAGGATTTGCAAGAAGAAAGGGAAGGCCACATGAGGACATCATGACAAGACAGTTGTATGAAGCCATGGGGACAGGCCTCAGAAGAACCAGACCTGACGGCATCCTGATCATGGACTGCTCAGTCTCTGGAGCTATGAGAAAATTAATTTCTGTTGTATAAGCCATCCAATCTCTGCTGTTTTGTTATGAGCGCTCTAGCAAACTAATACAGTGTTAACACAAACTGAGTCAAAAAGATGAGCTACCTGTTCAAGTAATGGGGAGTATGTATTTGTAAAAAAAAAATATGAGAACCAAAAAAGCCACTTTCTCACTCACACGTGGATTCTGTAACAACAACAACAAAACAACAATGGAAAGAATATTTGCTAATGTTCCGATCAATAATACGCTAAATGACACACAAACATTCTTTAGAGTGTTCCTAATACTTAATGTCTGCTCTCTAGGGAGTAGTCTAAGGCACGAAAAGATAAGGATGGAGGATGAAATCCAAGCATTTCCCTATGATAAACTGATGATATTCTAGAACTTTCTGGGAGTTGGAGTGCAAGCATGACCCCCTGAGCCAAATTGCTACGTTCTCCACGATGCCCCCACTACCCTCAACAGGTTTGCCTAATGGTCCAAAGATACATGCTAGATGGCTTTAGGGGGAAATCTGAATGTCCTCTTCATTTTAATCAATAGAACAATGAACACAGGTTGTTCTGCCTGATGAATCAAGAAAAAAGAACACAAAGCAACAAATGTCCTCCTTTTAAGAATAAGGTGAATTTTGGAATTCAAAACTAGGTAGATTTTATGCTGGCAGCATCCTAGAACAGAATTCTTTCTGCTTTGAATGGCAGGCTTTTAAAAGGGAACAGGGAAAGAAAATGGGACAATTAGGCAGAGAAAGACCCCACTGAGAAAAGAGAAGATAAACAGCGGGTGGCCTCCTTGCTCCAAGGCTGCAACTCCTTCAGGTTTCTCTCCGAGGAGGGATTAGGGAGGGGTGGGGAGTAGGAAAGACGTCACAGATTGTCCCAGTGCAGTGGCAGTCCTGGGTCGCTTGAGACAGCTCCCTTGGGGGAGAAACGTCTGCTTCTTGTGCTCCTGCTCTGACTGTGCCCCCGGCTCTCTAATCATGCGCATCAACATAGGCAGAACCACGAAGGCATCTGGCATTTTCCAAATCAAGTGGGGCCAGTGAAAAAGCCACCTATCTATCATCTGTCCAGCCTGCGGGATAACTTATTTCTGTGAACCTAAGGGATATTCCTTCAGGGTAACACAGGTGACAGAAGAATACAAATGACCTGTTTACAGATGTCAGGGCTGAACAGAGCAGCTGGCTAGGTGGACAGCATAAAATGTTGACAGATTTTAATATCTTGCTGTCTAGCCATGGGAGTGTGTACACTGACTTGAGTGAGACACCCACGACCTTGGAGGGGCATCTGCTTTGTCTCTCAGTCTACAAACAAAATAAACTTTAGTTAGCTATATAGAATAGAATGTATCAACCACTTATATTTTCATTCCTCAACAAGTGATTGTGGAGAGGCAACCACGCCAAGCACTGGACTAAGTGCAAAGGAATAAATCATGAATAATTCCAGCGACTCCCCCTGCCCATCCTCTTGCAGTGACTAAGAAACAAGCCAACATTCCTGAGGACCCTACGGTCTTAGAGATACAGTAGGAGAATCTTCCCTTGTTGAGGAGGAGAGTGGGGCAGGTTTAATGTATCTGAAACACTCTAGAAAGGGAGACTTTTTCAATATGAATTTATTTATTTTGTTGCAATTAGTTGTGGCACATAATATCTTCAGTCTTCGTTGAGGCAGGTGGAATTTTCAGTTGTGGCCTGCCAACTCTTAGTTACAGCATGTGGGACCTAGTTCCCTGACCAGGGATCGAACCCGGGACCTCTGCATTGGGAATGTGGAGTCACAGCCACTGGACGACCAGGGAAGTCCTACGGCTGCTTAAAGTATTGAATCAGCAAAAAGATGGTCACCAATCTGTTCAGGGTTGGCAGAAATTTCAAGATATTTTTCTTCCTTTTTTCCTTTTATATAATGTTTGGATTTTCTACAATGGGCTTGAATTATTTATTTAACTAGAAAGATAGTCTGTGTTTACTCATCCTAAAATTATTGGATTGGACTAATCAATTCTTGCCACCATCATCCTCCCCCAGCCCCCAAACACACACACCTATACACAGCTTCTCTCTTCTGTTATCTCAAGATGATCAGTAACACAGGGAGAATAAAGTTACATTTTCCTTGAAGTCTCAGTTTAGGGTGAGTAAGTTTGCCACCACGTCTGTATCCCAGAGCCACACCGGTAACTCCAGAGCCTCTCTGCTTGTTGACTCACCACACCTTTTGTCCCTCAGAGACAAACAATCCTGTGCTTCGTAATTTCCCACAGGTTTGACATGCTCTTCTATCTGGTCCTTATTTATCTTTCCCACTGTTAACTTGTTCTCTTTATTGAGATAAAGATTCATAATGTCTTAAAAGAGAGGGTACAGATTCAACAACGGTTTCCTTTGTTTCTTTTGTCATTTCTACATGAATTCAGTCAAAGTCGGTTCCTACTCAACATGCTTAGCAACCTTTAACTGAGTTGCCGATGACATTCAATAAGCCAAAGGCAGGACTCCAAACAAAGAGGTGGAGCTAATTAAACAAAGAGGGTCTCATTTAATAGTCTCTCCGTAGACTCACTGGAAGCAGTAAGTCAGTCCCTCGGGAACAAAGTTTAAACAAATCAAAGAGAGTTCTCAAAATACAAACGACAGTAAGAAGAAATGGAAGAAGAAGATGAACTTTCCCTCTGGAGAGGCAGGGTGGAGTGGGAGATACCAGAAATCAGCAGAGCAGGTGGGCCCTGACTTCCAGGGGCTGAAGGCTGAGTCCGTCCCCTCAGGCAATGGTGGCCACCCCACCTCCAGGCTGATGAGCCCTTCTCTGCAGGGCTGCTGTCGGGTTCTTTAATCACCTCCCCCAGTTTTCCAGGGGTGGAATGGCAGAGACCTGTGACACTCAGGCTCAAGACCATAAGCAGCTAATTTTGGCTGGAGAATGCTGTTCTTCTAGATTCTCATTAGAAATTACTTCTTCCACAACCCAAATCGCAACTTGCCTCTTTGCCACCCATTTTATGTTACGTGGCTTTTCCCCTTTGACTCCAAATGTTACTTACCTGTAAGAACACAAAGCCTCAAAAGCTTCTCAGACAGGAGTGCTTTTCGCCTCCCAGAAATGTATGGCTATGTCTGGAGACATTTTGGTTGCCACTAGCATCTTGTGGGTAGAAACCAGAGACACTACTAAACATACTACAGTGCTTGGGACTACCCCAACAAGCAGAGAATTATTCAGCCCCAAATGTCCACAGAGACAAGGTGGAGGGGTCTGCTCTGGAGGAAGATCAGCTTTGGGGGGCCCTTTCAGGCTCCTCGAGAGGAGGCATTCTAGAACCCAGCCTTCCATTCCACTAGCCAGACATCCTCCTCTTTAAAAAATAAAATTATGGAATTGAAGAACATAAATATTAAAATGGCCTCATTACACAGACGAGGAAGTTGAGGGCCCAAGGGAAGATGCAGCTTTCTCAAGATCAAACAATGAGGCTGGGTTGTCTGGAAACTAATGTCCTATTACAGCAAAACCTGCCATTGCTCTATCTGGCAGGCATTTTATTTTGCAAAGGAAACTAGGTTAGCCTGACCATACCTTCTGCACAGTTCTGCCCTGTGTCCTTCTGTTGTCTTCAACAGACAATTCAATTTCATTCTTCAGGCAGATTTCTGAATTATTTTAATTGATTTGATGCCTGTATCTTCCTCTACTATAGAAAACACAGTTGTCATCCCTGGTATACCTGGATTATACTACTTCATTTAATTGTTTATTACCTCCCAAGGCAACATTTTCACTAGACTGATTCTTGCACAATAGGACATCCAGTGACATGGTGTAGCACTGTGTCTTTGAGCTTCAGTTTGGGAGTGACACAAATTTGGGTTCAGCATTTTGCCAGTCAATCTCCTTTTCAGTTGTTGTGATAGAAGCTCACACTATCTTATCTAAAAAATGCAATTGTCTGACTCATTTATTTGGGAAGTTCATGGTTATTACTGGCTTCAGGAAAGGATGGATTTGAGGATTCAAACAATGTCTCAGAATTTGTTTTCCCTTTCTCTGTTTTCTTCTATGGACTTTATTTAAACTAAGACTCTCTCCCCATGTAATAAAGATGACCCTCTAAACCTTAGTTTCAGGAACTCAGAGTCCATACCTTTGGCCTCTTTGTTCCAGCATCCAAATCAGTCACCAGAAAGGTCTCATTTAACCACACCTGGCAAAGGAGTTGGGGAGCTCCTTTGTTCATCAGGTTTATAACAATCACTTCAAGTGGGGAAAGGGGACCTTAAAGAAAGGAAGCGTTCAGAAGCAGAGAAAATATTAATAGTTTATTCAATTTAATAAATGTAGACATCTCTCTCTCTGTTTGTCCCTGCCTCTCTGACTCTCTGTCTCTCTGTCTCTCTGTCTCTGTCTCTGTCTGTCTCTCTCTCTCTCTCTATATATATATATATATACACACACACACACACATATAAAGAGATCCTGGTTCGATCCCTGAGTAGGGAAGATCCCCTCAGGAGGGCATGACAACAGACTCCAACATTCTTGCCTGGAGAATCCCATGGACAGGCTCGCACAGAGTCAGACACAACTGAAGCAACTTAGCATGCACACATATATTTATACACACACATGCTGTGAAACTATCACTTCACTCAAGATAATGAACATATCCTTTCTCTCCAAATAAGTTCCTTCGTGTCCCTTTGCAATTCTTTGTCTCACTTCTTCCCACTTTATTCCATCCCTCTCCCCAGGCAACAAATAATCGGCTTTTTGTCACTACAGATTATCATTTCCAATTGCTAAATTTTAAATAAATTGAATTATACGGTATGTCTTCTTTTCTGTCTGGCCTCTTTCACTCAGCATAATTATTTTGAAATGTATCCCTATCATGGTACACATGAATACTTCCTTTTTGTAAGTAAGTGGTATTCCATTGTAAGAATGTCCTACAAGTTGTTTATCCACTCCCTACTGATAGAAGTTTTGGTTGTTTTTAGTTTGGGGCTGTACTGGGTTAAATTGAGTTCCCCAAAGACAAGCTTGGGTCCTAAGCCCCAGTACATGTGAATGTGAACATATCTGGAAATAGGGTATTTGCAGATGTTATCAAGCTAAGGATTTGGGGATGCCATCTTTCTGGATTTAGAGTGGATCCTAAATCCAAAAACTGGTGTCATAAAAGATATTTGAGACATACAGGGAAGAAGGTCATGTAAACATAGAAAAGAGCGGAGTTATGCAGTTACAAAGCAAGGAATATCAACAGCCATCAGATGCTGGAAGAGATAAGGAAAGATTCTCCTCTCAAGGCTTTAGAGGGTATGACTCTGCTAATATCTTGATTTCAGGACTCTGGCCTCCAGAACTGTAGAAGGATGCATTTGTGTTGTTTTTAGCCACAGGTGCATTGTAATGTGTTGTGGCAGGCCTAAGAAACTAACATGGGGCTCTTACAAATAAAGCTGCTAAAATTCTTGAACAATCTTTTGGGTCATTATATGTTTTCATTTCTCTTTAATAAATACCTAGGAGTTGAATGCTAGGTGATATGGTAAGTATATATTTAATATTCTTAGAAACTGACAAACTGTTTTCCCAAGTGGTTGTATCATTTTACATTCTGCTCAATAGCATATAAGCATTTCAGTTTCTCCATACCCCTAAAGATACTTAGCATGGTTAGTCTTTTTAATTTTAGTAATAAATAGGTCCACATTATTGTGGTTTAGGTTTGCATTCCCTTAATTATTAATGATATTTAGCATTTTTTCATGGACTTTTAACTATGCCACACTTTTTTTGATGAAGCGCTGTTTCAAATCTTCTGCCCATTTTTACTGCAATTTCTTATGTTCTTGGGATTTTTATATCTCTACATACAGATCCTTTATCAGATATGTGATTTACAAGATTGTGTTCCATTTTGTGGCTACTCTTATCATCCACGATGTCTTTATATAATCAGTAGGTTCTAATTTTGATAAAGTTTAAATTCCCAATATTTTCTCTCATGGATTATATTATTAGTGTCATGTCTAAAAGAAATATCCCTAATTCAATGTCACAAGTATTTCTTTCTTGCATGTTTTTTTTTTAGTTTTCTAGTTTGTGGTTTTATAGTATGTGCTAAATTTTTATACAGTTCAGGGTTCATTTGTTTTGCAAATGCATATCCAATTTTCCCCATACCAGGTGCTGAAAGCCTATCCCTTCACCATTGACTTTCAAAGTGACCACATATGTAGGAGTCCATTTCTAGATTCTATCCAGTTTCATTGATTTATTGGTCTACCATCATGTAATATCACACTATCTTGATTATTATACATTTTAATAAGATTTGGAGTCAAGAAGAAGCTCTCTCACTTTCTTTTTTATTTTGACTATTCTACATACCTGCATTGCTTTTCTACATTAATTTTAGAAACAACTTGTCAGTTACTACAGAAAAATTGTGCTGATATTTTGAATGAGATTGCATTGAACATACAGACTGATTTTAGGAGAATGGCCATATAAAAAAAATTGTATCTTTTTATTCACAAACATGGCATATCTCTCAATTTGTTTAGATCTTTTTAAAATTTCTCTCAGCGATGTCTTGTAGTTTTGCACACACAGATCTTACACGACCTTTGTCCATGTGATCCCTAAGCATTTGATGTCTGTCATGCAAAGCTGAGTGGTATTTTTTAAATGTTAACTTACATTTTTTCCTTGTATTAATGTATTTACAGTAATACAGTTGATTTCCATAAATTGATTTTAGATTGTACAACCTTGTTAAACTCACTTTTTACTTCTAGTTGCTTTTTTGAGATTTCATAGTTTCCTTATTAGAAGATCATGCCATATGTGAATAAAGACAGTTTTTACCTGGTGGTTCAACTGGGGAAGAATTTGCTTTCAAGCACATTCAGGCTGTTGGAAGAATTCGTTTAGCGATCACCTTTAGCTGTAAGAGGTCACTTCTAATTCCTTACTTCATGGGCTTCCTCAACATGATTTCTTACTTTATCTGGTCAACAAGAATAGCCACAGTGAGTCTTTTTGGAAAAGAGACTTATATCATTTAACATAACAAGACTGACATCCTGAAACCTCAGGGGAAGCAGGTTATACAAAAATATAAACACTAGAAAGCAGATCACACAGGGTCTGCCTACCACAGATTGTGACATGGGGTAGTAGTACCCTGGCTAAGTGTTTTGTGCTTGGGCATAGGGCAGGTAATGGGGTGGGGGGGTGTGCATGGGTATCTGTTCCTTTCTTTCTCAAGCAGAAGAGAATAATCAGGCCCTCTATACAATCATCAATTCTGTTTACAATTTTCACCTCCCTGTTTCATAAGTCAACATACGCGATGGTTAGTTTTATGGGTCAACTTGGCTAGGCTATCAGACCCCGTTATTTAAGCAAACACTAATCTCAGTGATGCTGAGAAAGTACTTTGTAGATGTGGTTAACATTTATAAATCAGCTGACCTTATATTAAATGAGATTACCTTCCATAATGTGGGTGAACTTCATCCAACCAGTTGAAAGTCTTAAGAACAAAAACAAATTTCCAAAATAAGAAATTCAGCATCAACTCCTGTCTGATTTTCAGCCTCCCAGTCTTCTCTACAGATTTCAAACTTTACAGACTTCACAACTACATGAACCAATTCCTTAAAATAAATCTCTCAATATATATATTCAGTTCAGTTCAGTCACTCAGTCGTGTCCGACTCTTTGCGACTCCATTGAATCACAACACGCCAGGCCTCCCTCCCATCACCAACTCCCGGAGTTTACCCAAACGCATGCCCATCGAGTCAGTGATGCCATCCAGCCATCTCATCCTCTGTCGTCCCCTTCTCCTCCTGTACCCAATCCCTCCCAGCATCAGGGTCTTTTCCCATGAGTCAACTCTTCACATGAGTTGGCCAAAGTATTGAAGTTTCAGCTTCAACATCAGTCCTTCCAATGAACACCCAGGACTGATCTCCTTTAGGATGGACTGATTGGATCTCTTTGCAGTCCAAGGGACTCTCAAGAGTCTCCTCCAACACCACAGTTCAAGAGCATCAATTCTTTGGTGCTCAGCTTTCTTATATACCCTATTGGTTTTGTTTCTCCGGAGAACTCTAACACAGCATACACTGGTTGACAATTTTCATCTACGGTTAGTTTCCTCTTCTTTCTTTTCACTTTTGTGGATTTGCAACTCTCTAATGCCCCTTTACTATTGTTTTAATGGAGTCTTACACGGAAAACTATAATACGACTCTGTGCTCAATCTTAAAGTGGATATCAAGATATATTTTACTTGCTTAGGTAAAATTTGAACCTCTAATGCACATAGGACTACATACATGCTTTTTAAAAATATGTCTCTTTAGATTTTTCTTAAAATAATGCTATTTATATGTAAAACGTAAAGGAAAAAGGAAAAGATTCATACAAGTTGTGGAATTGCAATTTCCAAATAAATTTCTTTAACATTTATGTAGGAAAACCAAGAGAGAGAAGCACAGATAGTTCTTAGGTACCAAAATTCATTCAGAGAGGTCAGCTATAATCAGGCAGAAGCAGATGGCTACTTTGGTCTGTTCTGATGAGATACCCTGAGGAAATTTCATTTTCTTGACTCTTCATACAAAAAGCCAAGAAATTTGCAGCAGTTTTTCTACCTGCACAATGTATTTACAAGTGAGCATGAGAGTGTTAAAAAGCAAGCCATCAACTAGACTAGACAATTAACCCAGCCACTGCGGCTAGTGTGCAGGTGGAGACAGGAAAGCATTTGGTGGTCAACAGGGAAAAGTGAACATTACTAAATAACTGCAAGATGACTTTACTATTACAAGCAGGCATGGCTTTTCTCTACCTGTTGAAGTGTAAAAATTAACATATATATAAGCCCTTTCACTGCATTAACACAGAAAAAAGAAAGCTGCGTATCTATAACAGCTGTGACAGGTACGTTGGCAGGCACAGAAGAAAATCACACTTCTATTTCAGGATTATATGGCTCTGGGTAGGAAACAACAAGAAAAGAAGTAACGACCCAAGTACTTGGGTACATGTTCATAAAAATTTTAAGTCTCAAAATCCAGTAATTATTGAGACACTGAAATTTTGTGCAATATTAATAACACTAGTATTAAGTTTCTTCTATATGCTTCTAAGTGATTTTCATGTACCATCATGGCGACTTCTTATCTCTAATCTCTTTTGCTGCAGACTCTCCCTAGCGTAAAAGGTCTCAATGGAGTATGCTTATCAGACCAAACCAAGTCCCATTTTATTGGTCCTGTTTCATTCCTGCTTCAACTCTAGAGACATCATAATATGACTGCCATTCTCCCATTGTACTTTATTTTATCTTAAACTTCCATTAATCCTATCCACTTGAGTTCACACACAGAGACATATACCTTTAACTCTTTCCCCTATTCAGCTTCAGTCTTTCCTAGCCTCCATTACAATCCTTTCCAGACTGATCCTTTCACATCAACTTAAGCCTGAGCTTCCTGTGACAACAGTTACTCTTTTGGTTCCCCATAAGGGAACGGTGACTTTATTTACTATTAAAGCACAGCTGATTTACAGTGTTGTGTTACTTTCAGATATACAGCAAAGTGATTCAGTTGTGTGTGTTCTTCTCCAGATTCTTCCCCCTCACACTGTTCTTGTTGTTCAGCCTCTAAGTCATGTCTGACTCTCTGTGACCCTATGGACTGCAACACGCCAGGCCTCCCAGTCCTTCACTGTCTTCCAGAGTTCGCTCAAACACAAGTCCATTGAGTTGGTGATGTCAACCAACCATTTCATCTTCTGTCACCCACTTCTCCTCCTGCCCTCAATCTTTCCCAGCATCAGCATCTTTTCTAATGAGTCAGCTCTTCACATCAGGCGACCAAAGTACTGGAACCTCAGCTTCAGCATTAGTCCTTCCAATGAATATTCAAGGTTGATTTCCTTTAGGATTGACTAGCTTGATCTCCTTGCTGTCTAAGGGACTCACAAGAGTCTTCTCCAGCACCACAATTCGAAAGCATAAGTTCTTTGGTGCTCAGCCTTATGGTCCACCTGTCACATTCATACCTACCTACTGGAAAAACCATAGCTTTGAGTACACGGACCTTTGTGGGCAAAGTGATGTGTCTGCTTTTTAATATGCTGTCTAGTTTTGTCATAGCTTTTCCTCCAAGGAGCAAGTCTCTTGTAATTTCATGGCTGCAGTCCCTGTCTGCAGTGATTCCGGATTCCAAGAAAACAAAATCTGTCACTGTTTCCATTGTTTCCCCATCTATTTGCCATGAAGTGATGGGACCAGATGCCATGAACTTGGTTTTTTGAATGCTGGGTTTTAATGTTGAGCTGGTATGTGTCAATGTTAGTTGTTCAGTTGTGTCCAGCTCTTTGTGACCCCATGGACTGTAGCCTGACAGGCTCTTCTGTCCATGGAATTTACCAGGCGAAAATACTGGAGTGGGTAGTCTTTCCCTTCTCAGGGAATCTTTCCAGCCCAGGGGTTGAACCCAAGTCTCCAGCACTGCAGGCAGAATCTTTACCATCTGAGCCACAAGGGAACTCCTCTGTTCCCTCATTTGTTAATATAAAATATTGAATATATTTCCCTGTGCTATACACTAGGTCCTTGCTGGTTATCTAAGTCCTTGTGTGTTACCTACACACAGCAACATACATATGCTAATCCCAACATCCTAATTTATCCCACTCTCCTTTACCCCACTGGTAACCACAAGTTTGTTTTCTCTGTCTGTAGGACTAATTCTGATTTGTTTGTATTAATGAATTCATTTATATCATTCATTTTTTTAAGATTACACATATAAGTGATATCATATGATACCTGTCTTTGTCTAGCTTACTTCATTTAGCATGATAATCTTTAGGTCCACCCATGTTGCTGCAAATGGCATTATTTTATTTTCTCACAGCTGAGTAAAATTTCATTGTGCGTCTGTGTGTGTGTATATATATATACATACCACATTTTCTCTATCCATTCATACATCAAAGGCCATTTAGGTTGCTTTCATGTCTTGGCTATTCAAAATAGTGCTGCTATGAACACTGGTGTGAATATCTCTCTTTGAATTATGGTTTTATCTGGATATATCCCATCACTTCATGGCAAACAGATAGGGAAACAGTGGTTGACTTTATTTTTTGGGGGGCTCCAAAACCACTGCAGATGGTGACTGCAACCATGAAATTAAAAGACACTTGCTCCTTGGAAGGAAAGTTATGACCAACCTAGACAGCATATTAAAAAGCAGAGACATTACTTTGCTAACAAAGGTCCATCTAGTCAAGGCTATGGTTTATCCAGTGGTCATGTATGGATGTGAGAGTTGGACTATAAAGAAAGCTGAGCACTGAAGAATTGATGCTTTTGAACTGTGGTGTTGGAGAAGACTCTTGAGAGTCCCTTGGACTGCAAGGAGATCCAACCAGTCCATCCTAAAGATCAGTCCTGGGTATTCATTGGAAGGACTGATGCTGAGGCTGAAACTCAAATACTATGGCCACCTGATGTGAAGAGCTGACTCCTTAGAAAAGACCCTGATGCTGGGAAGGACTGAAGGCAGGTGGAGAAGGGGATGACAGTGGATAAACTCCAGGAGTTGGTGACGGACAGGGAAGCCTAACGTGCTGTAGTCCATGGGGTCGCAAAGAGTCGGACATGACTGAGAAACTGAACTGAACTGATGCCCAAACAATTACTCTTAATAGTTACAACTGAACTGATTACTATAATAAGCACCCTTATAATTTGGATTATGGTGGTTCACACCTATTTCTTTATTGGTGAACCTGACAAGGATTCCTTGATTGCCCAAAATATTACTAGTAAATTGTATTCACGTGTAAGGCTTGTCTCTGTTAATAAGCCAGCCAGTGAGAAGACACATGAGACAATCAGAGAAAGTCATAAAACAATAAGATGTGCTGAGTTTAATATAATTTTCCTTTTGAAAATCTTCTACTACCACCTGTACTCATATCTTCTCCTGAATTCCTATAGACTATTTTTCCCCTCTTGTTCCATTCTTATATATGTTAATTTTTCTGTAGATACTTCCTTTACCTTCTATTTATTCTGTCTAGTTCAGTGAGGTATAAGATCTCATCAAAGTGGATCAGCACTACATTGCTCACCCAGTAATAGACCCTCAGTGAATATGCTGGGAATCAGCAGATATATAAAGAATGATGGAGTTATGTCTTTAGTTCCTGTTTCTTTTTTGGATGTCTTTAGGAGGCAGAAAGAGAGAGAGCAGGTGCCAATTCTGGTCCTGGCTCTGAGCAAACTGTAAGCCCACATGTATGGTGACTGAGTATTTTACTGAACAGTATGTAAATTGGGATTTTTAAAAGTCCTGTGCCATTATTTCCTTCTTCTATACTCCATGGTGGAATCTGTAAGAACATCACTCAAATAACAGTGAAAATAAAGGACTTGGGGACTCAAACCATATCCTTAAATATCCCAATATGACTTACTATTGTAGCAACTAAAATTCTGGGCCTCCCTGGTGCCTCAGTGGTAAAGAATCCAGCTGCCAATGCAGGAGACTCGGCTTCAAACCTTGGTCAGGAAAATACCCTGGAGAAGAAAATGGCAACCCACTCCAGTATTTTTGCAGGGAAAAATCCTAGAACAGAGGAGCCTGGCAGGCTATAGTCCATGGGGTCCCAAAAAGTCGGACATGAGTTAGTGACTGAGCATGAGCACCTAAAATTCTAATTAAAGTCTAACAAGTAAAAAAAATAAATAAATAAATAAATAACTATAGTCCCTGCCTTTCCCTGTTTTTTTCTTTTTACACACTGTAGGAAATATACCATGTTACTTAAAACATTATGACACTAGACTTTTATTTTTGATTTGGACCATTAAATCCTTTTCTGTTTTGATGTTACCACAGTTAAGAACATTTAAATACAGACTTGCTCTTGGAGTTTATAAGAGAGAGGTGTGATGACTGCAAATATGCCAATATTCCTGCTCTGGCTTGAACTCTCTGGTGATGGAATCAAACCTAGCCCCCCGTGGCCTAAGGTCAACCTGGTTATAAGCTAGGAATGCCCAGGATAGTGCTCAAGAGCAAAAGGTGCTGCCAGGCAGCCCATGCAGACTATCTCTGGGTGGAATCTGGATAGGGAAATTAGAGAGATAGCCAAGGGGTGGGTAGTGAAAAGAACAGAAATATAAAAAGACAAGCAGAAACCAAAGAAAGGAGCATAGTCACACATACACAAAGTCACATAGTCGCTGGACCACAGAACAACTGTGGGTCTTCAAACACAACTGTTCCTGTTCTGTGTTTCCTAGACAGTTCAATCACTCTTCATGCCACTCATCGCATTGTAACCCCATTGCTGGAGGTGTCTATAATCTCCTGACCAGCGCAGGGCTTAAACCAACACACTCTTTCCTATTGTCATTCGTTGTTGTTCTTGACTCTCAGATCTGATAAAAACTTACAAGTGCCCTGCAGTGGATACTGTTAGTCACTACTTGACATCTATTCCCATCTGCAGCCTTCTTTATTTATAGAAAACCAAGATGTGAAAAGGAATTGCCTAGGAGGCTTCCAAGTTTTCTGGTTCCTAAGAAAAAGCTACAGAAAGATACATTCTCCTCTTCTTCTGGTTGCTGGCTTGTCTGAGAATGAAGTTGACACTGAAGGAAGCAAAAAGAGGGAGGACAGACCGGGTGCCTGGTGACATGCCTAAGCCATTAAATCAATGTAAAGCCAACTCTCCTCCTAGACTTGCCAATATTCAAGATAAAAAATCTTTTATGTTTAAACCCTTTTGAGTTGGATTTCTATTACCATGTAAAATATGTAGTTGGAGTTTGGCATTTCTCCTTTTTATCAGTTGAAGATTTCTTAAAAATAAGATGATGGGAACATTTGGGGTAGGGGGAAGGGTACCACTGGATTTTTCCTACGATGGAGAAAATTGTCAATAGTTGACCCTGGCATCCTATCTCCAGACCTGACACTTCATCCTCACTGTGCCAAGAAAGAAAAGTCAGTCCTCTGGTCCATAACATGTCCTTTGGCCTGAGGCTCCAGGGCAAGCACCAGAGTTGGAGGCCTAAAGTACAAGAAGCCCTCAAGAGGACCAATGTCCACCCACCACATCTCTCCTGGTTCCTGGTCATCCACTTAGATCTTCAACCCTGGGACTCAAAGTAGGGATGTTAAATTCAAGTGACATGAGAGCCCAGAGAAAGGGGACATTTCAAGGTCTCTTAGTCATGTACACTTCAGTGTGAATGATTTTATGATGTTTTCTTCAAACCGAGTTTTCCTATGGGAGAGAGAAAAACCAAAAAGGAGAAGGGGAAGGAAATAAAGTTTCTGGTAAAGGCAAAGTTTTAGTCTAATAGGGGCAACATAAAAAAATAAATGCACAGATTGAGTGGCTTCAGTTCAGTTCAGTTCAGTCGCTCAGTCGTGTCCGACTCTTTGTGACCCCATGAATCGCAGCTCGCCAGGCCTCCCTGTCCATCACCAACTCCCGGGGTTCACTCAAACTCATGGCCATCTAGTCGATGATGCCATCCAGCCATCTCAGCCTCTGTCGTCCCCTTCTCCTCCTGACCCCAATCCCTCCCAGCATCAGGGTCTTTTCCAATGAGTCAACTCTTCGCATGAGGTGGCCAAAGTACTGGAGTTTCAGCTTCAGCATCAGTCATTCCAATGAACACCCAGGACTGATCTCCTGTAGGATGGACTGGTTGGATCTCCTTGCATGGCTTAGACATCTTAAATTTAATTTGTCACAGTTCTGGAGGCAAGAAGTCAGTAGGTTTCCTTTCTTATGAGGCCTCTCTCCTTCCCTGGCAGATACCTGCCTTTTCCTGCGTCCACACAGGGTTGTTACTCTGTGCGTGTGGTCCCTCCTGTCTCTTTACATATCCAAATTTTCTCTTCCTCCAAGGACACCAATCACATTGGATTAGGGCCCACCCTAAGGGCCTCATTTTAATTTACTTGCCTCTTTAAAGGTCCAGTCTCTAAATACAGTCACATGCTGAGGTTGTAGAAGTTACAGCTTCAACACATGAACGGGGTGGGGCACAGTGAGGCGGGCACAGTGCAGCCCACAGCAGGGATGGGGTTTGTGATACCACCTGGGCACCGAGAGACTACTGGTTCCCTGGAACATTTAGGAAATCTGTGCACATGTGGTAGGTGAGAGCCCAGGGGAGCTGGCCCAAGGACCCTCAGTGGTGGCCTTGCCCAGGCCGAGCTCAAAGGGCTGCGCTTTTCTCACTGTCTGTACTGTTCCCTGCATGCCCATCTCCCTGGTCCTTCCAAAATGGAATCAGCCTCCTGGTTCAGAACCACATGAGTTACTATCAATTCATGGTTTTTAACAACAGACACCAACAGGCTTGCTGGATTTCCACACATGTTTAAAAGCCATGGGCTTATTCCCCGACTGGCCAGAGTGCTGAATGCCATTAAAAATATCAGAGTCTGAGGACGCCCGTGGTCAAAGTCAAACAGGTTTTATCTCCACATGCTGGGCAGTGCTGCTTCCCTGAATATTTATCAAAGCAGACAAGCAACATTCAATCACATGGATCTCCGCGTCTGAAAATCTCTCTTCTGTGCCAGCAACCAGGTGGGATTTCTACCAAAGATTCCTCTTGCACAACAGGCTGACCTTGAACTCCATGCATTTTAGGAAAAGCAGTGGGGTGTTTCTTGTTGACCAACCAAAGTAAACATTTCCAAAACCCGTCGCCGTCTGTCACACTGGGACTCCAGGTGCTGTCTCGTGGAAAACTGGCAATTAGTCATACATGAAAACAGAGCAGGAGGAGAGCTGTGTTTCTAGTGATTATTTTCCAATTTTGGAACACTTAATGTTATCATCTATATTATATTTGCTGAGCTGCATTTTTTCCTCTTGGGTTTCCCATTGTGTTTACTTCCTAGCCTAACTGGGCTTGGTACACACAGGAAATCTCTGCCTGTCAGCCTCAGGTGGTAGAAAGGAGGAGATGCCCTCAAGAGCAGCAGGGAGCTGGGCTCAAGGCAGGCAGCCATTCGTGGGCTTCCTCCAGGCTCTGTCTTCCTCTTCTCCAACTCTGCTTCACACAGTCTTTTTGCAGGTCTGTCTGACACTATGCTGTGAGCCACATATATAGCCCCCTGGCAGTACCCTCCCCCTGCCCCAATCCCAGCTTCTTTGCCATCATGAGATGTTTGAACACCTGGTGACAAATTTACCATGATGCTGGGCTTTCAAAATGATCCGCAACTTCATTTGCAAGGAGCCAGTTTTCAGAATGCTTCTTTCTGGCAAGCTCCACATTAACGTCTCCAGAGGTTTCTCTGTCTATTCCCAGTGCATGTGTTGGCAGGGAAGATAAAGCCTGAATGTATCCCTGTGCCTCCAGGGACGCATTCTGTCTCCCGTAGCCTCTCCAGCTTTCTGTGAGTGAGCAATGGGATAAGGACGTTCCAACTGATGGCTCTAGATGGGGAGAAAGAGCACCCTCACCCCCAGGCTGGAAATTCTAATTTTCAATTATGTAATCAGCAAATTCAGTAGAGTGGAGGTCAGAATGTCGCAAAACAAGCAGGGTCCCTGGGTACCTCTTGTCTACTGAAAGTGAATCATGACACTTCTGTGGCAATGAACCTGAATTGCCTGATATTCATTTCTGTCACAACTAGCCTTGGGTTTCTGCCTCCAAGGGCATGTGTTCATTACAGTTAAGAAAAATGTGAAACAGCGAAGGAGAAGTGACATTCTTATCCAACCCCATGTTGTGCTCCATGAAGTTTTCACTTTTTTCCCCCACACCTGATTTTTATGGAAAACTGGTAAGAGCTATAATACTATTAGAAAGAAATAGGTCAGAACTACTCTTTTGCTTGCATGGAGGGCCTCAGTGGCAAAGAAGAGGAACCTGAACAGAGACACTACTTGCCACTCTGTCTTCCTGTTATGGGTTAAAACCTGGTCAGTACCATCCACCAAGATGGTGGATGAAAAATGAAATCAACCCCTTATCTGTCACGAGTCAGAGACAGGGAGTCTATCCTTGTTGGTAGCTTGGTGCAAAACTGTCAGTCTGACGCCTTCTCATTCCTTTCTAATTCTATTTTCCCAAAGTGTAAAATGATGGAACCATTTTAAATGTGTGCCATATTATACAGAGGAAGAAGCTGAGCTCAAGCCTCAGAAAAATTGCTAATAGCAAAGAAATGAAGGGAAGTTCTGTAGAACTATTCAGGAAAATGATGGTCATCTTAGATACACACCTCTGGCCAGTTGGCTCCCCAAGTGTCTGACAGTGTTGCTTGATTACAAGCTCACAACAGCCATGGGGCAGAATTAAGAAATCATTTGCTTGCCACTGAGGAACCAGAAGAGCTTCAAGAGTGTTCCTGACTCACCAGCTGATGGTCACCTCAGCCGAGCTCTACACCTGCCTCCTGCAACTCAGGCTGCCTGCATCTCTGTGACGGTCTTACTTTCCCTCTCTGCAGCCTGACATGGTTCTTGTTCCTCATTTTGCCTCTTCCTGGGAAAGCCAGTTCAGTGGAAGCATGAGTCTGAGGGAGCTGCAGTGCAGATATTCTGGTAGACGGTTCAGTTCAGTTCAGTCACTCAGTCGTGTCCGACTCTGCGCGACCCCAAGGACTGCAGCACGCCAAGCTTCCCTGTCCATCAGCAACTCCCGAGGCATGCTCAGACTCAAGTCCATTGAGTTGGTGATGCCATCCAACCATCTCATCCTCTGTTGTCCCCTTCTCCTCTTGCCTTCAATCTTTCCCAGCATCAGGCTCCTTCCCAATAAGTCAGGCCAAAGTATTGGAGTTTCAGCTTCAGCATCAGTCCTTCCAACGAATATTCAGGACTGATTTCCTTGAGGAGTGACTGGTTGGATCTCCTTGCAGTCCAAGAGACTCTCAAGAGTCTTCTCCAACACCACAATTCAAAAGTATCAATTCTTCAGCGCTCAGCTTTCCTTATAGTCCAGCTCTCACATCCATACATTTTGGTAGACACATTCCTCCAAATTCCATCCAAGTGCTCAAAAAATTCATGGCAACATGGTATTCTCCTTATATTTATGTGGTTTCAATGTCCACCAGGGTCATGTAGTTCAGTTTGACTCAAATAGTGAATTTTAAGGCCTGTTGGAACCTGCACGTGATTTCTCCTGATTCTTGATAGTTAGTATAAGATAGTTATACTTAGTCACAGGGTGACTAAGATCTCCACCCTGTGTCCATCTGCATTGCCTCAGTCACTGCCAAGCAACAAGCCTCACCTTTGGCTGGTAAGGGGCCGAGCTGGGACTAGAGTTCACAGTCTTTGCCTCATTGGTAGGGGGAGTAGAAAGGGAGGTGGATAGTGGTGGTAAAAGGGGATAACCAGATAGATAAACAGGAGAGGGATCTGACACTGAGTGGGCCAATAGAGTGACATGAACTAGAGGCTCAATGCCCAGAATGTGAAGGCATTGGGGACAACACTGACCCGGCTTATCTGTCACCTTGTGATACACATGAAGGAAAATTTGGAGTTCTACCAAAAAAGTTGTCATTCCTAAACCTTATTTCAAGATGTCGCTGCCTCACTAGAGTTTTAACCTGACTGATGTTGAATTACGTGTGGCACTCTTGCTCTTTTAAATGGCTGCTTTTTGAGGTAAGAATACACTTTTGGAGTAGGGCATATCTAGGTTCAAAGCCCAGGCTCTCTTGTGACCTTTGAAGGAAGCCACCTTGCTGAACGGGCTTGCTTGTCTGTAAGAAGGCGTCAAATTACCCATCTTCAGGGTGTTCTGAGGACTGGAGCAATGTGTGTACTGAATCTAGCACAAGTGTCCAGCAACATAGAAAATGCTCAATAAAGGAAAGATATTTCAATTTCTGGTAAAGTGCCAGGGAAGAATGGATTCAGGAACCTAGAGGCAATTGAATGCATCTTCCCAATACCTGGGCTTCCCTTGTGGCTCAGCTGGTAAAGAATCTGCCTGCAATGTGGGAGACCTGGGTTTGATCCCTGCATTGGGAAGATCCCCTGGATGAAGGGAAAGGCTACCCTCTCCAGTATTCTGGAGTGCATCGTCCATGGGGGTCACAAAGAGTCGGACTTCCACTTTTACTTTCTTTCCCAATACCTAGAAGCATTTAACAAGTAACCAGACTTAGGGACACATTTTTCACTGGGGAAATCATTTATGTACACATGAAGGCCTGAGCACACTTTAAACACATTTGCAAGAGTTCAGCAGAAACAGCACATGTTCTTTCTCAGCATTTTCAGAAATTATGTTGTGAAAGGAATAGCCATGATCCCTGAAGAAAACACCTAGTTCTTGTTAATCGCAGAGAAAACTGCGACCTCAAACCGAGAAATGGTCTCTCTCGCGCTGCTCAGTGGTGCCTTGCTATTTTTAAAATGGATAAATAGGAAAGTTTCCTGTTCAAAGGATCACAAAGTGTTCCTTGTTGCAAACAGAAAAACTTATATTTAAAGCAAAATCACTTACTTTCTCAGTATTAGAAAACATCATTTTTTCCCTCCTGTTTTCCATAAGGCTTAATGGTAAATGGAGACCAGATTGGGATGATTACAGACAAATGAGCATTATAATTTCTAAGTGGAGGGGTTTTTTGTCTGTTTTTTGGTCAGAGAATTAGATCCCCTTTGCCTCTGAATTTTGACTGTGTGTGTGACAGAGACTCAGAGACAGACTATTACTCATAAAATGGATACAGGTTTACTCTACTGAAGAGAAGATCTAGGTCCCCAAAGTGAAGTTTCAGAAATGCTTCCTTGTTAACTGAAAAATAAGCAGATACAGAGCTTTCTTAAATTCATATTCTTCTTGGGGATTATATAGATGAACTGAAAAAGAATACACTAAAATTACAGATGTGGTCTCTCATGGTATGAGTTTAGCTCCTTCTCCCTTATCTCGACATTCGGCCCTGGCAAACCAAAATCCTCTGAAATGGAGATCCCATCTTAAAATTATATGTCTCCACTGCTACTCAATGCTTCATATTATATTCCTCATTCCCTTTTACAGTTACATTTCTTAAATGAGTGAATACAGATTATTTCAAGGACCCCCTTATTCAATTAGCCCCCTATTATCTACATATACCTCCAGTACCCTACTAAAAATGGACTCAAAGTTTCTAATGATCTCCTAATCAACATTCACATCTTTTCTTGACCTATAAGTCCTTTAAATGTACTGGATATCCACTCTTCCATTTTCTATACTTTTTCCTTCAAAAAATTTGAGTACCTGTATTATTTTTCAACCGCAAATCCCTAGTCTTAACCTTGTTGCTTTTGCTTCAGTTTGAAATATTCAGCAGTATGGTTTTAATGTCTTTGGTTTTCTTGTTGATTTAGTGAGCTATATAAAATTATTGAAATGTGTTCATTTTATATTTGTATGAGAGTCCTGATTTTAACTTTTTAATAAAATTAAAACAATTGTTTTCTAATTCTGTGGCTTCCCAGGTGGTGCTAGTGGTAAAGAACCCGCCTGCCAATGCAGGAGATATAAGAGATGTAGGTTCAATCCCTGAGTAAGGAAGATCCCCTGGAGAAGGAACTGGCAACCCATTCTAGTATTCCTGCCTAGAGAATCCCATGGACAAAGGAACCTGGAGGGCTACAGTCCATAGGGTTGCAAAGAGTTGGGCATGACTAAAGCGAAATAGCACACACAAAATAATTACTTTCTAAATCTATGGGCCCTCACAGATCTCTAAAAATACAATTTGTTAATACTCCCATATTTGCTAAAATTTGTTAATATAGCTCTCTGAACCTCAACTGATTTTACTAAAGAAGTTTCAAAGTAAAAAGAAAAAAAAAAAGAAGAAGTTTCAAAGTAATATTTGGGGCTCAAAACATTCAGAAGAAACATGGCAATCTATGCTTCAGCACAATTTGACTGTGTCCTACAGTAGGAGCTGTCAAACTTGAACCTGTATCAGAATCATTTCTAGGGCTCATTGAAACAAGATTTCCAGGCCCAGTCCCAGAGTTTCGAGTCACTCAGTCTGAGGTGGGGCCCCAAAATTTGTGTTCTAACAAGCTCCCAATGACAGTGATGCTGGTGGTCCAGGGACATCACTTTAAGATCCACTATGTGTAAGTAAATCTAAATTTATTGATTATATTACTTAGAAAGATCATATAATATTGGTCTACCCCCTTCATGGATCACTGCCTTGTCAAGATAAAAGGGCTTGCATAACTCAGTGAAGCTATGAGCTGTGCCCTGCAGGGCCATCTAAGACAGTCGGGTCCAAGTGAAGAGTTCTGACTAAACGTGGTCCACTGGAGGAGGACATGGCAGCCCACTCCAGTATTCTTTTTAGGAGAACGCCATGAGTAGTATGGCAAGGCAGAAAGATATAACATCAGAAGATGAGCCCCCCAGGTGAGAACATGCTACTGGGGAAGAGCAGAGAGCAATTATTAAAGAGTCAGACATGACTTAGTGACTGAGCAAAACAACACTGGTCTAAAGATTCCACTTTATCAATAATAGCTCTTTTCTTTCCCATAAATTTGACAACCATTTTATCATTTAATTAAAATTTACTGGGATTTTTCTTAAATATCCCATCTCCTTCACTAAATTTTACTTATATTCAAAAGTAAGTCAAACATCTGTATATTGTTTTTAGTTTGATTTGGCAAAATAAAACTACCCTTCCCACTCCCCATCCCACCTCTCATCCCTGGCAAGATAAATTACCTATTCTGGTTTTTACCCTTAACATGAGGCTTTCTTGGACTCAAAGTACAAAAATCCCAGCATAATTTGAATAAAGTTTGTTATGTAAGATGAAAATATGTTATTTAAAACCTATTAATTGTATGCTCACTGGCTGATTTTAATAATGCTAAGTTTGCAGGCCATTTTTATCAATGATATGACAACTGCACACGCAGTTGGGGTATTGACGTTTTGCATATATGCAATGCTCTGAGAAGTATGAAAATATCACTACAAAATCTATGCCTACACAGCTTACTGCTTCTGTTAATGCAATTTTTACCATTAGGCCATCTTCACTAACATTAACTTTAGCATTTCACTATCTTTGTCAACATGCTTTTACTATTCCAAGAATCTCTTGCCCAGGAAGATAAAAGTTGCAAATAACTTCATTGCTTATTCCAGGAACTTCCCAAAACACCATTTAAATGAATATCACACTGTTCAACTCTTCAATAAATAGCATCAAACATCTGTTTACTCATCACAGCTCTTTAAAACCTTTGCCTTAAAATCCTTTCCTTCTTGGATCTATTTAGATTTCATCTAAACTAAAATCCTAAACTATTCTATCATGATACTTATCCAATCCTAATCAAATACCTGTACTAAAAGATCTACCTTAAACCAGACTCCAAAAGCTTATATACATCCCCATCCAAGACTCTATTAAGCAGTGCTCTCTTTCTCCATGGTGAAAAAAAACAAAAAAACAAAAATACTCTCAGCTTTGTCTTATCAAGAGGTTATTTTAATGTCTTGGGTTTTTTCCAGGAGCAAGTATCTGACATCTTGCAATTCCTACCAACATCCAATGTAGCTCTCCTTACTGTAGCAAGCCAAGACCCTTGACTAGGACTTTGCTACTCTAAGTCCCCTTGACATCCTGCCAGGGAAACTTGTTAGAAATGCACATTCTTAATCCTGCCCCACCCCAAAATTACTCAACCAAAAAACTCTGCTGGTGAGTTCCCAAAATGCTGAGATTAACTTCTAGGAAAAAGGAACCCATTTTAGGAATTCTTTATTGTCTGCTCATATCTGAAAATGAACAGAGGTCCCAATATGTCCCTTTATCAAACTGGCCCTAGGAAACTGAGAAATTCGCTAGCTTCTTACCTGTCCTGGTCCCTAACCAAATCTAAGAGGACTTCCCTAAGTCTTGATTTGTTTTGTCCACAGGAGTCCAGGTTGGGAAAGATTTCTCCAAGTTCTTCCAAACTCTGAGATTAATCGGATATGGCCAAGCCATTAGGCAGGAGGATTAGAGTCGTGAGGTGCACAAACCACCCTCTCTGGCCAACCACTCCCAGACTCCTGCGGGTTTTTGTTCATCCATATACACATCTGCATTCCCTCTGAGCCAGATGTCTAATTCTCATATTTTTAACACTACAACTGCAAATCATGAGCTTAGCTGTTGAAATGACATAATTCACCAAGGATAATTTAGAATTACAGTAGTCACTACAGGGGAACTTTACGATATAACCAAAAGTGTTCATTTGAGAGTGACCTTAGACCCAAAAGGGGAACAAAATTTTAAATATCCAATTTTTGTAAATTTTGATTAGCATAGGGAAGTGGCTAAAAGAAATTCAGATCCAAAGTTGCTTCCTTAAAAAAAAAATTCTCCAAAGCATGGTATGAAAAATATAAAGCCATCTCTCCTTTTGATTCCCTCAAATTACAAAATGAACCTATTAGTCTTTATTGTATCATTCTTTTCCACCAGACTACATACTTTCATTTCTCTCTACTCTAGCTCTCTCTCTGGCACTCTCTCTTTCACTCCTAGTTAGCCAGAAACCCTCAAACCTCAATTAACTCTTTATACTGCCCTCAGAACAGGAAAAAATCTCCTATGGTTGGTTTTAAGCTGAGGTCTCACCATGAGTTGAAAGCCACTGTCAAATCGTTTCCAAAGTCTATATAAGATAGAAAGAAATTTGCAGAGGAATGTAGAATAACTTTAGAAAGCAATAATCCAGGGCTTCCAGGTTTATACCAATTAATTAATACATTAGTGGAAATTCAGGTGCAGAAAATTAGAAGAATATGGCAGAATGAGAAGATCTCAAGGGTAACTGAATCAAGTCCTAATTAAAAAGGGATCTAGAGAGGCTTAGAAAAGCTCGAAATGTTGAGCACAGTATTTTGGTGATTATCCCCAAAGACTTTTCTACAAAAATAGATTGGACTATGATATAGTCTTGTAGCAAAGCAAGGCTACATTTATTTGATATTTCAAGGACAGGCTCTTTACTATTTAGGCAAAATTTAGGAGTAGATCCTGAGGCAAATGGAACCCCAGTTTTCTTCTCATTTTTTATCAGTGGTCTTAAGCTATAAATAGAGGATTTCATATGAAAGCAAAAACTAGATTGGTAAATAGCCTTTACCAGGCCTTAAATACTATTTTGAAAAAGGCTTAGAACAAAAATAGAGTAAGATTCAGGATAAATTTATGCCTTTACAGAAAACAAAAACAAAAAAACAGCCAGATACTTACATCTATATGGAAATGGCAACTCACTCCAGTGTTCTTGCCTGGAGAATCCCAGGGACGGCGGAGCCTGGTGGGCTGCCGTCTATGGGGTCGCACAGAGTAGGACAGGACTGCAGCGACTTAGCATATGGGATCCTATATGGGAAAGCAGTCATTCTATATGGGAAAAGGCCATCTACTGATGAAGCCATGAGTAGTTACTATAAGCAGAACTGCATTGGAAAAAAATTACCTTGTGTTAGCCCAGAAACTACAGTGACAAAATGAAGTGAAAAATCAGTAAAGGTGCTCCAAGGGGGAACCCAATGTCCTGTTTCACTTTTAAACTTACAAGGAGACATTTCTCTAGGTATTCAAGGAAAGCCATGCAAAATTTTTAGTGATACAGGTGCTGTAATATCCACCTGAAATCCTACCACTGTTACAGAACCTCACTGAGGAATGAACTTTGAGAATACATTCAAACAACGCACGGAACTATTAGAATACTCAGTGGTGGGTGTCCCTAACAACCCTGGCACTCCCCGTGTTCCAGCCATAACCATCAACCTCGGATCTTTAACCAAGCAGCTTGTTTTCCACCTTAGTGATCGCACACACCTTCTCACTCACATGCAGTGGTTTACTGTGCAAACTGAATTGCCAAACAAAACATGCTCCTAGTGCCTTTCTTGAAGTCCCCGAGGGCCTCCTATTCATCACAACGGCAGCGCTAATCTGGACAGTGACCTGCCAATATCAGTATATCTAACCCAAGCTCACGGGCAAATCTCGAGGTACCAGACTTCTCGTGGGAAACATATTCTAGGATGCGTTACTGGGGCTGGACCGCTCCAGGTTAAGACTGCCCCACAAAAGTGACAACTCAAAGTTTCACAACAACCTCTTAGCCAGAGTTAAAGACAATCAACAAACATACCTTATCGCATTCCCTGTAACATTGGTAACATTCCCGTTAATAATCCACAGGACTCAATACACATCCCGCCTACCCCGGTTCCGTTGAGCCTGGGTTTCCCCCTAAACTGGAATCTGCTGAGCTTGGTTCCGCTAAGCCTGGGTTCCACCTAGCGTGGGTTCCACCTAACTGGGCTCCTAGCGTGAGTTCCGCCTAGCTCGATTCCATCTGCTGCTGCTGCAAAGTCGCGTCAGTCGTGTCTGACTCTGTGCGACCCCATGGACGGCAGCCCACCAGGCTCCCCCGTCCCTGGGATTCTCCAGGCAAGAACACTGGAGTGGGTTGCCATGTCCTTCTCCAGTGCATGAAAGTGAAAAGTGAAACTGAAGTCGCTCGGTCGTGTCTGACTCTTAGCGACCCCATGGACTGCAGCCTACCAGGCTCCCCCGTCCATGGGATTTTCCAGGCAAGAGTACTGAAATGGGTTGCCATTGCTAGGACGGGTCAAACATATTTGGGAAAAGAAAAGTTCATAAAGTTCCAAAACCCAAAACTTGAATTTTTCAGTTGCTGGTAACTATTTATACAGCATTTGCATTGTATTAGATATTGTACCTGGGTTCAATCCCTGGGTCAGGAAAATCCTCTGGAGAAGGAAATGGCAACCCACTCCAGTACTCGTGCCTGGAAAATTCCATGGACAAAGGAGCCTGGTAGGCTACAGTACATGGGGGTCACAAAGAGTAGGAAAAGACTTTCACTTTCAAAGATGATTTAAGGTATATAAGTAAATATGTGTAGGTTATTTGCAAGTACTATGCTATTTTGTATAAGAAACTTGAGTGTGAATTTTTATATCCACAGGGGTCCTAGAACCAGTACTTGCAGGATTACCCATTGACAATTTTATGTGCTTGTCCAGAACATGAGGACAATTTGTTCCCTGCTTCCCAGTAGTACCAAACTCAAATATTGTTTTCTTTTAGGTGGCTCCTGAGGCTCAAATTCTACAATAATAAGTCTGTGTTCTTGTTTGAGTGATCCTTTAGGTCAAAATTATCAATACTTGTTTGCCTTCTCCTGGAAAAATCAACAGTCTACCTTGACTGCTGTGGCCAAAAGTGTTATTGATGCACCCTCCTTCTCTTCATAGATCTTCAACCACAACCTCAAGGATCCAAATTTCCTTGTGATTCTATTCTTATCTAATATGTGGATGACCTTTTGTTGTGTTCCTAAAATGAAGTGAACTCTAAGATTGATTCCATGTACCTGCTTATTGTTTTAGCTCAGAAAGGGCACAGGGGTCTCAAATAAACAATTTTGTCAAAGTAATACAAACTAAGTTTTGTCTATGTGTCAGAACATGACTTCTCCTGTGAAGTACATTTCTTTCTCTTAACGGATTTGGTTTTTCAAAACTTCACCAGGCCATTAATTGAGAGACAATTAAGAAGATTCCTAGATCTCACTAGCTGCTGCAGTTCCCAGCTTTTTGAAGTCTCTACATCACTGTAGGACTCAATCACATCTTCTGAATCAACCTTTTCGAAAATCTAAACACAAACACTCCTTTCATGAATTAAAACTAACTTGAAAAACCTCCCACTTTATGTCTAATTATCAAGTACTTGTCTAATTGTTTATATAATGAGAGATTTGAATAAGCCCTGAGCATTCCGACTCAACTTTTGTGAATCATTTAAAAGGCAATAGCTTACTATGGTTTCTTTCTTGACCCAGTGGCAAAAGTCTACTCATCTTGTTAAGGGCATAAGCCACAGCAGCCAAACTAATGAAGGCTCTATTAACTTGTTTTTTAGGGTCTCATTTAAACTTGACAATTCTTCGTGTTGTTCTTTATTACTCTTTGAAAATAAACAATGCTTCTCCACAATTAGACTTACTTTCTAGGAAATCCTATTCTTTTCTCTCTTACATATCTCTATGCATCATTGTAATGCTTTGAATCCTGCTACTCTTTTACTACCATCTTTAAGAGACACTTGGGCTTCCCTGTTAGTAAAGAATCCACCTGCAATGCAGGAGACCCTGGTTCGATTCCTGGGTGGGAAGATCCGCTGGAGAAGGGATAGGCTACCCGCTCCAGTATTCTTGGGCTTCTCTTGTGGCTCAGCTGGTAAAGAATCCACCTGCAATGCGAGAGACCTGGGTTCAATCCCTGGGTTAGGAATGTCTCCTGGAGAAGGGAAAGGCTACCCACTGCAGTATTCTGCCCTGGAGAATTTCATGGACTGTATAGTCCATGGAGTCTCAGGGAGTCAGACATGACTGAGTGACTTTCACTTAACCTTCGCAAACTGTCTAGGCTCTTCAATAGGCTAGAAACTAGTTTAGAAAATCAACACTTAGTTTTCATTATTGATAGAACATAGCTTAAAACTGGGAGTTTCCCCAGTGGCTCAGCAGTAAAGTATCTGCCTGCCTGCCTGCAGGAGACGCGGGTTCAATCCCTGGGTTGGGAAGATCCCCTGGAGGAGGCGTGGCAACCAACTCCAGTATTCCTGCCAGGAAAATACCATGGATGTAGGAGCCTAGGGCTACGGTCCATGGGCTCACAAAGAGTCAGACACAATTGAAGCAACTAAGCACATTTGAACACCGAAACAGGAAAATAGGTGGTTCAGAATATAGCTGCCATGTAATATGGCTCTCTAAAGGGAACAGGTACTATTTTAGAAGGATGTTGTAATTACATCTCTCTAGACCTCTCTGGAATCTAAAATATTACTGAGATCCAGGATGCAAACAAAGAAGTTATAAATTTGAAGATTTTTGCTAATAACCCCATTGTTAATTCTGCAGGCTCTTCAGATGGGTGATTGTATTTATTCTCCTGGTTTAGGTTGTGGCTCTTGAGAAGTGGAATGCAGATTCTTATCGTTAACCTTTACTTGCTATTTGTGTTGCAGTGTTCAGATCTGTGATCCCCAGAATTTTGCATATTATGTGTATAGCTGCTGTCTCGTTTAATGACCCAACAAATGATTCTCCAACAAAAAGAACAGGAAAACTTGATGCTTAGGGCAGTTGAAACAATCACCCCAGAAATATGATACTTGACAAATTGCCCTGAAGTTGTGACTTGATCACACTTCCAGATATTAATGATCTAAGCTTTAGCTCATGCTAGAGAAGCTTAGAATTGAAAGCATCTATACCCACTCAACTCTGTCTACAATGTCATGAGTTTAGAACTCTATTTTCTTCACTAATATAGCTTTGGTATTCCTCTGTCTTTATCATGGCTTTACTATAACTTCATTGTTGCAGAAACTTCCTGAAGAAAAATTGTATATGAACATCAGACTGTTCGGTTCTTTTTCCAACAGATAGCATCAGACCACTTTATTTTCCCAAATTCTTCAAAACTTTTGCTTCTAAACCTTCATCTTACTGTGCCTTTCAATCATAAACTGTTATATTCCCTGTCTGCAATCCTAATCAAACCCTTTCCTCTCTGGCATGTTACAAAAACATCCATCAAATAGTGTTTTTTTTTTAATACTTTTACCAATAAACTCAACTTTCTCTTATCAACAGGTTATTTGGGTCTGGGGAACCAGTAGACTGGTATAACAGAGATTCCTAAGCACGGCCTATGGACCCTCACTCACTAGTCTGGAAAAGGCCTAATCAGACTCTGGGTGATTTTGAGGATGGTGATACAAGAATCTCAAAACTCTGTGTCAACAGTATTTACCTTTTTAAATGCTGGCTTAGATTAAACTAATTAACTAATTACCCTTTGATGCTAGGCCAATTGTAGTGGCATAAATTCCAGTCCCTCTTGTTTATGGGTTTGGTTCTAAACTGTTCTGATTCAGGAACTCCACTTAAATAATTTTTCTATGGGAGTTAAAACCCAAGAGCACTGACATTTGATAACTAATCTTGAAAGGATCCATTACATTCGCAGTGCTCATTTCCAAAAATTCCTGTCTTCAATTCCTTTGTTTGTTACCAATAGTATGTGGGAAATGAATTTAATAATCTGTAGATATTTTCTCCAAACATGAAAGGAATAGATTTAGAAAATAATTCAAACAGATTGTGATGATCTAGAACATTGTTTTGCTATTTTAAAAATATGACTAGATCTGGAGGAAAATATGACTGAGTTTTTACCTGCATGCAAAAGAGCCAGATTACAAAAAAAAGGGGTTTTTGGAAGAGAGAAACAAAATAGCTATATGCTATTTATAGCTCCACTTGACATGGCAATCATGGTGGGTTTTTTTTTTTTTGGTTTTTTTTTTTTTTTTTTTTTTGGTTTTTTACTTTTTGACTGCAAGGCCTGTGGGATCTTAGTTCCCTGACCAGGGATCAAATGTGTGTCCCCTGCCTTGGAAGTACAGACTCTTAACCACTGGACCACCAGGGAAATCCCAGTAATCATATTGTGATTGGATAATGTTTGGGTCATTTTTAGCAGACATAAGAAATTCCAATTATTAGTTAATCAAAGAAAATTTTTAAAAAATGGTTTTAGGACACAAATTTTGGATACCCCAGCCATTGCTAGATTCTGTGATTTTTATAATATATGCCTGGTTTAGTAACACCTGCTATGCATGGTTTGTCTAGGAAGACATGGATTTTAGAAATAGAAATTATTTTTCTCTAGAAATATAAATGCTTCCTGAACTGAGAACAGAGACAAACCGTGTTGATTCCTACCCATGCTTTAGTGTAACTCATTAACAAAAGGAATATATTGGTTGTCATGCAAGATTACTTTCCATTTTAAAATCCTGAATTAATACTGATAATTGCTTTACTTTTGTCACTTTTCTAGATTTCATGGGCTCACCGCCTATGTATATTTGCAAGATTAACACCTATGATATTAGTTTAGCATCCAAAGTATACACTGCAGAAAGTTTATAGGTTAGCAGAAAAAGAATTCTGTTGCTTAAAGCTTTAGAAATGTAGAGTGATACACAGTTAGACAGGTTTCTTTAAGGATTTCTCAAAGCTTTTATGTTCATGTGCGTTGCGAATCTCCAAAGTGCCTTAGAGCATGTATTGTTTCTCAAAACTATTTGGCCAGAGAATCGCTTTATTGGGGAAATACTGTTACATGCATTGCATTTTAGTGATCATTGTCTTTGGACTACTAACATCACCAACAAGCACATTGAAACATCACAGTGAAATTACTGCAATATGATTCCATAGGAAGCTGCTAATTCCACATATTTTTTCATGAGCTGTAGCCCTATATTTGGATACACAACTTGTGGGGATCTACAATGCACTATAAGTTCGTATGTGCCCTGCTCTGCTTAGTCACTGAGCCATGTCCGACTCTTTGCAACCCCATGGACTGTAAGGCTACAGTCCAGGCTCCTCTATCCATGGGGATTCTCTAGGCCAGAATACTGAAGTGGGTTGCTGTGCCCTTCTCCAGGGAATCTTCCCAACCCAGGGATCGAACCCAGGTCTCCTGCATTGCAGGTGACAAGTTCTTATAAGGGCCTGCTAATCCTCCTTCCAGCTTCCATTTCTATTATCAATATTATACACTCTTGTTTATGTTTGGGCCAATCTGCTAGATTAGGCAAGTAGAGATTTGTTCCCTAACTCTTTTCAGCAACTTGAACAATGCTTTGCCCACTGCAGGCACTTAGATACTTTGTTTCCAATTCAGTTATAGCCACTAAATTTCCAGTCAAGGAAGAATTCTGATTCATGGTTAACATCCTCTAATCAGAAAATTCCTCTTTACTTAAAATTGTATTACTTCATCAACATTTTGGGAATATAGTATCCAGCATGCATTTTGTTTTGCATTAAGCAGCATCCTTTCATACTGTTCACGGGGTTCTCAAGGCAAGAATACTGAAGTGGTTTGCCATTTCCTTCTCCAGTGGACCACATTTTGTCAGAACTCTCCACCATGACCTGTCTGCCTGGGGTGGCCCTACACGGCATGGCTCATAGTTTCATTGAGTTAGACAAGGCTGTGGTCCATGTGATAAGACCATGAACAGTATGAAAAGGCAAAAAGACAGGACACTGAAAGATGAACTTCCCAGGTTGGTAGGTGCCCAATATGCTACTGGAGATCAGTGGAGAAACAACTCCAGAAAGAATGAAGAGATGGAGCCAAAGCAAAAACAACACCCAGTTGTGAATGTGACTAGTGATGGAAGCAAGGTCCAATGCTGTAAAGAGTAATATTGCATAGGAACCTGGAATCTCAGGTCCATGAATCAAAGCAAATTGGAAGTGATCAAACAGGAGATGGCAAGAGTGACCATCAACATTTTAGAAATCAGAGAACTAAAACAGATTGGAATGGGTGAATCTACTTCAGATGCCCTTTATATCTACTACTGTGGGCAAGAATCCCTTAGAAGAAATGGAGTAGCCATCATAGTCAACAAAAGAATCTGAAATGCAGTACTTGGATACAGTCTCAAAAACGACAGAATGATCTCTTCATTCCAAGGCAAATCATTCAATATCACGGTAATCCAAGTCTATGCCCCAACCAGTAATGCTGAAGAAGCTGAACAGTTCTATGAAGACCTACAAGGCCTTATAAACTAACACCCCAAAAAGATGTCCTTTTCATTATAGGGGAATGGAATGCAAAAGTAGGAAGTCAAGAAACACGTAGAGTAGCAGGCAAATTTGGCCTTGGAGTACAGAATGAAGCAGAGCAAAGGCTAATAGAGTTTTGCCAAGAGAATGCACTGGTCATAGCAAACACCCTCTTCCAACAACACAAGAGAAGACTCTACACATGGACATCACCAGATGGTCAACACCGAAATCAGATTGATTATATTCTTTGAAGCCAAAGGTGGAGGTTCTATACAATCAGCAAAAACAAGACTGGGAGCTGACTGTGGCTCAGATCATGAACTTCTTATTGCCAAATTCAGACTTAAATTGATGGAAGTAGGGAAAACCACTAGACCATTCAGGTATGACCTAAATCAAATCCCTAATGATTATACAGTGGAAGTGAGAAATAGATTTAAGGGACTAAATTTGAAGACAGAGTGCCTGATGAACTATGGACGGAGGTTTGTGACATTGTACAGGAGACAGGGAGGAAGACCATCCCCAAGAAAAAGAAATGCAAAAAAGCGAAATGGTTGTCTGAGGAGGCCTTACAAATATCTGTGAAAAGAAGGGAAGCAAAAAGCAAAGGAGAAAAGGAAAGATATACACATTTGAATGCAGAGTTCCAAAGAATAGCAAGGAAAGATAAGAAAGCCTTCCTCAGCGATCAATGCAAAGAAATAGAGGAAAACAATAGAATGGGAAAGACTAGAGGTCTCTTCAAGGAAATTCGAGATACCAAGGGAACATTTCATGCAAAGATGGGCTCAATAAGGGACAGAAATAGTATGGACCTAACAGAAGCAGAAGATATTAAGAAGAGGTGGCAAAAGTACACAGAAGAACTGTACAAAAAGGATCTTCACAACCCAGATAATCACAATGGTGTGATCACTCACCTAGAGCCAGCCATCCTGGGATGTGAAGTCAAGTGGGCCTTAGGAAGCATCATTATGAACAAAGCTAGTGGAGATGATGGGATTCCAGTTGAGCTATTTCAAATACTAAAAGATGATGCTGTGAAAGTGTTGCACTCAATATGCCAACAAATTTGGAAAACTCAGCAGTGGCCACAGGACTGGAAAAGGTCAGTTTTCATTCCAATCCCAAAGAAAGGCAATGCCAAAGAATACTCAAACTACTGCACAATTGCACTCATCTCACACGCTAGTAAAGTAATGTTCAAAATTCTCCAAGCCAGGCTTCAGCAATACATGAACTGTGAACTTCCAGATGTTCAAGCTGGTTTTAGAAAAGGCAGAGGAACCAGAGATCAAATTGCCAACATCTGCTGGTTCATCAAAAAGCAAGAGTTCCAGAAAAACATCTATTTCTGCTTTATTGACTATGCCAAAGCCTTTGATTTGTGTGGATCACAATAAACTGTGGAAAATTCTAAAAGACATGGGATACCAGACCACCTGACCCGCCTCTTGAGAAACCTGTGTGCAGGTCAGGAAGCAACAGTTAGAACTGGACATGGGACAACAGACTGGTTCCAAATAGGAAAAGGAGTACATCAAGGCTGTATATTGTCACCCTGCTTATTTAACTTATATGCAGAGTACATGATGAGAAATGCTGGGCTGGATGAAGCATAAGCTGGAATCAAGATTGCCAGGAGAAGTATCAATAACCTCAGATATGTAGATGACACCACCCTTATGGCAGAAAATGAAGACGAACTAGAGAGCCTCTTGGTGAAAGTGAAAGAGGAGAGTGAAAAAGTTGGCTTAACGCTCAACATTCAGAAAACTAAGATCATGACATCTAGTCCCATCACTTCATGGCAAATAGATGGAGAAACAGTGCAAACAGTGGCAAACTTTCTTTTGGGGGGGCTCTAAAATAACTGCAGATGGTGACTGCAACCATGAAATTAAAAGATGCTTGCTCCTTGGAAGAAAAGTTATGACCGACGTAGTTCAGTTCATTTCAATTCAGCAGAGACATTACTTTGCCAACAAAGGTCCCTATAGTCAAGGCTATGGTTTTTCCAATTCATGTATGGATGCGAGAGTTGGACTATAAAGAAAGCTGAGTGCCGAAGAATTGATGCTTTTGAACTGTGGTGTCGGAGAAGACTCTTGAGAGTCCCTTGGACTGCAAGGAGATCCAACCAGTCCATCCTCAAGGAAATCAGTCCTGAATATTCATTGGAAGGACTGATGCTGAACCTGAAACTCCAATACTTTGGCCACCTGATGTGAAGAGCTGACTCCTTAGAAAAGACCCTGATGCTGGGAAAGATTGAAGGCAGGAGGAGAAGGCGACAACAGATGATGAGATGGTTGGATGGCATCGTGGACTCAGTGGACAGAAGTTTGAGTAAACTGCGGGAGTTGATGACGGACAGGGATGCCTGGCGTGCTGCAGTCCAACAGTATGCAAAGAGTCGGACACAACTGAGCGACTGAACTGAACTGAAGCAGCATCGTACATTGGATATCATTATCAATATATAAATCTGCATGGTGGAGGTGGAAGTGGGTAGAAAACAGGGTGCATGAGGATTGTTTGGGAAGGGTTGAGCTTTTGAAACTGTCTTCAGGCACATCCCAAGCAGCATACATAACTGTCCTCAGTTTGCTAAGGGGTAAGCATGGTTCATATAAACAAGACTATTCTAGATTTTGATAGGCTCACTTGGGTCAGATTTAAGTTAGAATGACTTGATTCTTTCTAATGGTTTTATAATGCCATTTTATCTAAATTAAAAAAACTTGAAGTAAAAATTTAAAAATCAGTATTTTGATAATTTTCAAAATGGTTCTTAAAAAATAATGTCAGGAATTAATTGTAATTACATCCCATGGCAGCCTGGGAACTCTTCTCATTTAATTACAAATTCAACATTTGTGCTTTCTGGGTTGACAACAGGGCAAGGCTGCGGGCAAAACATCTATTAACTTTTTCTAATTAATCAAGTACAAAATTCAAAATAGTACCAAAAATAAGCTATCTGTAAAAGAATAGTTGAATCCAAGCATACACTGTAAATATTCCCAAATTATGAAAAATACATCACCAATTGGAATGGCTTCACAATGCAAGATTAGTGCCACATTTGTAAGCTTAAACAAAACACAGATAAATTGCATATTTCTAAACAAATGCTTGCCAGGGCACAGTGTCACATGTACCTACTCATTTGTTCAATGTGAAATTGATAATAATATCCTTTTTATTCCATTTGTCATCTAGATTTTTCTTTTTCTAATTTTACTGCCAATCCTTTTCCATCATGTCTTCTGCTTCTCCTAGGATTTGGGGCAGAGACTTGCTAAGTCTTCATACTTGCTTTTCCCCTGAAACTGGATTGATAGCCTGGGGCAGAGGGGCCCGATCTTCTTGACCTTTGTTTTAGAAGAAATGTGAAAGTTAAAGTGGCTCAGTCTTGTCCAACCCTTCGCGACCCTTTGTGTATGACCCACAGTCTGTACAGTCCATGGAATTCTCCAGGCCAGGATACTGGAGTGGGTAGCCTTTCCCTTCTTCAGGGATCTTGCCAACCCAGGGATCAAACCCAGGTCTCCCACACTGCAGGTGAATTCTTGACCAGCTGAGCCACAAGGAGTTTAGAAGGCCTTGTGAAAAGTCTACTTACTTCCCACTCCATTGAGGCAGCCGACATCACACCCAAGGGAAGGGACACTTTGGTGTTCTAGCCCAAGTCTTTTGCTTTGCCTCCCTCTAAGTTTATAAGGTGAGATTTGATGGTTCCTCCCCAGCTTAGCTATACCCTTTGTTGTGTGGCTCTGCAATTTCTCTCACAACAGAAGTGGATTCTGTTCCTCATTCTGAGCCTTGTAATTTGCTTTGACCAACAGAATTCAGTAGAAGTGATAATGCACCAGTTCTCAGTAAAGCCCATCTACATTCCAACACTTCCGTCATTGCACAATAAGACACCCAGTTAATTAGCTTGCTAGTAGATGAAAGAACTCAGCCCAATAGCCCCAGTCATCCCAGTCTAGCCATCCCACACCATTCAACAGCCAGTCAAATCCAGATAAGTCCAGATGGAATCAGAACAGTCCTGTCCAGATCAGCTGACTCTCACATCCCCAAAACTAAATAAAGGTTTTATGACTGCTGTGTCACACTGTGGAGAGCAATAACTAATGCCACAGGTAGTGAACGTAATGTGATTGTGATTGCGCCCTGGCCTCCATTGAAGGCTTGCTTTTGTTAGTGAATCTCAAAAAACACAAGCTGATATCATATGTCAATGAATTTGGGGATACAACGTATAGTGTTAGGTGGTGTGGTATTAGTGGCTTCAGCTCTATTCAATTCTCAACGAGTGAATTAAGAAATGACCCTGAAAAAGTTGGTCAATTGAAACAGTGGAATGGTGGTGGGGGAATAACCAAAGGCAAACTATATTCTTTTAAAAAAATATTGTATATTGTTGTTTGTTGTTTAGTACTAAGTTGTGTCTGACTCCTTGTGACCCCATGGACTGTAGCCCACCAGGCTTTTCTGTACATGGGACACTCTTCTTAAAAAAAAAACAAAAACAAATATATATATATATATGTGTGTGTGTGTGTGTGTGTGTGTGTGCATGCGCATGCTGTCACTTCAGTTTTGTCCAACTCTTTGCCACCCCATGGACTGTAGCCCACCAGGCTCCTCTGTCCATGGAATTCCCAAGGCAAGAAGAGTGGGTTGCCATGCCTTCCTCCAGGGGATCTTCTGCACCCAGGGATTGAACCCACATCTCCTGCATTGCAGGCAGATACTTCACTGCTGAGCCACTGGGGAAACCTAGATTTTCAACTATCTACTCACCTCTATTTTCAACTACCTACTCAATAGGTTGCTGGAAACCAACAACTGGTTCTTTAGGAATGCTTAATGTGAATATTACTTTGAAGTAGACAGGATGTTTAAAATGTATGTTCATTAGAGTGGGTCGATTTTCTTTAACAAACTATAAATAAGGGGACTTTTCTATTTCATAGACAGCTTTTACTTTCAGAATCAAGCAACATGATTCTCAGCACTAGTTCCCATGGGTAGCTTTGAAATGGATTAAACTTCTACTAGAGTGGTAAAATCCAATGCATATATAAAAATTACATTATTTAAGAGCTTGAAGCTGAAAGTAGATTTGAAAGAGTAATTGACAGGTTTAACTTATTTCTTGATATACTAAGACATTAAAGAAAGGTATACTTAATACAAATGAGTGAAATAAACAACTAAATGAGAAAAAAAAAGAAAGAATAATTGACTAAATACCAATAGCATCTAAGATATTAAAACAAAAGCTAAATAGGTTTCACATACATGTTTTTAACATCCAGTATTATTTTTCCCTAACCTTCTATCTGTAAAGAAAATTGAGAATTATATATATAAGAGAAAAGAGAGAAACATAGAGAAAGTGAGACAGTGAGAGTAAGGAAGAATGTATTAGGGTGTATGAGAGAAGCTGCAGGAATACATGTAGATTATCAGGATACAGGCTTTCTTTATATTTTATTTTCATAAACGTACATTCAAAGTTCTAAGTCTATCAGTGAACACCACTGAAGAATATCAAAGTCATCTTGTGTTAAAATTATGTTTATTCAGGATGAAAAATACAACATGTAACCAGATTAGATGATAGTCTATGATTAGTTCTTTACCACATTTTTCAAAAGAACTACATACTTATTTCCCCTTGTTGTTACTGCAATATATTTCTTTATATTTACCATTACTTAAAATGTTACAATGTAGTGTTTTATGTAGCTTTTCCTTAATAGCAGATAGAGAACATGTTGCACACAATTACAGGCAGAAAAAAAATTAATACATAACTTTTCAAAGTAAGGACAAGGAAGACACCAAATCTACAACTTGTAGTTCAGGGTTCAGGGAATTTTTTTTTCTTTAAATAGGTATTTTTACTGGGTATGATGTGATCTGATAGAAGCTCTAGATTTTTCAAACTGCAGCGGCATAAAGCTATTTCCAACACGATGGATGAAGATGGATCTGAGGTAGAAAGGTGGTCATGGCTTTCCTCTTATATAAAACAATTTTCTTCTTCTCAAAATATCTTTACTGCAAATAGACACCCTTGCCCCCCAACCCACCCAACCTATTCTAAAAGAATAGGAATTTCTAACTTTAAGCCTCCTTCTGGCCAGATCCCAGTTAAAGAGAACTCAAAGTTAAAATGTCCTGATGTTTTAAAGCACATATGCTTCGATCAAAACACATTATTTTCACTTTTTTTTTTTTTTGGTTTCTTTACATTTGGTAAATGACATGGCATGTTTAAACTGAACCAAACAAATGTTGAATCAGGAGCTAGACAAAATACCTAACTGAATGCACTCAAAGGTATAAGCCAGGATTCCACCATCTAAGCATTAATTTCATTCTTCAATAGAAGCAGTGATATAGGCTTTTGATAAACATCATTTCCAAATGCATTGGTCAAATAAAGGGTAATATAATAGCTATTCCTTCAAAAAGTAAAATGAGATATTCATTAAATTTGCATCTGCTTTCAGAAGGAAAATAACTGAAGGTTTCAAGAATCATAGAGGGCTTGAAAATATTAGAGACATAAACAACCATCAAACTTTCTTCAAAAGGAACTAAAGACAACCATGTATTTTGGTATCACAATTAGGTACAGGTCTGCTGTGTACTGAATGATGAAAATCAAGACCTTGGAACTAGGAAAAGTTGGACCAAGTCTTGTTTCTGTGTCAAAATGAAAATATGCTTAAATGGGCAACCTTTGGTAAAATAATCTTTGAGATTATTATAATTCTGTCATACAGACTGGAACATGAAATAAATAAAGAAATCAACACCTACTTATATAGAGCGGGGAGATAAAAGACAAGGGGGAAAAAAAATCCCAATAGAAATGCCTGTTAGGCCCACAGGATTTTTATTGCGGTTATCCAAGTGGTCACTAAAGAAATAAGTGTATGATGTGAAGTAAAGTTACAGCATACACAGAGCTGTAGCCTAATCCATAAACACGTAATATTTGATTGACATATATGAAATTATTAATTTGGCCAAATCATGGAAAGAAATAAAGAATATCCATTTGGTCATGTGGCTGATGCATTATAAATAACCAAAACATAATGGTAAAAGAGTCAAAGAAATGAAGTTATTGTACAAGGTTAATATGAAGGAATGTAAAAATGTAAAATTGTCTTCTAATTCTTATGCATTTTTTCATGGTTATTAAAAAGAAGGTCTCACATTAGAAACCCCCCACCCACTTTCCCAATACTGTATACAGTATACAAATCAGTGACAAATGTATTTCCATTTCCAAATACCATTCTGTTCATTAATTTACAGTTGCATAGAAAGGGAAGAAGAAAACAATAATATATGATTATTATAAAAACAAAATATCCTTTCCTCTTTGGATAGTCAGTGTTTTCCTCCTTCAGCAGAACACACAGTCAGCACTCAACAGCGTAATTCAAACAGCATGGAGCTTCTGATTAAATGGAACTTGACACTGGCATTTGCTGAAAAGGGCAACATTGTAAATCAAGAAATGTTGGTTGGCTAGATGAATACTTCACATTGCCTGTGGGAAGAGAAAATAGCACTGTCAGAACAACATTTACAGAAGGCATTACAGGTAGCAAAGACCCGTCAACTCAAAAAAATAAAAGTGCTTCTTTCAGTATAGACAAGCCCTCTTTTGCTATGTTTAATGGGGATACTTTACACCCACGTGACTTTTGTTCCTAGAATAAAGTCCTTTGCTTTCATCCTAAGATTTCATAGCCTGCTTTTCATAAACTCAGCTGATATAGAGGAAGTCTGGAAGACTTTTCTCTCCTTCAGGCTGGAAACCAAGTTAAAACTGAGACGATTTGTCTTTTTTTTTTTTTTTCCCTGGGAGATACTAATGCTGACTGAATTAGGTTGGTGCAAGCACTCTGTGCTCCCCTGAGGGTTTGTGGGAGGTCTCCCACAGAACTGGTACTCTGGACAATTTCAGGGTACCAGCTGGATCCCAGCTGGGATCCAGGCAATAAGAACTCAAGACAGGAATCACAGTCCAAGGGTGTACGATGGTGCCAGTTAAAGGCTCAGGGCTAATGTACAGAGGCAAAGGAGGATAGAAATTCAAGTCACACTCAGAGGAGTGGCATCAACCTTTCGGAGGTCAAATGGTTGGGTTCATCATCGTTAAAACCTGTGTCCTCAAACTCTTCTCTAAATGCATCTTTCACTAGCTTGCTCTAATGGATATCTACATCTCCCTAAAGGCACAGCTTCCTCCATAGAAAGGAAGGACTTCTTCACACAAGACTGTTTTTTATCTCTCACCTCCCTCAGATATTGGATAGATTCACATTGTGTTTTTCAGGGCCTTTTCTCTCTCTCCCTCCTAAAAGTACCCAGCTTTGAATCTCCTGTCATTAAACTATACCACCCACTATGCAGTCATCTTCTGGTGTCTTAGCTCATGTCCCCTTACCTCTTGAAGAAAAAATGGCTGTCATTCACTGGTTTTAAATGTTCAGGATTTCAATACATAGATGGTTTTTCCAAACCTATGGCCTCTTAGCTCCTTGAGCTCCTCTTCTCCCAGAATCTGTCCTTCACCCTTTCTCAGCCTTCCACTCAAAGTCTCAAATCTGGATGATTGCCAATACCTGCCTCTCTTCCAATATTTCAATTTCAATCATCCCACTTTCTGACAACCCACCTGTACCTTTCCAGCTTACTCCCACTAGGACCCAAACTTCATTCATCCTTTGGTACTACAGCACATGGATTTTCTGTCTCCCACACATATTGCATCCTCACTATTCTTCCTATCAGACTTGGGTTCAAGCATTATCATCACTCCTCTGCCTCTTCCCTTGAACTGTTGTACTCTCTTGGCCAAACAACGACTTCAACTTAAATGCAATACATTTCAAGTTAAATGCAATGCTTGGCCTACTCTGGTGCCTGTGCCCATGAACTTGAATGTGGCCGAAGGGCAACACATAGTCCTGCAGACAGGCCTCAAGTGAAATTCACAAGCAAGCAAGTGGTGGCCTTTAAGGCTACCTGGTAGTCACTCTATTTCCACATGCTCCCAAGCTCCAAGCAGCTACTGCACATCCTCCAGTCTCTCCTCATACCTCCAAGGCCTCCTCCCCATCCTCACTCTCTGCTAAAGGCCCTGCTTCTGATTCACTATGACAACAGAACAATCACAAGACTTCTGCTCTCTGGGATGAGGTTCTGCCTTCTCACCGGCTCTCATGCCACAGCCACTAATCTGCTTCATATTCCCTTGTGTTCCCTCCAGTTACTAAAGATGAACCACCTGGGCTTCTTATATCTCAGCCTCTCATGCCATGAAGGCAGTAATACAGAGGGTTAACGGTTTCAAAGAGATTCATAAACAAGTTCATGAGGAAAAATGTTCTCCAAAGATTTACTGTGGTCTTGGGACACACTATTTCTAAGACTACCTGATAAGGAAAATACTGAAAAACACATGGGCTATATCTGCCAACAGTTCTCAGCAAATTCTTAAATGAAAAGTCAAACTCTTTTCCCCTCAGAGTAACAAAAGCAGCTTTGTGTACTGCCCCAGGCATGGCTTTCAAGTCTATGTTCTGTGGTAGCTATCTGAAGTAGATGTTTGGTGGAACCCTGTCAGCTAAACCTATCTGGGTTACAGATAATACATAGTACACAGAACTATTAAAGGCCTGAGTCGACTGAGTGACTTTCACTTTGGGTTTCCCTGGTAGCTCAAATGGTAAATAATCCATTTGCAATGCGGAGACCCTGGTTTGATTCCTGGGTCAGAAGATCCCCTGGAGAAGGGAACAGCTACCCACTTCAGTATCCTGGCCTGGAAAATTCCATGAACTGTATAGTTCACGGGGTCACAAAGAGTTGGACATGACTGAGCAACTTTCGCTAAAAAGCTGTTAGAACACAAAAGATTTGGCAATTGGGGCATCTGGAAAAACTGACTTGGGAGGGGTCCCCCTTCCCAGACTGACAAACTGTTGTACCAAATCAACTAACATGTCAAGCAAGTTTCCTTATTTACATGGGGGATAAATCAACAGTGCTGTGCTGTGCTTGGTCACTTCGGTCGTGTCCGACTCTTTACGACCCCGTGACTGTAGCCCGCCAGGCTCCTCTGTCCTGGAGGAATCCTCCAGGCAAGAATGCTGGAGTGGGTTGCCGTACCCTCCTCCAGGGGATCTTCCCAACCCGGGAATCGAACCCATATCGCCACTGTCTCCTGCATGGCAGGCAGGTTCTTTATCTCCTGAGCCCTGGGAAGCCCACTGCTGCTGCTGCTGCTAAGTCACTTCAGTCGTGTCTGATTCTGTACAACCCCATAGATGGCAGTCCACCAGGCTCCCCCATCCCTGGGATTCTCCAGGCAGGAATACTGGGATGGGTTGCCATTTCCTTCTCCAATGCATGAAAGTGAAAAGTCAAAGTGAAGTCGCTCAGTCGTGTCCGACTCCTAGCGACAGCCCACCAGGCTCCTCCATCCATGGGATTTTCCAGACAAGAGTACTGGAGTGGGGTGCCATTGCCTTCTCTGGGGAAGCCCAAGACCTCCTAAACCTTGTTCCCATTAGCTCATGGTATCAGAATGTGGAGAAGCAAACCTACAGATCTGTCTCCTGACTATCTTCATAAGGCATGTAACTGGTCTGTTATCAACTGCACACAGGCCTCCTGAATGCATGGTTTCTCCAGCCCTGCAGAGCCTTACACTGCTGCTGTCCACGACATATGCAGTAAGCAAGGGCACCAGTACAAAGACAAACGCTGAACAGTGTCAGAGCAGCATTTTATGTGCTCTCTTCAAGCACAGGATATGAAGTAAGTGAAGAGAAACGCAGGAGAAATCATGTCCTAGGGCAGAGCTGGAGGCACTGCGAGGGGGCTGTGCCGGAGCACCCTGTGCTAGCAGGAAGCCAGGGATAAACTCCATACCGTGGTCCTACCAAGAAATGGGAAGAAAGGGATCTAACAGGAAAAATTCTGTCCCTAAATAAAAACAGAGCATGGTTCATGGACTCTGAATGCACATGTATAGCATAAAAGAATTTCAATCCTCTGATTTCATAAGGCAGAAATAAAGCAAAAATAAAAAATCAACAGTAGCTAATAGCTTAAAGTTAAACATGCATATCTAGGGTGAAACAGATCACCAGCCCAGGTTGGATGCATGAGACAAGTGCTCAGGCCTGGTGCACTGGGAAGACCCAGAGGGATGGGGTGGAGAGGGAGGTGGGAGGGGGGACTGGGATGGGGAATACATGTAAATCCATGGCTAATTCATTTCAATGTATGACAAAAACCACTGCAATGTTGTAAAGTAATTAGCCTCCAACTAATAAAAATAAATGGAAAACAAAACAAAAAAAAAAAGAAAAACAAAACCAAAAACTGGTCATCCTGTAAAGCATGTGGAATCTTAGTTCCCTGAATAGGGATCAAACTCTGACTCTAAGCACAGAGGCTTAATCACTGGATCACGAGGGAAGTCCCACTAATCGCTTACTCCAAGTTATAATCTGTAACACCTAAACCAGTCAACCCATGAACTCTTACCTGTGGCCTGCTGGGGAGATTTGCTGAAAGAGAAAACAAAAGCAGTCAGTTGAAGACAGTTCTGTGGTTCTCCCGTTTTATGCATGCATAAGTGTGAACTGCACCATTCCCAGCTATTAAATGGATATTAATAAGAAAATAAGAAAGAGCTTTGAGGAAGTTTCTTTTTTTTTTTTTTTTGGCCAGATGCTTCAACAGGGCTAGTTTCCCTACTTAGCTTCTCATATTCCATGTGCTTTAAGAAATAAAAATTCCACCAAAATATGCAAAAGATATGCCAGCTCTCTCAAATCAGTACATGCTAAAGCATTCAGTGAATAATTAGTTTTGCAAAAAAAAAAAAATCCCAAAATTTCCCACTGAAATCATGCCATATATTTGGCTTATGCATTAGAACAGAGAAAATTCTGTATATTCTCCTGAATAGTACAAATTCTGACCAAGAGGTGATTAAGGAAATGCCAGGGCCAGAGTCTTTAGTTTCTGCCACCCTTACCCCAAAGACCAGGAAGATGGTGGCCATGTGTTTGCATCAAGGAAAGAGCTAGCCCAGTCCTCAGCACTCAGAAGTCTTGTAGGAACTTTGGTTAATACTTGTGCCTTCCATGGGCTAAGTTAAGAGCGTGAGAGAAGTTAGAATATGGTGTCTAATTTGCCTCTGCATCTAAGCAGCTCAGTTCCTTCTTGGTGGCAGAGGGCATGGTGCGGTGAAGCTGATCCAGCACTACCTGGAAGGGCAGCCACTAGCACAGCTCCCCTCTAAGGCCTCTGAGGTTGCATCTCCCCCTTCACTGTGACACCTCACAATTCCTGAACCGACAGTCAGCCCTGGGAGAGAGAGGAGCTCCACTGCTTATGGTGGGAGCATCTATTCTGGGTCATTAAGGATTGTCCCTAACTAAACAGCATGTGACTACTTTCATCATTCTTTTTTTTCCCCCCTTTTTGAAGGGAAACAAAAAAACAAACAAAAAAATCTGTGACCACACAGTAGGTGCTTCATGAGAAAAAGACAGAGCAAGACGCGGAAGCTTCTTATGATGCCCTGGAGGGAAAGTGTGCACCCCAGTAGTATTGGGGGGAATAATCAAGTCCTACCAATTATGTACGTTATATCAGGGAAAAAAGGGTAGACTTTCTTACATATGGGAATTACACTTGCACAGAACTACACCCTCTCGAGGGAAAGCTTAGTTGCATGAGCATGAAGTATACCATAGGTAGAGTGAGGCTTCTCTTCTCAGTAACAAACAGCCAAATCCAAACAGAAATCAAATCCGTTTTGCTGCAAACCAACATTTTAACCCTGTGAAAGTGAAAGTGAAGTCGCTCAGTCGTGTCCAACTCTTTGCGACCCCATGGACTGTGGCCTACCAGGCTCCTCCATCCACGGGATTTTCCAGGCAAGAGGACTGGAGTGGGGTGCCATTTCCTTCTCCCTGTAGCCTCTTATTAAATAAAGGCTACAAGTACCGTCTTGAACAAATCATACAAATACATATTTTAAAGAAATCAGGAAACATTATATTTCAGTAGGTCTTGAAGTTTTGATGAATGTCAATCAAGCTCAATAAATATAGGCAATCCACAGTGAGAATATGCCTGCAGATAAAAAAAATAATTTAAAAAGCATTTGTTGGTCTACTGGTGAAAATAATATTCAGCTTACTACTAGCATCCTGTATATTTGGATGACATAAAAGAAAAAAACAACAAAATGATGTTACACTGAAAAAATTAGTTACAGCAGTCAGTGAAAATTTTAGTACATCAGTTAAGAGGCAAAACGATTACATTCCCTTCATTAACTCCTTGCCAGGAAGAGATGGAAATGCTTGCCTCTCTGCTCTGAAACTCAACGTAAATAATTAAAAGAAAACTTTAAAAGGCCATAATTCAAGGATGCTATCAGGACCAACTGGGATATTAATCCAAGATAGAGGAATTCTAAAGTGTTATGTACAACAATATACAGACACAGTAAGAAAAAAAAGTCATGTTTAAGTAGGCAATTCATGCAATTAGGATTTACGAATAGTTTCATTTTAATTCCAAGAGTGCCAGGAGTGGAAATTCACTTGTGACCATGCAAATTTTTAATTCACAAAGGATCAAAAGTCAAGATTAACATGCAGATCAATTCACTGTATATGCTGGTGACCAGCAATTTTAAAGTTCTCATTAGTTACAGGGGCTCAAGGGATTGGCTTGGCATTGGGAGGATACCAATCCGATTTGTTTTCAAAAATTCTCCAAAGATGGTCAGTAAGCTTTGGGAGTTTGTGATGGACAGGGAAGCCTGGCATGCTGCAGTCCATGGGGTCGCAAAGAGTCGGACATGACTGAGTGACTGAACTGAACTGAAGCTTTGGAAATGCTCAGGCTTATTAAAGTATTTGATAGCTTGTGCAACTTAAAAGGGGCAACAAAGCAAAGGAATCTGACAGAACCTTCTAAGTACTATCCAGTACTGTCAATTAAACCTTCCTTCCCAATGGGAACATTTAATCATTCATTCATTCACTCATTCAACTCAGAAATATATCAGGCACCAAATCTATGGTAGGTGCTCATTTCTATTCTACATCCATTTTGTTTTAAAGTTTAATAAATCTAGGCAGAATTTTAAAAGTATATAGTAATTTAACAAATAAATCAATTATGTTTTTATTTTTATGAAAAGCTATCCCTATCGGGAGATTTTTATATTATCAAAGTATAAAGACTCCTTACCATCACTTAAAATGGTATTTTCTGAGGACAGGATGGAAACGGGTGCATTGACAGGCTGTTTTATATACTACATACAACATATATATGATGAATAGTACATAATAGTGCGGTTCTGTGCTAAGTCACCTGAATCCTGTCCAACTCTTTGCTACCCCATGGACCATAGCTTGCCAGATTTCTCTCTTCATGGGATTCTCCAAGCAAGAATCCTGGAGTGGGCTGCCATTTCCTATTCCAGGGGATCTTCCCAATCCAGGAATCGAACCTGAGTCTATTATGTCTCCTGCATTGGCACGTGGGTTCTTTATCACTAGTACCACCTGATATGTAATACTAAAATCCTAGTGCAGGCTGAGTAGAGTTAATCACCCTAAAATTATGAATATATTTTTAAATAATATATTCTGATTTCCTTAAAATATTATTTAAAATATAACTGCAGCATCAAGTAGTATGTATAGATATGCAGTAAACTGTTTGTTTGAAACAGCAGAAATGTTTTTGCTGACAGCTCAGCAGAAACTACAAGGCGCCAAGGTGCTGAAGACAAAATGTTTGGGGAAAAAAAATCAATAAATAACAATCATATAGTTTTCTTTGGGATTTGAACTGTTTTTATTTGGTTATTTTCTGGCTCTTGGTTGTTCATATGGAAAATTCACAGGGTCATAATCTTCCATGCTTTAAATTGTTTGGGCTTTATACAGTGATTATTTTATTCCTTGAGAAAAGAACCCCGAACCCAAAAAAAAAAAAAAAGAAAAAGAAAAACAAAACAAAACTCACACCAAAACAAAAAAAAGGCAGGGGGTGAAATTGAAAATAATCCCTTTTTACATTGGAACTTGATGACATCAGAAGACAGTATCTGAAGAAAAGAGAAGGAATGACTTAGAAAAAGCTATTTTCAGAACTAGTCTGGCATACCACAAAAAACACCCTTTTGGAGAAATACACCTTTCTTACTATGGCCTGCACTGAAGAGGATAATTTCTCCTTAAAGACAGGCTTGTTTGATGTGCCCCATGTTGTCGCTTACAGGGCAGATCAAAGGCTCTCAAAGAGCAGGGTGGCACTGGCCCTCCACCCGGGATGTGATGGCATCCAGGTTGGGTTTGTTTGCCTTGCCGACATATGGAAAGCCTGATTTATCTTCAAATAATGTTCAGTCTCGCTTGCAATATTGCTGTTATCTCACCAAAGAAAACAAAGGGCCTCACACAGGAAAGAAGAAATGGAAGGAGAAAGCACAGCAGTGGCGTCACGATCTTGCATACTCACGGCAGCAGGGTGGAAACGTACTGTTGATCTGCTCCATGACCTCTGTCAGGTCCGCGCTGGTGTCGTGAGGGGGTGCCAGCAGCTCCTCTGCCACCGTGCCTGCAGACACAAGGAACAACGGACGCTCTCAAATTAACGTCCCGTCTTCCACTAAAACCCAACTGCAGGGGGGAAAATGCCAGCACTGGCCTCTAAACATCAGTGTGAAAACAGTCTCCTTGCAAAGAATCATTTTAGGGGAAAATTCCAAAATCATTTTTGCATTAATTTCTGGTAACAGAATTTTACATAATTAAAATGTATTAGATGTTTCTATAGAAAGAATTCAAGTGCCAGGGGAAAATTCACGAGTGAAAAGTAAGTAATGGGGTCATACTATTTCTTAGTTAGAAATCCACTATTTTGCACAGCTATTTTTAAAATAACTTTATTTGCTTTTGGCTGTGCTGGGCCTTCGTTACTGCATGTGGGCTTTTCTCTAGTTGTGTGCTGGGTCTTCGTTACTGCATGTGGGCTTTTCTCTAGTTGCGGAGCACGGGCTCCAGGGCGTCGCAGATTTCAGTAGTTGCAGCACACGGGCTCAGAAGTTGCTGCTCCCAGGCTCCAGAACACAGGTTCAGTAATTGCGGTGCAAGGGCTTATTAGTTTCTCTGTGGCATATGGGATCTTCCCAGACCAGGGATTGAACCTGTGTCTCTTGCATTGACAAGAGGATTATTTACCACTGAGCCCCCAGGGAAGCCCAAAAGTATATTTTCATATGAGAAATATATTCCATCAACTTTTTTCCTTCCTTCTTTATGGAGACTCCAGCGTAGGCTAGTTCACACTGCTAAAAAGTTAGAGGTATTTTATAAGATACTTTCTACTTTGATGTTTATTTTGTCTACAATCAATAGCTAAATAATTCTCTTACTTAACGATTTAAAATAATTTCACTATTTTAGGTTTTCCTCTGACATATGCAGCAAAAGATATCCCATTAACAAATTAATTTGGTTAAAGTATGGGATTCTCAGTAGGATTTTAGAACTTAATTTCATCAATAACAAAATGTCATTCCAGAATTCCTGGTTGACAGAGTCCATCCTCGCAGAAGTGACAGGTCCCCATTGTGACCAAGGACAGACTAGGTGGGACTTCAGCCTCAGATGGGGTGGGTGAGGCAGAAATGCCTGGGGGAAATAGGATGGAGAAGGTAGAATACTGAGTCCCCAGCCCTGGGCAGAGAAAACTATATTTGGTGTGATATTTGTTAGTCGTTTATTCTGATTGTGTACAACTATGAAATTTCAGGGTCAGAAGTTGTTATTGAAAAAAAAATCATTCCTAAGTCAAAAGACAAAATAAAGTGTTGCTCATCCCAAAAGGAAGGAGCTCTTTTTTCTCTCCCATCAAAATTCAATTCACTACTACACCTTACACAGACAAGTGCATTATAGTTTATTATTATAAAATGCTTGCTTTTTTGGTATTGTTAAAATGGCTTTGTACTCAGCTGAGATGAAAGAGAATACAAATTCCCTTATGCTTAAGGCACACATGTGCAAGAATGTTATTTAAAATGAAAAGACAAGTGGCAAAGCCTGGGGTAGACCACAGGAGAGAGAAGTCGAGTCTTCGGTACACAGACCTGCTTGGTGGAACTGTGGGCCCGGGTCTGGATCCAGCGAATAGTTCAGTGCCGACTGCTGAGGGGAAGCCCAAGGGGAGACCCCATTGATTTGCGAATCAGATTCAGGCTGGAATCACACATTCAGAGGTTAGAATTGAAGAGATTCAAAAAATGATTAAAGAAAACATTTTTGTTTCTAACTTCCCTTCCCCAACGATGGATAATTAAATCACATAACATCCTTCACCCTCAGTCATTTTCAAATACGCTTTAAGATCTGTTCGTGGACTCGCTAGGGTTCAGCTGAGGACCAAACATGGCAGGATTTACCTATCAATGTCAGGGTCATTCCCTCAATTGTTCTATTGCTTTTATGTCAATCAAGAGATTTTGGAAAGATGTTTCATTCATCTTTAAAATTAACACTGCTTCTCATCCAGTAAATTTATCTAATTTAAAAATTATGCTAATTTTTAACTTAAATCAATATTTAACAGCAATATTGGAGATAAAGGGTACGATTTTTGTTTTTTGTGTTTTTTTATTGAAGTTGCTTTATGATGTTGTGTTAGCTTCTGTTGTATAGCAAAGTGGGTCTTTTATATATATATACATCCACTCTTCTTAAATTCCCATATAGGTCATTACAGAGTACTGAATAAAGTTCCCTCTGCTTGAAGAGCATGACTTTGGATTCAGCTGCTTGGATACAGACTTGGTCACTCAGAGCTGTCTAATTCTGAGGCAATTTTATAACTATCTGCTTTTTATTTATAAAAACCTAGTTTGTTTTTTTTTTTTAAACTAGGGTTGGTGATAAAGAGTATCTGCATCAGAGGGTTTTATGAAGGAGGTGATCAATTAGTATTTCTGCTGTGATTGGAAAGGAGTCTGACACACCTAATAAATACTTCACAAGGGCAGGAAATTTGAAATAGTGATGGATACACTGACAGGTACATGATCAGATGAGAAAAGCGTGATTCATTGTAAAGGCAATGCAGAAGTTCCATTGATTTTGATGTTGTTTGTTTCCATTAAATCCATATTAGCTGAAGTCTGGCAGTTTTGCTAGTTTTTAGTATCAGCGTTGAATTTTCCATCAACTTTTGGCATTCATGCCAGGTCATTAAGAAGAGATAAGAGCCCTATAGTCTAGAATAGACAGAGCTATTTAGATATCCGATATCTTGTAAAGCATTACTGTGCAATTCTGAAGGCTCAGGGGCCATTAGGCAGCTCAGTCTAATGGGAGGAAGGTGGGGGGAGGCGGGCGGTGAGCCGGAGAGCCTTGGCTCTGTCTTCAGAGCATCACCAGGCTACAGCAAACAAAACTTCCAAGCACAGCTGCCTTCCACAACAAGTCTAGCTGTGCACTAAGTCCTTAATACTCACACTTCATATTCTGAATAAGAGAGTTCGCGGAAAAAGCCATCCTTTGTCCAGGCACCACTCAGAAACATCATATTTACAATATTGACAATATAGTTTTTCTGCTGTAGGGGAGTGAAATCAAGGTAAGAACCTAATATTCAAAGGACTAAGAGAAAGCCTGCCAGGCTTTGGGGAAGGTCTAAATGATGCACAGTTTCTAAGTAAAGCTTCTCCCAAACAGGCTCTCACAAAGTCTGAAACAGTGACAGACATTCAGAAAGTATAATGGGTGTTCTGCAGCCCGCTGTATAGGTAATGCAAAAATTACACTGTTTTGAATGATTCTGAAAAGTTAAAAGATACTGCAAGCAACTGTGAAAAGATGGTTTTCTAAAATTTGAGAAAATCACTGGAGAGAAAGTTGTTTCTGCCTTTGATAAACACATCATTTCTGGAGAAAAGCATTCCTATTTACTGTCTAGGGGGCCCGCACACTGCATGGGCCAGAGAAGACAGCAAAAGATAGCATGAATGTTGATGTCAGGGATTCTTCAAGAGAGGGAAGTTCCAGGCCCATCGTCAGGAATTTGTCACAAGAAACACCTGCTGCAAAGATATCTTCACTGCTAGCTCTGTGACATGATCCCCACTCTTCAGCTGCTAGATGTAATCAGTTACTTAACTCTCTAAAGTGTGTATGTCTTTACAGATGATACTATCTTGTTATATATCATACTGTCTTATTATGGTCCCTAACAAGATTGCAGAAACTATATCTGATGCTTCTTTTATATCCCAAAGAACAGTGTGTTTCAAAATTGCAGGCTATTATCCACTGATGAGTTATAAAATTGGGTCTGACCAACACTAAGAAAGATAGAAGAAAAATGAAAGGGAAGAGAGGAAGGAGGGGGAAGGAAGGAAGAAGGGAGGAGGGGGGAAGAAAAATAGAAAGAGGCAGCATTTTTTAATAACAGCAATTAGTATTTTGTATTCATCATACTTGTATGCATTCATCATAATGCAAATTGTATTTTTATTGTCGAGAAAGTTTGCAAACAATTGCCATAAAACATGGTGCTATGTGAGGAAATAATAGCTGAAAATTAATAAACATCTGTTACTTAATTTCTTGAAAATAGTTTATGGGAAGGAGGTTTTAGCATGAAGAGTTCAGGTCACTTCCTTTCCCTTAATATCCACAGATGTTTCCCAAATGTAATTTATGCAGATGTATGTGACAGGATCTTTTCCTTTAACCTATTCAGAGCTGAGACAGATTTCAGTGTTAAAGAAGAATGAGCAATTCCATCTTAAGCTGGGAAAATGCATTTTTTTTTTTTTGGTGCCAGTGAGGATTTAATGCTTATGTTTGTAGAGGGATTTCTAAGCCAGTTGAAATCAACTATGCAGAGGAGAAACCAGAAATGAATCTTCCTACTCACTCGGGGACTGAGCCCCATGGAACGTGGGACTGGGGCAGATGCGTGGGGACAGGGGATGCCAGGTTCCGCACACTCTACCTGCTCTAGCAGCTGCCGAAGTCGGTGGAGCTGAGACTCCAGCTGCTTGTTGTGATCTTCTAAAATCTGCATCCTAGCCTCCAGCCGACCTTTGTGCTGCCTGAGGAGTTTCGCCTCTGCTATAAGTTCTGAATCCTCAGACGTGTGATGAGGGGACACAACAGAGTCTGGAGGGGAGCCGACAGGCAGGCCCCTTCTCAAGTGCTGTTCTTTCAGCTGCTCGTATTCCACCTGCAGATTTCTAGTGGAGGAGGGAAAACTGGAATTAGTATTGGACATATCACCTTCTCTCCAAAACTGCTCATGAACTCCAAATGTAGCCCAGGCTATCTATTTCCTCATAGGTAAAAACGTTTATCAATGAGACAAGCAAGCATGAATAAAACCGTAGCTTTAAATAAATAGATGTTCTAACAGACAGCACCCCTGAACCCTGAAATGTAGCTGTAATCTGCACCCAGCTGCCCAGCGTGTTAATGTCCTCTGAAACTTTGCCTCCACAGGGCTCCCTGGACAGTAGTCCTGAAAAAAGAATGCATAAGGGCCATGTGGAAGGGCATGCGAACGGATTTCCCACGAGAAGTCTTCCCAGGGTGAAAGACTTCTTGATTTCTCCGAAGTCTAGCACACCTTTGCTCTTCCTCCAGGTCGGCAATGATCCGCTCCAGTTCTCCGCGTTCTTCCCTTTCTACCGACTTCAGGATCTGAGCTGGACTCTGGGGCTGGCTCACCGGGGACTCCCCTCCGAGCGTCTGGCAGTACTGCTGGATGAGAGCATGCTCGTCCTCCCTGAGGTGACAAAGGAGACACACACAAAGGCTCACATGTGGCGGTGGATGTCGCTGGACACAGAGGAAGTAGAAACAATGACAGTCAGGCTGGCTGCTAAGCCTGGACTGCCTTAAAACTCACCGTCCCTATGACCTTCCTTTAAAACTCTGGGAAGATATTTTACCTGATATTTTACCCACACACACACCAACATTTCATGCTTGGCCTTGGTCTAGCATGTATATCTCACAAAACTTAGAAGAGATATTTTACTCAGCAAAGTATATAAAGTACAACACTTGAATAGTTAATATAAAAGATTTTATAGGCAAAATAGAAAAACTGAATGCCAAAAGAGTAAGTTAAAAGACTGTTAACTAAAATTAAACTGCTATAGGAACTTCAGTGGTCCAGTGGTTAAGGCTCCATGCTTTCAATTCAGGGGGCGTGGGATCCGATCCCTAGTCAGCGAACTAGATCTCACATGCCTCACATTGCGTGGCCAAAAAAAAAAAATTCCTATAGTCTTGAGTGTTTATTTCCCCTCCCTGAAATTCACATGTTGAAATCTAACCCCCAGTGTAAAGATGCGTGGAGGTGGGGTCTTCGGGGTGATTAGGTTATGAGAGTGGGGTCTCCATGAATATGATTAGTGCCCTTATGAAAGAGATCCCAGAGCGGTCCCTTCCCCCTATTCCCTGTGAGGGAACTACAAGGTGACAGCTATGAGCCAGGAAGGGGGTCCTCATCAGACACTAAATCCACCAGCCCCTTGACCCTGGACTTCTCAGGCTCCAGAACTATGAGAGAAAATGCTTGTCATTTATAAACCATCCAGTTTAAAGTCTTTTGCAATCACTGTCCCAATCAAGTACCTGATTTCACTATCTTTAGCATGTGGTTGAAAGCAATTGTACAATGCTTTGTAACCCAAAGGGTGGTAGAAGCTAACTGTCACATTCTTTCATTTAAATAACTTAGTATAAATTATAATTGTAGATATTTATAAAATATCTATATTTATTTTATTTGACATTATCAGCACATCATTTCTAGGATCAATCATTCTGCATTAAACAAGGAATTCCATTTAATTCACTCGGGTTCTCCCACTTTTCTAACTACTTGTCTAATGGACTAGATGTATTAATAATGTGGTCAAATCTAATAACTGACAGAAACAGAAGCATAAGAGAGTAGGCAGAGTTGACATGTCTATGGGAAGCAAATGCTTACCAGCAAGCTTGGAATCCCTTCCCTTCTTTTACCACAGTCAGTCGCTGTCAGTCGCTCAGTCGTATCCATGGACTGTGGGAACTCCAGGCTCCTCTGTCCATCGGATTCTCCAGGCAAGAATACTGGAGTGGGTTGCCACTCCCTTCTCCAGGGGTTTTCCTGACCCAGGGATTGAACCTGGGTCTTCAGCATTGCAGGCAGATTCTTTACTATCTGAGCCACCAGGGAAGCCCAGAGATCCAGTCAGATCTCCTTGTAAATGTGCAAGTGATAGATTTCCTGGTTAATGCTAGCAGGAGAGTCCCGCTACAGAACATCTTGGGCAGATTGTGCCTGATCTGGTTTTTATGGCTTTGGGTAAACAAATCCTGGAATCTACGGATGTATAGGGTGCATGCGTGCATGCTGTCGCCTTAGTCGTGTCTGACTCTCTGTGACGCTACGGACTGTAGCCTGCCAGGCTCCTCTGTCCATGGGATTATTCTCCAGGCTAGAATACTGGAGTGGATTGCCATGCCCTCCTCCAGGGAATCTTCGCAACCCAGGGATCAAACCTGTGCATCTTATGTCTCCCATATTTTCAGGTGGGCTCTTTACCACCTGGGAAGCATGTATAGGGTGGGGCTTCAGAAAAACATCTTCTAAGTTATGTAGCAATCAAGAGTATAAAATCAAGCTATCCCATGCCTGAACCAGCTCCCTCCTGTGTAATGATGTGACTGTAAATATTCCTTAAAGAGCTTGTCTGTTACCCTGGTGTCAGGCACATCCTAAAGCAGCCAGAAGGAAGGTGAGTGGCACGGGCAGCCCTGGACCTTTTACTTATGCCCTGGAGCTGATGAACATGCTTGATACTGGGTAAGATCTGTGACCCTGAGTCTAATTTGAAAATCTAACCTTGTGTTATCACAGTTTACTCTGATAAAGAGGGGACATGAAATTGCATCTGATAGGTAGTGCATTCTTAGAAAAGTTGTGTCCTGATCATTGAGATCAGAGTGATATAAAGAAGCAAATGAAAATAATGAATGTTAGGGCTGCGAAACAGCCAAAGCAAAGGTTCAAATGAGCCCCTTGTTAGTTTACATTGCTCCTTTATCAGTAAATTTCCCTAGCCCACCTTCCTTCTATTATCAATTGAATAAAAAAGGACTAAACTGGAAATAAGAAACATAGATGGGAAGGATTGAAATAAGCTATGGCATCATCCTTTGATGACCAGTCTTGCAAAATCGCGGTATCACTGTGAAATAAATAAGGGAGCCTTGAGAAGAATCTCACACTTGCTCCTAAATTTAGAAGGAGGAGCAGAAGAGGAGAGAATGGCTCTTGCACTGCTGCAGGGCAGCAGGGTTTGAAAGCGGAACGCAAAGCTCTTAGGATGCCCATGTAGCAGAGTCAAACAGAAACGTGATGCATGAGACAAGTGCTCGGGCCTGGTGCACTGGGAAGACCCAGAGGGATCGGGTAGAGAGGGAGGTGGGAGGGGGGATCAGGATGGGGAATACATGTAAATCCATGGCTGATTCATGTCAGTGTATGACAGGACCCACTGCAATGTTGTGGAGTGATTAGCCTCCAACTAGTAAAAATAAATGAAAAAAAAGAAAAGAAAAGAAACGTGGCAAGGAGGTATGTGCATGTGTATTTTGAGGAGGGAGAGGGTATTTTCTTGATAGAGAATAAATGGGTAATTTATTACTGTACCCTAAACCTAATACCCTAACTGTATTATGAAGGAGCAGAGAAGGCTATGAGGCTAACGGAGCAACACCACAGGGACACCAATTAGCTGCTAAGGATGACAAGACCCTAATTGAGTAATGCTTGGAGTCACTTCACCCAATTTAAATGAAGAGAAAGACTGTAATGAGAGGGGATTATAAAGTACAGATCTGATATATGGACGGAACAAATGGAAAAATTAGAAAGATATAGTGTGCATTAAACAAACAATAAAATAATTAAAAAGTAGGAGCAAAGCAGAACATTTAAAATATTTCTTAGGCCAAAAACAATGAGTATAGAAACCAAAAAGACTGAGTAGGCAAAAAAGAAATAGTAACAAAAGAAAAACGTTCATATATATCTCAGTGAAAATTTTATCTCATCAGAATAAAGCATGCATCACAAGCAATCAGCCAGAAATCAAAACAGTAAATCATACATAAAGAAAGAAAAAGGTTTAGCCTCCTACTCTCCATAATATTTAGTGTCCAAAGAGACTGGTCAATGCCTATAGTCCTAACCTAGCCATTCTTCTGACCAGCCAGGTTACGTAATGTAAAGCAAAGCACTTTGTCCATAAAGCAAAAGAAAGAGAGAGCAACAATAATGCAAAACAGAACCAAATTAGGTGGTGATCTCAGGGACCGTAGTAAATAAAGAGTGACAAACTGAAGCTCATATTGGTTTAAAAAACAATTAATTATATGATTCCTATGAGTAACTCACCTAAAAGAAAATCAAAGACCAGAGTAAATGTTAAAAAAAAAATTACTATAAGGATAAGATGAGTTAGAGGAAAGCCTGGTCCCTATAAGCTCTCTGGCAGACCTATGATTGGATCATAGACCCTCACATGGTTCCTCTCCCATATTCCCTGACATTAATCCATTTATGTCCTTGGAGCACTTATGCCTTCAGGCACCTGACCTCAGGAATTATACTTAATGCTCAATATTAACACCAACTAAATATCTGTTTTAGATATCTGGGGACTATCTACAGTGAAACAAATACAAACAGCTGAGTTAAAATTTGACTTGAGATACATCTTGCTGTCGACATTTATATAGATTCATTTCTTTTGGGAAGTGTATGGGGCTTTAACATAATATTATTATTTTAAAAATATAATTACCATCATCATCTCTATCATTACATTCTTTCAATGAGGTGTCTGGGAGAAAATTAAGACAATTTTTCCAAAACTAAGAATTTAAATATCATTCGTATATAACATATAATTTTAGTCTTAAGTGGTTTTCACAGACCGTTAGTCCTAAAAGTTAAATGTAAAAATAGATATATTTGAGTTCTTAATTATACAGTCACAAGGTACCAGATTAAAGTCATTCAACATCAATAGTGTGCCCAGTGCTAAAACAGAAAATGCCACCAACATGTGGGACTGTACCAATGAAATACAATTAGACAGAACACCATTACACTATATTTAAGTCATGCATAGTAAACACTGTCTGGATTACAAAATTAGTACTCATCCAGTGACAAAAGAACTGTGATTCATTGAATGACCTTTTGCAAGTAAGACATAAACAAAAATAACAATAATTTCCTTCCTTTAAAGAGTTGTTTTGTTCCAGGCTCTAGAGCTGCAAACAGCAATGCCAGTGCAAATCATGCCAGCTCCCCAATTTGATCCTTCCACATACTACAAGTTCACTCAAGAGGGGAGGTGGAGTGAGATACCCTGATGGCAATGGCCTAAGGAAATGTCCCTGGGTTTCAGCTACTCAGATTTCCCAGGACTATCCTGGGTCCTGTCTCTTTTTGAGACAGGCCTGGTTCATTCTTTGAAATGAAAGAAAATTAAGTTGTGTCTGACTTGCAATCCCAAGAACCGTAGCCCACCAGGCTCCTCTGTCCATGGGATTCTCCAGGCAAGAATACTGGAGTGGGTTGCCATTTTCTTTTCCAGGGGATCTTCCCAACCCAGGAAATGAACATTGCAGGCAGATGCTTTACCAACCGAGCTACTCAGGAAGCCCTGAAATAAAATTAGTATCCTTAAAATGAATGCCTTTACAATTTCCAAGTTAGACTTTCAGAAGAAAAGGGAGTATTGTGGATTAGGTTTATGTGAGGCAAAATGCCATGAGATTAATTCCGGTCTAGGCTGAAGAAGCAGCAGCCCATGATGCATGAAGGGTCAACAACTCTTAATAAAGTTAACCAGCTTCACCAGGTGGCACTAATGATAAAGAACTCGCCTGCCAATGCAGGAGACATAAGAGCCGCTGGTTTGATCCCTGTGTTGGGATGATCCCCTGGAAGAGGACATGGAAACCCACTCTAGTATTCTTGCCAAGAGAATTCCATGGACAGAGGAGCCTGGCAGTGTACAGTCCATGGGGTCGCAAGAGTCAGACACAACTGAGTGACTAACAACTTTCACGGAAGATGAATGCTGTGAGGAGCCAGGGAACTGGTTCCATAGACCAATTTGAGGGACAGAGAATGGCTCAAATTGCAGGATAGGATGATTGCTTCTAAAGATACAAATGACTAAAAGGGCCTGGGGTAACTTAGAATTACAAGCTCAAATCTCAAAATCCGTACCTCAAGGCAGGGGCTTTCTTTTACTGTCGACAGCTGAGACCACCTAAAAACCAAATCTGGGAGGTTGGGCCCAGCAGATAGTGAATTACAAAATCTTCTCCTTGGGTCCAGACTGTGAAACTGGAGCACAGACGGACATGAGCAGAAGCAGAACAAGGACAGAGGGGCCTGGAAGGATCTGCGGATGCTCTGACCCTCCCACGTCCCCCACTGCAGGAAGCCCTCCCTTCCCACACCAGCTGAGGCAGCGAAGTGAGGCAGTCAGGCATGGTCAGGGGTCCCTGTGCCTGGAGCCAGGATGCCTGAGTCTGAATCCCAGCTCCACCACTGACTACGAGACCCTGGGCAACCTCCTTCACCTTGTGGGGTCCTGATTTCCTCCTCTATAAAGTGGTGTAATGAGAACAAGAGCATCATGGACAACTGAATAAGCGACGGTGGGCAAAGTGCTTAGAACAGTGGCTGCCTGGCTCTTGCGTGCATGCTCAGTTGCTTCACTTGTGTCCAACTATTTGAGACCTTATGGACTGTAGCCCTCCAGACTCCTCTGTCCATGAGATTTCCCAGGCAAGAATACTGGAGTGGGTTGCCATTTCCTCCTCCAGGGGATCTTCCCGACCTAGGGATCAAACCCATGTCTCCTGCATTTCCTGTATTGCAGGCAGATTCTTGACCACTGAGTCAGCAGGGAAGCCCTGCCTGGCTCTTAGAGGAGTCTCTATCTATATCAAGGAGGAGATAGTGGTTGTTTTTGCACCATCACCATTATTATTCAAGAAATATTCAGTAATATTTCTACACCCTTGCTTGGAATAACAAAAACCTCAACTCAAGAGGGCCTAGGGGTAAGGTGGAGAATTCAAGAGAGAGAAAAAATTGCAAAATAATTGTGGAAGCTTGCTAACATACAATTTTTGGCTTAAGGCACTCTGAGTTGTTTTTTTTTTTTTTAACCCTTCCCAACAACAATAAAAATTACTAATACCTTGGGATTTAAATTGCTAATACCGATGTTGGTTGCCTCAAGACAGATCTGAGGGTGATGCAGAAGAGCCAAGTTTGCCTTAAAAAGCCACTGATCCCTCATTCAAAAGTTGGCAATACTGTTAGGTGGCACTGAATACTGTCATCTTTTGTCTTTGGGGATTGTATCAGGATCCTACCAATGCCAGAGCCTTAAAAGACTTCCAGGAAAAGGCCAGGGTGTTAGACTATATTGCATACGTGTGTGTGCTAAGTAGCTTCAGTTGTGCTCGATTCTTTGCGACGCTATGGACTGTAGCCTGTCAGGCTCCTCTGTCCATGGGATTCTTCAGGCAAGATTACTGGAGTGGGTTGCCATGCCCTCTTCCAGGGGATCTTCCTGACCCAGTGATTGAATCTGCATCTCTTAAGTCTCTTGCATTCGCAGGCAGGTTCTTTACCACTAGTGCCACCTGGGAAGCTCATATTGCACATATACTTCCTGCTACTACAATAAGGTCCTGTAAGAAACAGGTAAGCTTTGTTCCAAGTTAAAAGCAAAGAAAGAACAACACCATGTCTTGATAAGGGCAGCAAACACTTCTTGCTGTATCCTATGATCCAAGATGCTAAATTATTAGATGGGAAACTTAGCAGGAGAGCCAGGAAAATAGTAGGTTTCATTCTTAACCCTGCTTTCATGAGGAGCACTGTCAATTCAAAGGAGGGAATCAATTCAGTTCAGTTCAGTCGCTCAGTCGTGTCTGACTCTTTGCGACCCCATGGACTGCAGCACGCCAGGCCTCCCTGTTCATCATCAACTCCCATAGTTTACTCAAACTCATGTCCATTGAGTCAGTAATGCCATCCAACCATCTCATCCTCTGTCGTCCCCTTCTCCTCCTGCCTTCAATCTTTCCCAGCATCAGGGTCTTTTCAAATGAGTCAGCTCTTCACGACAGGTGGCCAAAGTATTGGAGTTTCAGCTTCAACATCAGTCCTTCCAATGAACACTCAGGACTGATCTCCTTTGGGATGGACTGGTTGGATCTCCTTGCAGTCCAAGGGACTCTCAAGAGTCTTCTCCAACACCACAGTTCAAAAGCATCAATTCTTCAGTGCCAGCTTTCTTTAGAGTCCAACTCTCACATCCATACATGACTACTGGAAAAACCATAGCCTTGACTAGATGGACTTTTGTTGGCAAAGTAATGTCTCTGCTTTTAATATACTGTCTCGCTTGGTTATAAAACTTTTCTTCCAAGGAGTAAACAGCTTTTATTTCATGGCTGCAGTCACCATCTGCAGTGATTTTAGAGCCCCCCAAAATAAAGTCTGACACTGTTTCCACTGTTTCCCCATCTATTTGCCATGAAGTGATGGGACTGGATGCCATGATCTTAGTTTTCTGAATGTTGAGCTTTAAGCCAACTTTTTCACTCTCCTCTTTCACTTTCATCAAGAGGCTCTTTAGTTCTTCCTCACTTTCTGCCATAAGGGTGGTGTCATCTGCACATCTGAGGTTATTGATATTTCTCCTGGCAATCTTGATTCCAGCTTGTGCTTCATCCAGCCCAGCGTTTTTCATGATATACTCTGCATATAAGTTAAATAAGCAGGGTGACAATATACAGCCTTGATGTACTCCTTTTCCTATTTGGAACCAGTCTGTTGTTCCATGTCCAGTTCTAACTGTTGCTTCCTGACCTGCAAACAGATTTCTTAGGAGGCAGGTCAGGTGGTCTGGTATTCCCATCTCTTTAAGAATTTTCCACAGTTTGTTGTGATCCACACAGTCAAAGGCTGTGGCATAGTTAATAAAGCAGAAGTAGATGTTTTCTGGAACTCTCTTGCTTTTTTGATGATCCAGCAGATGTTGGCAATTTGATCTCTGGTTCCTCTGCCTTTTCTAAATCCAGCTTGAACATCTGGAAGTTCACGGTTCACATATTGTTGAAGCCTGGTTTGGAGAATTTTGAGCATGACTTTGCTAGTGTGTGAGATGAGCTCAATTGTGCAGTAATTTGAGCATTCTTTGTAGGAGGGAATAGTCACCCTCATTGGGATGAGCTGTCCACTGGGAGAAAAGATATTTATTATTGTAATACTTATTCACTTTGTCAAGTCAATAATGCCGATTAAAATGAAAATATTTGGGGCTTCCCTGGTGGCAAAATTGTAAAGAATCCGCCTGTAATTCAGGAGACACAGGTTCGATTGCTGGGTTGGGAAGATCCCCTGGAGAAGAAAAAGGCAACCTACTCCAGGGTTCTTGACTGGAAAATCGCATGGACAGAGGAGCCTGGTGGGCTACAGTTCATGGGGTTACAAAAGACTTGGACATGACTTAGTGACTAAAAAACAACAACAAATTTTGTCAAACCACCAGACTTTAGGTCCAAAGTAGGACTTCAAAGGTTGAGTCCTTGCTAATGTTCTCACTTGAATGATCCCTACATGTTCACAGGAAAAGATCCCCAAAATACTCAGTAGTTTAAAGTGTGGAAGAGCAAAGGACTTACAGATTGGCTTTATCAAAGTAAGACTTATTAAAATATTCATTAAAAATATTAATGTATCAGTAACTAGACAACAATTTCTCTTCAGAGGTTTATACATTCTTAACACTATTCATCTAATCTTCCACAAAAGGGAAAATTTGCTTCTTGCCTTTCCAGTACCCCAAGGCCATCATACTCCTTCACTTTCAAAGCCAGCAGTGCAGCACCTCTGAAGTCTCTGATTCTCACCTCTGCTCCCGTGGTTACCTCCCCTCTCCCAAACTCTGACTCTCCTCCGTCTTACGAAGACCCTTGTGGCTACACTGGGCCCACCCAGATAACCCAGGTTAACCTCCCCATCTCAAAATCCTTAATTTAGTCACTTGTGCAAAGTCCCTCTTGCCATGTAAAGTCACAGCCATAGGTTTCAGGGATTAGGATGTGGGCTTCTTCGGGCCCCATTATTCTGTCTACTTTAAATGCCCTCACCACGTTCCTCCTCTGTGGGACCACTTATCCATCTCCCCGCTAGCCCGTAAGATTCCTGAAGACGGCATCGGCCTTTACAGAACTGAGCACATGTCAGGGGTGTGCTGCTGAGCGTTCACCAGCAGGTTCTCTACAAGATCAATAAACAAAAAGGCTCTGCTTTGTAGCATTTTTAATTTTTATGGTTTAAATACTTTCTTTATGGCCAACTTAAGCTAATGACTTCACTGAATATAGAGCTGAAAAAAGATACATAGCTGCACAGCCCCTGACACCCCAAGAGCATAGGTAAGAGTAAAATGAGGTAAAATAGCTAAGATGTAATGAGTTCTGAGTATTACTTTTGTTATTATTTTAATCTAATCTGTTGGTTTGGAAGTATATACATGGGCTTCCCAGGTGGCACTAGTGGTAAAGAACCCGCTAGCCAATGCAGGAGATGTAAGAGACACGGGTTCAATTCTTGGGTCGGGAAGATCCCCTGGAGGAGGGCATGGCACTTCACTCCAGTATTCTTGCCTGGAGAATTACATGGACAGAGAAGCCTGGTGGGAAACAGTCCATAAGTATATACAAATGAATTTTAATCATGTGTTTGTTTAACAAGCAGCTTACAAACATCTTAAAAATTTAACAACCAGCTCTTACAACTGCCTCCAGAACACCACTGCAAGGTAGGCGTGCAATAAGTAATTTTTTGGATGGAAGAATGAGTTAATATATCTCTTGACAGTATATTAAAATGTATTCAGCTGTTAGTCATATGATTATATTGTCATTTCTCAGACATTAGTGCTAAACTGAAAAATCAATAGGGTCTATTCTATTTTGAAAATAGGAAATACTAAATTTGATTATTGCCTTTACTTGGATCACAAGGTGTGAAAAACACATTTAAAGAATTTAAGTTTGGTTTTAATTAGTATTTTTAAATTTTGTTTAATTCTTTAGCTATTTCTCAACCTTGATGGAAAATATGTTGATTTAGGATATTCAAGATACTTAACTGCTTTATAAGAAATACATACTAAGAGTTTAAATATGAAACAAGCACTATGAATATGCTATTACCTTGGTTTAGGAATTGTTCCAAACACACAGTACATTAATAATAATGTATAAGTCACTACTGTATTGTTATAAAGTACTAACTTGCTATTTTTTGAAATTGAAAATTGAAAAATCTCCTGAGAACTTTTATTTATAAGCTTAATGATAGTAAAACAATTTTTTTAAAATATTGACCAGGAGACATTTCATGTTAGAGTATCTTAGGTATTTCAACTTGGCTGTCTCTATAATCTTATTTAGTATAAAATACCTAAGAGCCAAGTTTGACAACTTTCCTGGCAACCTTAGAGCTTCCCACCAGATCCAAACCACAATGACTGGGTGAGTCAACTGAACTCGACACTGCTGAAATCACAGACACCATTCAGAATTGAAAATGTTAATTCCAAGGTGGTGGAGGGTGGGAAAAGCTATAAAAGCAAGATGGCACATGACAGTGGAATAATCAGAGAGAAAATATCTGCCAAGAAAGGTTTCTAAAAAGCATTCTAAAGTTAATGAGGCTTTTCCTAGTTGCTAATAAAATCAAATTATTGGCAGAGGAGTTAACACTTTCCAGTGAAGGGTAAAGAGTAGACGTCCAAGCCTGTGTAGGTCATAACTATTAAGTGGCAGAGATTATGGAGAAAATATGAGCGTGCAGAAGGAAAAGAATTTTACAGAATGGCACATATTCTATAGAATTACATCTGTTAAATTAACAAGAAATATCAGATAAATGGAATGAGTATCTATACCTGTATTTATAAATAAATAATATGATTTTCCTAGGGCAGGCGAGTAGCCAAATATAGGATTTTCAGTAACTTATATGAAACTAAATAAATAAACATATCCAATTTATACTATCATGGCTTCAGACCATAAAATCTATATAGACATTTTTATAACCACACTTATCAATTTTGATTTGGATCAAAATTCAGAGCCACAGTCAATGAAGATTACTTCCGACAGCCATAATATAAGAACCAGCTTTCCAAGGCAGCATTAATTTCATGATTTACTTACACACTTCCTGTGGTAGAGCTGCTATCAGTGAGGAAAGATCCATTAGTCCTTTCCATTTGGGCCAGTCTGAAAAACGAAAATGAAGAGGTTAGAGAATGTGGCCACATAGGGTATAGTTGATTGGTTAGAGCCTCAGTGTTTCTTAAACTGTCCTAATTCCCACAAAATCCAGAACAGCTCAAATTCCCTAACAAGATGTTGAAATGAGAACAAGATCTAATGTTGAGTTCTATTTCTATCACCACCGCCTTCAGGCCTAAAGACTTTTATTTTACATCATGTTATGTAGTTTCCTAGTGGACCTCGTTTTCTAGTTGATCTCTCAGACTCTTGAGTCAGTCTTCACTCTCTCACACATCTGATTATGTCCCTCTCCCTCTCATCTTTAAAGATTCTCCTTAACTCCTCTTTACCAAAGGACAGAATCTTACTCCTTAGAAAGTGAAAGTCGTTCAGTCGTGTCCAACTCTTTGCAACCGCATGGATGACACAGTCCTTGGGATTCTCCAGGCCAGAACACTGGAGTGGGTAGCCTTTCCCTTCTCCAGGGGATCTTCCCAACCCAGGTATTGTACCCAGGTCTTCTGCATAAGCAGGCAGACTCTTTATGAGCTGAGTCACAAGGGAAGCTCAGGAATACTGGAGTGGGTAGCCTATCCCTTCTCCAATGGATCTTCATGACCCAGGAATCGAACCAGGGTCTCCTGCATTGCAGGCGGATTCTTTACCACCTGAGCTATCAGGGAAGCCCATCCTTAGCAAGTGGGCCCCACATTACTGGACTTCAGCTTCCATCCCTTCACTCTGTCTTGTCCTTGCCCCTTTCTCTACTTGCCATTCTTTGAATAAAGTGTATTCTTTCTGAGCTCAATGCTTTTAAGCATGTTTTTACACTTTTCCCTGAAATTTCTACTTGGCCTAGACTCAGCTCAAATGTGACTGTTTTTATTATGTTGCTTAAACTATAGCCTTTTATTTATTTTTTTTCAGGTGTTATATTTGTCCTTAAGATTTGTCACACCTTCTTAAAAAAACTTTTCATTTTATTTTGAAGTGTAGCTGATTAACAATATTGTGATAGCTTCAGGTGGTCAGCAAAGGGACTCAGACATACATATACATGTATCCACCCTCCTCCAAACCCTCCTCCCATCCTGGCTGCCACGTAACATTGAGTCGAGCTCCCTGTGCTATACAGGAGGTCCTTGTTGGTTATCCATTTTAAACACAGTAGTGTGTACATGTTTATCCTAAACTCTCTGACTGTCCCATCCCATCATCCTTCCCCTCAGCAACCGTAGGTTGAACTATAACCTTTTAAAGCACAGCCAGTTACTAGCACTGTCAATGCCTAGTACATATTTGTTAAAAGTTTGTACAACCCAATAAGACCAGCTTATACTTTTATATTGCTTGGGAACTCCAAAATAAACCTTTATGGTAAAGTATTAGCATACATTTAATTACATATTGTAATTCATATGTACACCATCTCCTGAGAACACTTTCAATAGTTTCATTCATTGAAACTGGGTTACATTATCTAAATCCTGTTTGTACAGTGTTTGCATTCTCATGAGCTCACTAATCACATCCCATGGAGATTCACTCAGTAGAATATATTGCAAGTGTTTGGTAAAGTGCAAATTACAGTGTAGAAAGATGAAAGCCCAGATTTCAAATATAATAGAATCACCACTCCTGCAAAACTACATCTCTTAAATCAAGGCATGTGAATGATATAAGATTAATACAGAAGGAGATACATTCTGGGTGGCAGTACGGTGGAGGGATCCCAGCAAAGTTTCTTACCGTGTAGCATACTGTTCTATTCTTGAATGGGTATCATCATGAAACAGCTGAGGAGACTGCGAAGGGCTAGAAGAGAGAAAGCAAAGAAACAGTTTTATGCCCAAATATCGACAGATGTTACTATTAGGAATGTTAGCTTAGTTAAATAATGAATTTGACATGCAAACAAACCACTAGGATTGTTACCCAGGAGGCAGAACTATTATTTTAGGATAAGAGTTCAGTAATCACCCCATGCTAGTAAAACTGATCAGAACATCCGTCTTGCGCATACGGAGCTGTGGATACTCACTCATACTGCTCCGGCCACATACTGATGAGTGTGATAGGACTGCAAAGAGGGCAGAGGGAGACAAAAGTCATAGAACAAACACTTTAGAGCAATTTAGGACAAAAGTGGTCAGTCGGAGGGTGGGGGGTAGGGTACAGTCTCAATCATCTTCCACGCCTGCATTTGGAAGCCCTGAGGTCCACCATGAAAGAAGTCAAAACAAACAGAAATGACTGTTTATTCTAGAAAAGATGCTATGTATTCAAGTGCCTGCAGGGGCCTTTTCACAGATATTATAGGATATTTGTTATAGACAGCAAACACATTTAAATAGTCTGATTGGAAAAAGAAAGAGAATGCTCTAAAATAGCTCAAAATTATGGGATAATTTAAAAAGTAATGTTTCATAATGTACTGGACAGAGGTGCAATCATATTTTTGTTTTTCCTGCAGAAGAAACTTGATCAGAAAAAAAAGTTAAATACCAAGGACTACATTATATATTAATGGCAGAGTTGCAATAAAATGGGAATGTTCTGAATCTTTGCTCAATTTTATTTATTATCTTTCAAAAACATATTTTCCTGGCCGCAGCACATGGCATGTGGGATCTTAGTTCCCTGACTAAGAATGGAACCTGCGCCACTTGCATTGGACACTCGAAGTCTTAACCACTGAATTGCCAGGGGAGTCCCCTTTGCCCAATTTTAAATAAAATCCAAATAAAGGTGTACACAGAGTATCTCAACCTCACAGATACACTGAAAAAAGATACAGCCTAGATGCTCTCCTCTACACCTGGCCAAAATTCTCGATTATCCATAAAACTGAAAGCAATGTTGCTAGATCATGATACACTTTTATCAAACAAAATTTTATCCAGAAATTCTATCTAAGAAACTGATAAAAGGAACAGTGTCTACTAGAATCAGAGCTTGAGACTGGAACTTAATTATTCAATATCATTCCTAGCCCTGGAGATACACTCCAATCTCACAGCACTGCCTAGAAAATCCCAAGTCTGTAAGAAATAATGTTTGAAAACAAATGATCCTAATAAAAAGTTAGTTCAAACCCTAACCCTTTTTTATTGGGGGTGTGGGGAGGTGTGGGAGAATACTGATGAATGTGGAAATTTACAAGCCTAAAGAAAATTACTTGTCTAATTAAATAAAGTCTCCTGCAAAAACTAATGCTGGTTGAAACAAAGAAGAAGAAAAATTTAAATTATTCTAGATCTACTTGATTCTCCTATTTCTATTATAGATACCTACTTAAGAAAAAGTTAATGATCTCATTACCTCCCACTGAGAAGCAAAAGTCGATGTCTGCAAAGCAAAGATTTAAAGATGATGGAAAGTCATCTTACTGGTGTGGAAAACTGAGATTCTTAGGAGTTATTTCAAAAAAAGGCATTTATCTGATCTGTGTTTGTCAGAACATTTATACTGTAAATAGACTTAATTACCCATGTATAAAATAGACAAAACAATGAAACAAAACAGTATTATTCAATAGCTTTTTCACATCACTAGAAGTGAAGTTGCTCAGTTGTGTCCGACTTTTTGCAACCCCATGGACTGTAGCCTACCAGGCTCCTTCCATGGGATTTTCCAGGCAAGAGTACTGGAGTGGATTGCCATTTCCTTCTCCAGAGGATCTCCCCCACCCAGGGATTGAACCCAGGTCTCCCGCATTATAGGCAGACGCTTTACCTGTCCAAGCCACCAGGGAAGTCTTTCACATCACTACTTTTCATTAACTCTGAAATACAGATGTTAAGTGTCAGATAAGTGATTTTCTATACACTTTCCCTGGTGGCTCAGATGGTAAAGAATCTGCCTGCAATGCAGGAGACCTGGGTTCAATCCCTGGGTAAGAAGATCTCCTGGAGAAGGGAAAGTTCCTTGCATTCTTGCCTGGAGAATTCCAAGGACAGAGAAGCCTGGCAGGCTATTATTGTCCATGGGGTCATAAAGAGTCAGATATGACTGAGAGACTAACACTTTCAACACTCTAAAAAACACAGGAACTGCCCCAGAGATCATTTCTAAAATTCAACTATACAACAACATTTGCTGTGAGCTCTAAATGTAAGAAAAATACATGTGTGTGTGTGTGTGTGTGTGTGTGTGTGTGTGTGTGTATATTTAAATCTTAATTGAACTCAGAAAAGCTTTGTGAAACTGCTTGACTGGTTCCCATAAAGTTAATTCAGTTAGTACAATAGTGATTCATTGAACTAAGATAAGAATGGCAGAGGCAAAAAGCTGAACTGAAGAGTGTCTTAAAAGAAAGCTTCTTTATATATTGTGAAAATTTCTGAGAAAAGAAAATGATTAAAAATAAATAAAACTTTAGGCTTTATTGACTTCAAAGCACTTTGATTTGTAGAAAATATATTAACTGATAAGCTTTTTCATTTAATTCCAGAAGAAGAAAACTGGGCAATATTCTCCCTGAATTGTTAGAATCCATGATTAAAGGGGGTTAAGAAAAGACCAATCTCTATGTTAACCCAGACTTCATAATGCTGCCTCTCAACTGTGTTCCAGAGTGGTGTCTGAACAGGGTCTTTTGGCTAATCACACACTAATACACGAGACTCTACTAAATATACCTAATGTTATAGGAAATGCAATCCAGACTTTCTTTGAAGAATTTAGAGACTTTCCAGTGCCTTAAGTTCTCGGCAGACCCTCTGTTTGTCTTCTGAAGTCCATCTGTCCCATAGCAGGGGTCCCAGAGGCTGTAACAGATAAAGCTTCAGTGCCCCCTTCCCTCCTGCTCTTGCAGACTACAAACATCTTCACCTGCTTTACAAGGCTGATCATGATCTGCTTCCTGTTTCCCTTTTCACTCTCATTTCTCATCACAATTCTCAACTTCCCATTTCAGTTTCCAAAACAGGGTTGTCTTTCGGCTTTTGAAAATGTTTGCCTTGCCGGGAAACTCTCCCTCTCCTCCCCGGGGTAGCAAACACTGAGTTTTGGGCCCTACTGATCTTTCAGTTTGGGGATGAACTGTCACTTCGTCCTAGTCCAATGCTCCCACAACCATAATTCCACTTACTATGAGATGGTTCTTGCTACAGTACGAACTTAAAAAACCAAGAAACTCATCTATTCCACTTTAACCAATACACGTGGTAGCGGTGGTTTAGTGCTGAATCGTGTCCGACTATTGTGACCCCAAGCACTGTAGCGCACCAGGCTCCTCTGTCCACGGAATTTCCCAGGCAAGAACACCAGAGTGGGTTGCCATTTCCTTCTCCAAGGGATCTTCCCAACCCAGGGATCCAACCCGGGTCTTCTGCACTGCAGGCGAATTCATTACCAATTGAGCCACCAGGGAAGCCCAGCCAATACCAGGGAGACGTGCCTATTTTATTCCTTTTAATTTTCAGGGAAACTAAGCTACCTTTTTAGCCAATAAATCTCACTCAGTTCTCAAATTACTTTGTCACCCTTTGAGCTTGTTTCTCAGGTTTATTTTCAGTGGTAATAACTCTTTCATCAAGCTCTACTCATTTATTTTGATTTATTTATTGTGAAAAAAATCTTGCATAGTTATAAAATTAATTGAATAAACCTAACCATGGGTTTGTTTACCTCCTTTTAATAATAACTAATTTTCCCATAAATCCCCTCCATGCATGCATGTAAAATTACTGGATAGGGGATAAGACATTACATTTTGCAGGGATGAAAGAGAAAGAAGCAAAAGGAAATTCTAATCAGCTTCATAAATAACTTCAACACATTTACCACTTCACTGGTTTTTCTCCAATGTTCTCCTCCCACAAATAGAATAAATGAAATCAAAATTTTTACTGCCTACTCACATAAATTGTTACACCAGAAGATTAAGTGGCCCTGTACTAGAAAGGGCTCAGTAGAAAAATGAACTATACCGACTCTAAGAATACGTTCTAGGATTAAAAAAGGAAGAAAATCTGCCCAATGTATCCAGTAGCTCATAAATCTTTTTCAAAAAAGGATCTCATGACATCTGATTTAATCTTACACTCCTTTTCTTTCTCTCATTTTCCTCTCACTGAAATGCTGGTACATTCATCTTTGATGAAATGAAGCATCTTCAGATTTACAGCCAAAAATCAGCACAAAATTATTTGGCACACACTTTTCTGTTCTCTTTTCCTTTAAGTGAATCACTCAAAATTATTAACGTCAGTCATTATTTTAACAGTGAAAGGCAAATTATCAAAACTGCTTAAAAGCAACTTAAAAGATCTATCTATCTGCATGACTCATGCAAGGGATGTAGCTATTTGGAACATAAAATGCCAATGGTTTATCCAAAGAATCAAAAGCACATCACTATTTCAAACCTATCAAATTATCTTGTAAATAAAACCACTGTGTGATAATTCTATGCTTAGGGCACTTACTCTAAAGGTTATTTAGATCTGATACCAAGATAAGCAAAACTTTATTAGGTATTCAGCATAGTTAAACTATATGTTAGATACTAAAACAAATAAGAATGTATTATTATATACCTTTTGAAAGAAAGGGAAAATAATCTATCTGCAAAACAAAGACAGGATCCAAAATATACCTTTCTTTACAGATTTTAAGTATTGCAGGCACTTTCTTTATCAGCTGAGCCACTACAGAAGCCCAAGTATACTGGAGTGGGTAGCCTATCCCTTCTCCAGTCGATCTTCCCGAACCAGGAATTGAACTGGGGTCTCCTGCATTGCAGGTGGATTCTTTACCAGCCAATCTAGCAGGGAATCCCAAGCATTTCAATAGTGTGCCTTAAAATAAAGTTGTTTCAATAAAATTTCTTCTAAAATGTACTGTGGAAAAAAATGACTGGGAGGCATATATCTTAATTGTATGGAATTTGATATCAAGCAAAGTTATCAAAAAGTTTGAAGTTTTTGGTATGCTTTAAATGAGTATGTGGTAGTTTTGGACCTATCTACATATATAGCCGTGTTGTATTTCTTTCTTCATGTACATCCATAATATTACCTATGGAGGGATAAAAATACCCACTTTACTTTGTCTGTAGTCTTCCTTTTATTTCTTAGTAGTTCAATAAACTAAAAAAAAAAAATTGCATATAAATGTAGTAAAGCCCCTCGTCCAAAGGGTTTTATATGGAAAAAAAAAAATTGAACTAAATAGTCTATCCCTCTATTTTGACATCTTTGAGACATGGACTGTCATAATATACTGGACTGCTACTGTTCTCTGGTTATCTCTCATATACACAAATAAATTAACCATGAGTTTTGAAGGTTAAATGTCAACACATTTTTATAGTTCTTACTTCAGTTTTCTTTACTTTATAATGTAGAAAACTCCACCCTTCAGAGCTTCTCTTTTGTAGTTACTTGAGAAGAAATATTTCTGTAACTAGAACTCCACTATTCTTTATGACTAGGCACTCTGGTGATGATTAGCAATAAAACTTAATTTTCCCCAAGATTCAAGCACAAGAAAATTGCCTTGGCAGGCATATTTATGCTGATATTTCAAAAAAAAAGTACTTCAAAGATTTAAAATCATATTTATTTTGATCTTGACATATAATTGCTTAGTAATTTAAATTTTGTTCTTGCATTTATTCTGGCTCATTTTAAAATTTCTTTTCATTTCAGGCTATAAACTATTATCTTTCATTTTATAATCCCAAAGTAATTTTGCAATCTGAAACTTTGTTTCATTTATGTTTGTAAACTCAAATGATATACTTTTAAGAAAACTTTTTCTATTACAGGTTCTATTTAAAGCTATCTCATTTCACTTCCATGTTCAAGAAAAAAGGAAATTAGAAACGCAATGTGAGATTTTTGATGAGATTTCATATAGGTATATATCTGAAGCAAAGAATTAAGCATTATTAATAAACATATTAAAATAAGTAAAATGAGTGCAAAATATATAAATAGTAAAAAAACAAAAATCCCACAAAGAGAGAAAAATGGAAAATAAAGTAATGAAAGAGCATAAATACAATAATTTGCTTTAAGTATTTTTAACAGTAAAAGAGATGACCAGTGCAAAGGTGGACATATTATTACATAGTTCAAAAGTTTAGGAAAACATGCAAAATTAAACCTGTGTTGACAAAAACAGTCAAAATTCATGTTGCAAAGACTGATTCCAAGTTTATTTTACCTCTTTGTAGATGAAACATTTTACCAAAACGCAACTTCTTTTTTGGTATCAGATTTATCTTTTGTCACTAATATAAAAGTATCAGGTATAAGAGCATATACAGATACAAGTTTAATAGTAAAATTAAACTTACGTCTCTAAGTTGTCACCTTCAAGAACTGTCTGGACAGGCAGGTAGCCAAGCCGAGGATGTTTGGCAAAGTATTTCTTCGATCTGAACTTATTCTTCAGCACCTTTGTGAAGTCCCGTACATCTTCCCCAGATGTTGTCTATGCAGTTGAAAAAAATTACACTTTTCTTATTAAAATGGAAGGAGAAAACTATCTACAATCAAATTAGAGCAGATGTAAATTGATACAATTAAATGACAACACTTTCAGTAGTTTTATTTATTTTTGGAATAGCACAGAAGGTCATGAGAACACATGGCTATCAAGACTCATCATTAAATATTCCCAGCAATCCAGCAATTAGCTTATAAGTTTTAATAATGTGTTGAGAATAAACAATAAGTAGATCATTTCCCCAATATGTTAAAATCAATTTTGGCAATGTTATTCATTGATTCCTGTCACTAAAAAAGCTGCAATTTGCTATTAAACACTTGATGATGATGTACTCTAGATATTATATGATTTCAGCTAAGTAATGAGGCACACACATCCTCATAATTCACAGAAGCCAGCACAAATTGTAGTCTAGAAAAAGAGAAAACAGTACACAAGAGAGAAAGACCAGGGCCACGTTGGTTCTCTGTACTGCAAGGAATACTATCAGATTCTTTGTTCTTTCCTATTCATACAAACGTATAATAATTTGACATGAGACTTTCCAGGTGGTACAGTGGTAAAGAATCTGCCAGCAATGCAGGAGATGTGGGTTCAATCCCTGGGCCCTGAAGATCCCCTGGAGTAGGAAACACCAACCCACTCCAGTATTCTTGCCTGGGAAATTTCATGGATACAGGAGCCTGGCAGGCTCCAGTCCATGGGGTCGCAAAGCGTCAGATATGACCAAGTGACTGGAGCACGCACACACGTACACACACAGAGCATGCATTTGACATGGACTAAATTACTAATTGTGACTTTTTAGAAAAGCATTTCAATATGATTAGTTAATATAATCATTTAGGGTGAGGTGGCTGAAATCAACCCCCATCCATTCATCTCATTTCATAAACTGTTCTCTGAGCCCCAGTTTTCTACTCTCTTATCATTGATTCTACTTTTTATTTAGAATATGTTAAACAGACATCAACTTTGGACCTTCTGAAAATATATTCAAAAATACTGATCTGCTCAGAAATGAACAGGAACCTTGATCAGCTGACTCCTAGTCGACTATCTCTTCTACAACTAGACAGACCTCATTTGTTACAAAACAAAACCAGAGAACTTTTCTACATTAACAAACTGAATGCTCAACAGATTCACCTACCTGCCACCTGCTCCCTCCAGCCTTTGCACCCTCCTCAGTCTGTCTTTTCCCTCCTGATAAGCATGCCCTGGATTCATACAAACTTGTTTTGAAAATAGAAGCTTAACAAAATATTATTTTTTGAAACAACTGAATTGAGTCAATCCTTACATGGTTTTGTTACTTTCTATTTGCTCTCATGCCACCTAAATATGTTTTCCTCTAGTAAACAATTAAGGGAACTTTTGATTCTCTATGGAAAAGGTAATGGCAACCCAACTCCAGTATTCTTGCCTGGAGAATCCCATGGACAGAGGAGCCTGGTGGGCTACATTCCATGGGGTCGCAAAGAGTTGGATACGACTGAGCGACTAAACTACGACTACTACCTGATTCTCTAACCTTGCAGAGCAGAGAGAAAACATAAATCAGCCCAAGCTACGTACACATCAGTTTCATCTTTATTTAAAAGAATATGTATAGCAAGCAAAGCCCACATTATCACCGGACCTTGCTACCAGACCCACAATGTCAAATCTTTTTCTGAATAACAAAGAATAAACTACATAATACTGCATTATATAGATACAGACCCTCCCAAATATAAAGTGGAGAAAATAAGCTACTAATGGGAAAAAAGGAAAGAAAAGAATCCAAGGCACTCTACACAGGGAAGACTACGAGATGCTGGTTTGGGGGTATTTATCTCTAACCAGGCAGAACAGGGGAGAGGCGCAGATCACAGCTGGGAATAAAGAAGGCAATATTTAGAGACATAGTGCCTGGTCCTGAGAATAAAGCCAAAAGGATATATCACTGCTTTAAAGGACATTTGGACTTTCAGCAATGGGTATCACAGCCGCAGATCATTAAGTTTATAGATATGTTTATCCTGAATGTTTTGGTAAAAAGAAAAAAAAAAAAAAAGGAAGAGGCTTTCCACGATAGAAATACAAAAAGGCCCCATGCAAGAATAAGCATTTATGACCCAATTTATTTCTATGTCTGCTCTTAACACACTGTTAATATACAAGGAGATAAGGAAGTAATGGCCTCCAGCTTTTACTTGGTCTATTTTTATCGGGCGATAAAAGAGTTTATGTTGTTCGGATGAGTGATTTTCAAGCCACATCCAGGTCTCTAACTCGGGCAACCCTGAGTGGGCGGGTGGGAGAAAGGTCAGGTAGGCAGGGCACCTCCTCCAGGACAGCCTACAATACAGGACCCTTAGGTATATTCACGGTGGTGTGCCACCATCATCACTACCTAATTCTAGAATAGCATCATCACCTCCAAGAGAAAGCAAGCCTGTACCCATTAGCAATCATTCCCGTCCCCACTACCACCCCCATCTCCTCCCCTCAGCCCCTGGCAACTGCTAATCTACTTTCTGTTTCTATGGATGTGTCTATTCTGGACATTTCTTATAAATGGAATCATATAATATACGGTTTTCTGTGACCGGCTTCTTTCACTAAGCATAATGTTCTTCCAGCTTATCTCTATTTGGGTTTCAGCGTGAACTCTTGATGGGGAAAAAAATGACATATCATCTAAAAGTACAAGTCCCGTTCCACATCACACATTCTTTAGGTAAAGACATTCACGATATGGAAGAAGAAAGCAAAACCAGCCAAGCAATAAAAACCCTTCTCTCTCCCACCAAAAAACAAACAAAAAACAACTACCTGCCTCCCAAAAAAGTTATAGAAGGGGTTTCTGATAATGCTCAAGTTTTATTTCTAGAAAAAGATGAGTGCATTCTCATATAGAGACTGCTAATGAGCAGAAAGTGCCCTCGTAATCTAAGGGCACTAAATTTGCTATCACCATAAACTTTGTGTAATATTAAAAGAAAAAGTGAAAAGTAATTCATCCCACAGGAATGTGACTCCTTAGTTGAGATAGAACCAAGAAAATGAATTATGCCTATTTTCTCACCAAAAAAGGTTAAAATATATTTGTACATATGTGGTCTAATTTGCTGTCTAATGATAGTACCTAATATTTCTCTGTTTGAAGGTGCTTGAGCAACAGTTTGGTAAAAAGGTCAAACAGAGGACCAGCCACCTACCATAATCAATATCATCAAACTCAACTCCGTCTCCATGCTAAGATGGAGAGTTGTTCTTTTTTAAGCAAACAGCTATTGATAATATGATGTGAAGATGAAATTGAAAGGATCATTCATTACTACACAAATTATCCAGCATTTTAACTTATCCATGCATTTCCTGAAAGACTAGGTTTTCATTTATTGCTCTAAGCAAAGAAATAAAAAGAACACAAGATTTTGCAGAACTCAGTAGATGTAATGAGGGTGATGTATTAGCACAGAAGTCTCACCTTACAAACAGCTTTCCTTGAATTTCTTTTTACTATCAAGTGTGATAAGACCGTCACCGCTTTTTTGACCCAAAAGGAAAGTGACACTAAGGCTTAGAGGGATTCGGATCAAGAAGGTCAGGAAAACTTGCAAACCTGCATCTGTTCACCAGACTGGCACTGTGTCACCTCTCTAAGAAAAACTAAACAGTTTTAAGTTTTGTAAGAAGAAGAAGTCACAGCCATTGATTAAAGTATTATAATATTCTGAATTTCCCCTTTACTTTAAATAAAGTCCTACCAAGATACCCTGTGGCTGATTTTTACAAAATTTATATTGAAATGTCACTTTCTAATTTTAAATTGCATATCTCAGAAATGTTCAGTGTAAGTACAATTAGAAAAAAATACACATGAAAGAGAAAAAAGAAACATTAAAATTACCAGTTCTTCTGTCACCCAGAGACAATCAGTCTTAAAATGTTTGGTACTGTTTCGAGTTATTTTTATTCCTTTTTATGGCAAAATAGAACACACATATAAAACTATATACAATAGACATATGGTTTAATAAAATAAATTATATGGTAAATGCCATCAAGTCAGGAAATTGAACTTTGTTGGATATTCCAGAAGACTTGTTCCAGTTACAACCCCTCCCCACCTCCATAAAACCATCATCCTCATTTTTGTGACAACAATTTCCTTGTGTTTTAAAAGTAGTTTTATCACTCCAATGTCTGTCCTTAGATACTATAGTTTAGTTTAGCTCATTTTAAAAAATATGATATATTTAAAGTCACTTATAATCTATCAGAGTTCTTCTTCATACTGTCTATTTTCTTACAACTTATCTGTTGGAAACCCAGGCAATTCGACTGGAGCGTTTTTTCTATTGTCTAGATTTTGCCGGTTGCACATTTTTGGTGCAGTTTAGCATGTTCCTTGAAATTGGCAGCTGGATCCAGAGAATACATGAGACTCAGGTTTGCACTTCTGGCAAGATTATTGGTGGTGTCTCATAGGATTATAGGAGACACATGATGCCTGGTCATCTCTATCATGTACTCCTAGCACCTCTCATGGGCTTCCTGGTGGCTCAGACAGTAAAGCGCCTGCCTGCAATGCGGGACACCTGGGTTCAATCCCTGGGTCAGGAAGATACCCTGGAGAAGGAAATGGCAACCCACTCCAGTACTCTTGCCTGAAAATTCCATGGACTGAGGAGCCTGGTAGGCTACAGTCCATAGGGTCGCAAAGAGTCAGACACGACTGAGTGAATTCACTTCACTTCACTTCAGTACCTTTCATGCTAAATGCCTATATCCATCCAATGAGGACCTTTAAATGGTGATATTCCATCATTCATTTTTAGTTTAAAAAATTAAAGACATCCTCCCCATCTGTTTAGTTACTCAGTGGTACAGTTCAAGAAAGCAAATTACATGTTTGATTTTCTCTTTTATTGACCACTTTGCTCTGTAACGGATTGGTTTCGTATCATCTTCCAAAGATGACCAATTTTTAAATTGTTTCAAAATATCATTATGAACTCATAGATTAATATATTTATGATTTTCATCTACTGATGAAAGGGTCAATTACAGTTGACTCTTGCACAACATGGGTTTGAACTACACGGGTCCACTCATATACAATTTTTTTCACTGAATATGCAGGATAGCACTACACAAACTATGAATAAAGAGGACCCACTGTAATGGGTTTTCCACTGTTCAGAGGGTTGGAACTCTGAACCCCTGAGCTGATCAAGGGTTAACTATATTACCAATACTGAAGCTCAAACTGTCCCATCTTTGGCCTGTAGGGGCCTCTTCCTGGTTGTCCTGTTTAAGTTCTACTAAGCTGTGTATACGTTAGTCACTCAATCATGTCCAATTCTTTATGACCCCATGGACTGCAGCCCGTCAGGCTCCTCAGTCCATGGAATTCTCCAGGCAAGAATACTGGAGTGGGTAGCCATTCCCTTCTCCAGGGGATCTTCCTGACCCAGGGATCAAACCCAGGTCTCAGGCTTTGCAGGCAGATTCTTTACCATCTGTAACAATGTATTTAATGCTGTTAATCCATCAGTCCCTAGGATGTTATTTCTTTAGTTACTTTAGTTATCCGAAGTCTGATCTCTAAAAAATTCCCCAAGAAGCGTTCATAGGACCAATATTACCTGAGTTCTTACATGTTGATGACACATGTCCTGTGTTCTTTGCTAGTTACTAGAAAGTTGGTTTCTCTAGATATAAAATCCTTGGCTCATATATTTTTCCCTTGAGTTTCTTAAGTATGTTCCTCCATTTTCATGTATATAAAGCATTGGTATTGAAAAGTATGACGGTTATTTAATTTTCTTTCTTTTATAGTTCAGTTTTTCCTTTTGTTTAAATGACCAAAACACTTCGTTTTACTTCAAAGACCAGTAATTTTACCAGGATATTCCACAGTGTTGGAGACCTCAGGCATAATATACTCTTTCAGTATAGAGATTCATTTTTTCTTTTTTTTGGTAAATGGAAAGATTTTTCTCTAAAAAATACTTTTGGAAGTAGAATTGATTAGTTTTCCTTATTTTCTGGCATTTTTATTACTAGTGCTTATTCTACTTTACCTTGGGTTTCTTCTTCATGGACTCATATTTGTCCATATTTTCCACTTTTTCTTTTCTTTTATGACTATCTTCAGTAGTTGTCATTTTCTCTTGATCCTTTATGTTGCTTTCTTCACTTCTCTTAGAGGTTTTTTTTGGGGGTTTTTTTTTGCTATACAGTATATTCTCACTAGTTATGTTTTATACACAGCATCAACAGGATATATGTGTCAATCCCAATCTCACAATTCAACCCTCTCCACCGCCCCCCACCCCTGCTTTCCCCTTGGTATCCTTATCTTTGTTTTCTACCTCTGTGTCTCTATTAACTTTTCTTTGAGCTTTAAAGTTAGCCTCTTATTCACCTTCTATTTTTTTTATGGTATTTATGTGTTCTGTTTATTAAGACTAAAATTAATTAGTTTCAACTTTCAAAATTATTTTTCTTTTATTTCTAATTTTTTCCTGAGTTCTATCACCCCAAATATGACAAAAGGGCACACCAATCAGTTGTTAAAGTTACTTGAAAACAGCCAGTGCTACTGTTTATAATTGCCAGGACATGGAAGCAACCTAGATGCCCATCAGCAGACGAATGGATGAGGAAGCTGTGGTACATATACACCATAGAATATTACTCAGCCATTAAAAAGAATTCATTTGAATCAGTTCTAATGAAATGGATGAAACTGGAGCCCATCATACAGAGTGAAGTAAGCCAGAAAGATAAAGACCATTACAGTATACTAAATGCATATATATGGAATTTAGAAAGATGGTAATGATAACCCTATATGCAAAACAGAAAAAGAGGCACAGATGTACAGAACAGAATTTTGGACTCTGTGGGAGAAGGCGAGGGTGGGATGTTTCGAGAGAACAGCATCGAAACATGTATATTATCTAGGGTGAAACAGATCACCAGCCCAGGCTGGATGCATGAGACAAGTGCTCGGGCCTGGTGCACTGGGAAGACCCAGAGGGATCGGGTGGAGAGGGAGGTGGGAGGGGGGATCGGGATGAGGAATACATGTAAATCCATGTCTGATTCATGTCAATGTATGACAAAAACCACTACAATACTGTAAAGTAATTAGCCTCCAGCTAATAAAAATAAATGGAAAAAAAAAAAAAGAAAATAGCCAGTGCTAGAACACTCTGACCCTCCTCTTTGTCCCCCTGAAAGCAGGAAATCACCTGCCATGTAAAAGGTAGTCTCCCTGCAACAGGAGGGACAGAGACATCCTCATCAATGGAAAGAGGGACTTCAAGGCCGAGAAAGCTGTGTAAACCATCTGCTTAGATGCGTCACTAATTGGTACCCAAGCCTAAATTTCTTGGCATTATCAGTTCTTCACAAAGTTATTTTGCTGGTGTTTGCTTGTCTTAAAGGTACAGAAGCTACCGGCTCTGGTCACTTCTTTGAGTTTCTCGTATGCACAAAATTAACATTAGATTTTCTCCTGTTAATCTATCTCATGTTAATTATTAGACCAGCCAGAAGAATCTAGAAAAGGAAGAGGTAAATTTTTTTTTTCCTCCCCAACAATATCTTGCAAGTTTTGTGACTGGCATGGCTTATTACCACCTAAATTTATTTGGGGGATATCTCACTACCTAATTTTGTTGTAAATATTATCCAGAGGTTTGGTATTGCTGTCTATCTGCTGTGTATCTTTTTACATAACTACTTTACTAATGGGGAGAAAATGGCAAAGACAAATAGACTGAAAAACTCTGAAGTCATTGCTACCACCATCTCCCCCAAATCCTCCTGGATTGATTTGTAACAATTATGTAAGAACTCACATATTCAAACAAGGACTGTCATTCAAACTGTCATTTTTGGAAATCTAACAAAGGTGAGTCACTGTGAAAAACATTTTAAAACTGAACCTACATAGACAAGTGGGCACTTATGTTTTCTTTCACTACTATGCTGCTATTAAGTAGCAGTGAGATGATAATGAAAACTTATTTGGATAATAGCAAGTAATTAGTTCTTGACTTGGTCCCTACCAACTAGTACAAATCAATTATTTAAAATGTGTTACTGAATTATAAAAGGTAGCCTGCAGTAAGTCTCTACCAAAACCCCCAAAACTCCTGTGTAAGCTGGTATGAGATGATTTTTAACTCTTGAATTCTATTTCAAAAACAAAACTATATTCATTTTAAATCTTCTAAAAATTTCTTTGGTCAATTCATAACTTGGGATAGCAGTATTATCTAATTCTGTACCAAATACTCCCAACATCATATTTTTAACTTAACTACATATATGCATGAACAGGCTAACAGAGGAAAACAGGCTAGAACAAAGAGGAAAATCAAGGTTACATAAGAAACAATAGGATCTTTGGCACATGAATAGAATAATTAAATAATATTATCTAGGTCATACACAAGTACAAAAACCACTGTTGAACAAGATTCTCATTAGCAAGATTTACTTCTTAAATATATAGTCAATAGTCTCAAATGACAGATGCAAAGTGTAAAAAGTACATTGCATTATCATAGAGCTAATATTAAAGACATTCCAAGAGTTTTTTAAAAAATGAAAAACAACCTCTCAGCAAAGCTTCAAGTTTCAATGATTTCAACAAGTTGAAACTCTTGATACACTGAATTCTATAGGTAGGATGAAATTAGTAAGACAAGCTTCAGAGCATTCTCAGTTCTAATGGAAAAATATGAAACTAAAACATTAGCATTAAAAAAAATCATCAAGGGGTCAAGAATAAGTAGGGTAAATGAGTCATCCAAACAATAGATTTTGTTCAAATGTCACCTTAAAAGTGAACAAAGCAGTCTAAATGCACTCAACTTACTGGGAAAACAATGTAGACTGGGCAAGAACTAAAAGACCACTTAGGATGCTGAGGTGAGAGAAATAGCAATGATGTTGCATTTTTAGCATATTGGCAACATCCCAAGTCTCCTCTGAAGAAGTAAGCCTGCCAGAAACAAACCACACACTCAGTGGAGAGCTTTCCAAAGAATGAATCTGCATTTTCTATATTTGATGTTTATAGTCCTATGAATACAGTGATGTTGGCAGGGGCAGGGAGGGGTCGACAAAGCAAATATTTCTAGTTTTTTTTCCTTTGTTCTTTTTTTTGTTTGTTTCTTGCCAGTGACATATTGTTTGTAAAGAAAAGAGTGATTTCACTTTTAGCTTTAAAAAGAAAACTTTTTTCGGTTTTATTTTCAGTAGGAAACTGATTTTTCTATACCTCTAAAAACACTGAAAATATGAAATTTAGTTTTCCCCTATATGATAACCAATAGTGAGAAGAACATTCTTGTTTTAAAAGTAACATACACTTTCTAAAAAATGCAATACGTTCTAAGTGTTGCTAACTTCTAATAGACTGTTACCTATCCTCTTCTCACCAGGAACTCAACATGACTATCAGAACAAACTAGTCCTGTCCAAACCCAGCATGTAAGCGAGAATTTTGCCTTGATTCCGCTCCCAACAATTTGAATGCTGGAAGTAGCTGATGTTGCTGACTTTGCTAGAAATAAAATTTTACAAATATCTCATCCGTTCTCCCTGAGCTAACATAACTCTCAAAATATCTTCCTATCTGGGCTACTGCTTCAGTTCCTGATGTCTGTATTTACCAATGAGTAAGCACTCTATTCACTTTCCCCACTTTCCCAATGTGGATCAGGCCACTGTCCACAGATGCACACAGCCTCTATCTATCTTTTATTTACTTTTTCCCTTTTAGCTGTTAGTGTGGATTCTGTATTTTACTTATGAACACATTCCCCTACATCTTGTTCATAACTGCAATTTCAACCTTTCTCTTTCAGTAAATACTGATGCTCCCATGACAATACCATCTCCCCTACAATCCTTTCCATCAAGGACTATACAATCAAACAACAAGAATAAAGGAGGTCTGTGCCATTTCCCCCTTAGCCTCAGCCTTAGTACCTATGACCAATATGCCTATCTGTTCCCCTTTGACTGCTCTTGGCCAGATGCAGCTATCATCAGTCACTTCTTTCTAGAGACATACTTATGATCTTCTAAATGCCATCTCATCTCTAAAACCCCCTATATTGCACTTCTATCATACACTGGGAGCTGGCCCCACCTCGGGCTTCACTCTAACTCAAAACATCTTTCAAACCTGAATTTTTAATTCAAAAAACCCTTTCAGTAACTCAAACCTTCTGACTCTTGCTCCTAACTTCTTGCCCTCATTATCTTGATCTAGAGCCCCCACACCCCTTTGGTTTCTTCAGCATGAGGTTAGCCCAGATCAATTCTAGTATCATTTAATACCTTTGAATCACGCACTCCCTTGGCCTTCAATTCTACCTGCCATCTAATTCCAAACTCACTAAGCAGTGATGGAATCACAGACTGCAAATCCTTGCCAACCAACCTCAGCTGCACTCTGTGGCAACGGAGCAATTTACTCATCTCTTGGAGACTCATGCTAGCCTCCAGTAGCGTTTCCAAATGTTTTGCTTTCTCATTCATATTTAACCCTATCCAGCTTCTCTCACTGTCAGATATGGCATGAACTCTTATAAATCATACATGAAATACATCATCCCCCTCCCTAATTTAAAGAACTATCTACTGTATGGCCTAACATAAAAATGTTTCTAATTGGAATTAAATTTGGTTACTTACAACAGAAAACATAGACTTTTTAAAAAAAAAATCAAATTACCGGTAATTTCACTGTGAAATTAAATGATCATTAACTCATTCCAATAAACAAGAAACTTAAAATTTGAGTATCTTGCATATAAAATGTAACTATTTTTAAAAATAAATGTTAATCCAGAATTCAAACATATAGTACACAGATAACAAGAAAAACATGTATTATCTTAGTCTATAAGCTTATTCTTTCTTAAAAAAATATTATATATAGTCCTGTTGAATTTATCTACATAAAAGCCTTTTTTCTCTCTTTGGTTATATTTTTTCTATATCTCTAGTAACAAGCAAAATGCCTGGTATACTCAACAAATATAATATTCCACCAAGCATACAGAAAACACTGTTTGTTAATGAGCTAAACTGTATATATATTTCCAAAATGTGGATAAATCACTAAATCCAAGCACTGACTTTAAACAAATCACTTACTTTCTCTAAGACTTAGTCTTTTTATTTTTTACTTAGTCTTTTTTAAAAAATGAGGATGAGTTAGGTATTTTCTTAGACTCTTTCCAGCTTTAATACTCTATAAATAGTATTTATGATATGATATGATATAAGCATATTCAGTTTTTGTGTACCAGAATTAACTACGCATATTAGGAAAAGTATATCATCCATGTCCCAAGGAGTGAAAAAGATAGTTGAAGAGGCAAAAACACCAACGGAGAATACAATTCAAGATAATACAGAATCAAATACCAAATAGTAAAGCAAGGGCTAGTGGTGAAAACCACAGAATGACCTGTTTTGTTGAGCAGAAGGTGAAAAAATTTGGGAAGATTTCACAAAGAAAATTAGAGTCATGTCGTTTTTGTGAAAAAGTGGGATTTTCAAATGAATGGAGAAATAATGGTAACAAGCATTAAATATAGTTTTTGTCATGCCGTCTATTTTAGATGAACTCTTTTTGGGCCTCATGAAAGAACTTTAAATGTACAAATCTGGATTATAGAATGGTGGAGAGGAAATAAGAGTTTTAAAAAGTCATTTCTTAGCAAAAGAAAAATTCTATTTCATTTCTGTAGATAAATGCTTTACTATCAATTTCATAAAATATCTTCATAAATTAGGATAGTTAATTCATACACTATTAGTCATTCTACATCCAAAGACAAACACTGTCATAGATAATACAGTGTTTTTTCAAGATACATTTGAAAAAAATATTTTTTGAGCTTTGAGGGTTTAAAATAAGGCTTATAAGCTTTGGAAAGCTTTTGCCAACAGAAACATTCAGATTCAGCTGAAAAACAAACTTGAATGGGAAAGAAATCAAGTCAGTAATATGACTAGGGCATTTTCCTGACCATAAGTGGAGATGTACTATAAGAAATGCCAACATCAGGATTTATACATCAATGTCTAATCCATTTAACATTTAAGCGGTGCTTACTATTACTGTATTGAAAAATTCACATTTGAGTTCATTTTATAAGCAGACATCAGATGAGTTGATGGAACACTGGATAACAGGTGAATATACCATAAATGAATAAAGCTCATTGGAAGAGAAAGAAATTTTGGAAAGCAGTTAAATCCAGTAATTCATTACTATTTGAATTTAACAGTATATCTTTCAAAGATTCAATTTATATATATTTTTAGTCATTTTTATCAAAAGTTGTGGGGTCAAATGCAGAAAATAACCTGCCCTAAGAGGTGATTGATGAGGAGGCTGCTGATTAATATTGCTATGCAAACTTCAGAAAGGGGCAAAAAACCCTTCCAGGACACATCTTCAAAAAGGAAGCCATCCTATATAATGCAGGGCAAGCTGTACTCTTAGGCATGGTAACAGTGATTTTGCAAAGACTAGCGAGCTTTGGGTAACAGATTTTATCCTAAAACGATAGCCAGAGAGTAAAATTCATCAGTGTATCCGTGATTCACCCCACTGACCACAGATTGATGCTGAAGAGCTGTAGATTTCAAATTGTGGGTGTTTGTCAAAATCTTTATGAATTATTATTAAGAATCACTATGAAGGCCAAGAAAAATAGTAATTTTAAACACCTTTACTGAATTCATTGTTGTTTAGTCTCTAAGTCATGTCTGACTCTTTTGTGACTCCATGGACTGCAGCCCACCAGGATCCTCTGTCGATGGGATTCTCCAGGCAAGAACACGGAGTGGGTTGCCATTTCCTTCTCCAGGGGATCTTCCTGACCCAGGGATCGAACCTGGGTCTCCTGTGTTGGCAGGCAGATTCTTTACCGCCAAGCCACTGGGGAAGCCCTGCTGACTTTGCTGCTGTTGTTCAGTCACTCAGTCGAGTCTGACTCTTTGCAACCCCATGGACTGCAGCACCCCAGGCTTCCCTGTCCTTCACCATCTCCTGGAGCTTGATCAAATTCATGTCCACTGAGCTGATGATGCCATCAAACCATCCCATCCTCTCTCATCCCCTTCTTCTCCTGCCTTCAATCTTTCCCAGCATCAGGGTCTTTTACAATGAGTCAGCTCTTTGCATCAGGTGGCCAAGTATTGGAGCTTCAGCTTCAGCATCAGTGCTTCCAATGAATACTCAGGACTGATTTCCTTTCAAATTGATTGGTTTGATTTCCTTGCCATCCAAGGGACTCTCAAGAGTCTTCTGCAACACTACAGTTTAAAAGAATCTATTCTTCCATGCTCAGCCTTCTTTATGGTCCAACTCTCACATCCATACATGACTACAGGAAAAACCACAGCTTTGACTATACAGATCTTTGTTGGCAAAGTAATGTCTCTGCTTTTCAAAATGCTGTCTAATGACTTCATACATCTTAAAATGTGTAGTCACTTTTATACATCTTTAATGTATATTTACTTTATGATTTTTCCCATGTTGACATTAGTTCTTTATAATCAGTTTCCTAAATTTCTAGCTGTAATTATGCGAATTTCAATATATGTGCTGTGCCGCGCTTAGTTGCTTCAGTCGTGTCCGACTCTTTTGCGATCCTACGGACTGTAGCCCTCCAGACTACTCTGTACATGGAATTCCCCAGGCAAGAATACTGGAGTGGGTTGCCATGCCCTCCTCCAGGGGATCTTCCCAACCAAGGGATTGAACCCAGGTCTCCCACATTGCAGATGGATTCTTCTTTTTTTTTTTTTTGGTTCTACCAGTTTATTGCTACCAACCCATCTCCCTCCACCCTCGTGCACACACGCTCAGTCATGTAACCCCATGGACTGCAGCCCACCAGGCTCCTCTGTCCATGGACTTTTCCAGGCAAGAATACTGGAGTGGGTTGCCATTTCCTTCTCCATGCAGGTGGATTCTTTACCATCTGAGCCACAAAGGAAACCCAAGAATACTAGGTTGGGCAGACTATCCCTTCTTCAGCAAATCTTCCTGACCCAGGAATCAAACTGGGGTCTCCTGCATTGCACGTGGATTCTTTACCAACTGAGCCACCAGGTAAGTCCTTCAATATATACTTCTCCCCAATCCAGAGACCTTGTAGTGATCAGCAGGGGTCTGCACAGCCTGATAGCTGCATTTCTCTTTAATCTCATCTCTTACCTTTCTCATTCTCTCTTTTGTGAAGGGAGAAATTCACTCTTCGTGAAACTCAGTTTCTTTCTGTTCCTAGCCTTGCTGTTCTCACCTCCTTCCCAACCCTAGGGCCAGCTCTGTGGTGGTGTGGCCTGTGCAGTTACAAAGGTGTCCACACTCAGAGTCTCCTTGAGCGTGGCTTAATGCTCCGCTGTTACCATCTTGAAAGTCTTAGCAAATTTTTAGCAAGGGGCCCCATGTGTTTACTTTGCTCTGGGCACTTCAAATAGCCAGTGCTACCGACCACACTCCCGTTGTGCAATAATACGCTCCATTTTCTTCTATGCTCCAGTCATGCCAACCTCTTCCCCACCTCTGGTTCCTCCTTCCAAAATACCCTTTGATACCAGTTCTTTACACATCCAATTCTTTCTCATCCTTCAAGCTCAACTAAAATGTTAATTTCTCCAAAAGACCGTCTGTGATTTCTTTATCTAAAGTGCCTCCTCTAATCTTCTACCTCATTATCCATTCATTCCTTTCGAGGCACTTACTGCAATCTGTAATGATCTCATTTATTTGTTTCCTTGCTCTCTGTCACATATCTCCTCCTCCCGAAAAGAAAGGAGTAAGAGAGTCAGTGATCTTGTCTATCTTGGTAGTACACTGAAGAATTATCAGAGCCAAAAATAGCATCTGACACATGGCAAGTCCTCAATATTTATTTGCTGAGTGAATGAGCATGCTAATCATAGTAATAAATGGTGCTTCACAGATTCTCTTGGCATTTTTTTCCTAAAGTTATTATGCACTGCATTCCATCTATTATAATTCAGCAACATTCTAGAGATTTTTTTCCTCCACATATATGGTACTTATTTATTTGACATCAGATACCTAAGAATGTGAGTGAGATTTATGTGTGTATTTTGTGAGTATTGCTGCCTTTCCATCAATTTATGACCCAAAAAGTAACTCAATTCCCTAAGCCAAAGAAAATGTACAGCTCTACAAATAAATTTTGGTTCACTATTCGGAAAGAAGTTGAGAAATAGTTATTGACAGAAAAAGAAGACAATGTCAGAAAAAAATATTTCAGATCAAAGGAACAACAGGAATCAGTATCCAATACTAGTGAAGCATTAACGAAGTGTTATAAGAATGGAAAGTGGTGAAAATATTAGTTGCTCAGTTGTGTCTGACTCTTTGTGACCCCATGGACCCACCAGGCTTCTCTACCATGGGATTCTCCAGGCAGGAATACTGGAGTGGGTTGCCATGCCCTTCTCCAGGAGATCTTCCCAACCTAGGAATTGTATGTGGGTCTCCCACACTGCAGGCAGATTCTTTACCATCTGAACCACCATGGAAGCCCAATGTAAAGTCGTATAAACCTCTTCTGAAAAATAACTTGACATGAAGTATTTTGGCTGCTGATACAGATCATCTACTTCTAAGTGCTTTATTCTATAGAAATGTAATTTATGTAATATATGGAAAGTTATTTTCACAATGATATTTATGAATGTTGCTTATAATATCAGAAAATTGAAAACAAACTAAATGTTGAAACCTAACGGAATGGTAAAATAAATTATAATAATTCACTCCCACATTCTGTAACTAGGAAAAGTTATACTGCATGACAACATGTGGGAATACTTATATAAGATGTTCAGTGAAAAAGCAGTATCAAAATCACAGAAATATGAAAATAAAGCCTTAAAATCAGAGATATAGAAGAATATTGCAAGGTAGTTTATTCAACAGCTAGATTTATGACGTTTTTACTTTCTCCAGTTGTCTAAATTTTGTTAATGTAAATACAATGTTTAGTCATGTAAACTATTTTAAGTATGTCTAAAAAAAAACAACTCATCACAGTATCATTTTTAATGTAGGTCAGTGTGAGCTCTTAAAATAGTTAGCTACTAAGAATGTTAAGTTCAAAATCAAAACATAGATGTAAATAAAATTTAATAAGTTAATTTTTCTGAAAAAAGAGTATAATTATTCTGTGCTAAAAATTTCAACACAGATGTATCTGCCTAAAAAAAACAAGAAAAAATTATGGTTAAGCAATTTTGAAACGGACTTTTTTTCAGACAATATTAAAACTGAATAATTTTAGACACTAATGAATGAAACAGCAGTATGTTAAAAAAAAAATAAGCAAACAATGGTTCAGTACTTACAGGTATACAATATTCCACCATTGGATAATGCAATTTGTGACCTTTTGCTGTTCGACCCGAAAAAAAGCAACTCTGGCAAACATCATAGTTAAAATGCTTCAAGCTTCTATACCTAGAGAGAGAAAAAGAAAATTCTTTGCTTTGTAAGCTTATTATATAGTCTAAAACACTCACTTGTGGTAATGAATTTCACTCATCTGAATCACAATGAAACTAAAAGTTATATTGACCAGAAATGTAGAATTTGCTTTTGTAGTATTTTAGCTCCAAGTTAGGACAGAGAGAATCTTAAATTTCACAAAAGAAATTAAAGAAACCATCTCCTAAGTGAGGAGGAAAAGGCAAATTTTTGTAGTTGAAGTCTCTAAATCATGTTTTCATCTGT